>NC_141137.1:140414537-140747037 GCF_053477565.2 Lygodium microphyllum | reverse complement strand
CCATATGTGTCTTCAGCATTGACAGTCACAACAACAGCTCTCCCCCTCCATTGGCACTTGGAAAGACTCCATTTCGGGCATATGAACATGCTTTGATGCTTGGTTTTGATGGTTGATATGTTGGCATAGCATTTGGACTGATTTAACACTGTTTTGGGACTGTCGTAACAGTCCACAAGCAGTTTATGACAGTGTTACACTGACATTTGATGCTACAGCTTGTTTGGCATTGTCTTTAATGCCCGAATGTTAGGGGAATGTATGCCTATTGTTTGACAACCATTTGGAGCTAATTTTGGTGCTGAAATTCTCAGTTTTGAACAATAAATCACTGATGTACACAGTTGGGCTAAAGTCATTTTACTCATGTATACTTATGCCTATGCTTTTCGGGCTATGTTTTAGGTATATATGGTGATGTATTGACACTTCGGGCTCGACATAGAGCTTGGTTTTGATTCGGGATCATTGGTTGAGCTTGAGCTCGCTTTGCAAAGCATTTGGATGCTCTGTCTTGGATGTACTTATGGCATGTATGTTGCTTATGTCTGACCGATCTTGACATGCTTAGCCTATGTCATTACTACATGCTAGTTACATTGTTTGGAGCCTATTGCTACTGGAGCTCGGTCTTGGCTTGACCTTGGATTCTCGGAGCTTACTTGAGCTATTTATTGGCTTGCCAGAGTGTATCTTGGGATGTACTTGATGTCTTACATGCTTATGGATGCTACATACGAATGCTCTATCGCTTACATTGTCGAGATGTACTATTGATGTATTGTCTTGGACTTATGTCATTGGCACTGTGTTTTGCCTTGGCTTGAGCTCTTGAGCTCGTACATACGGCTTTTGTGCCAGTGGAAGCATTCTTGACTGCTTATCAGACATTGAGCAGAGGTGGTACTTTTATGCATTGAGCCGTTACATGCTATTGAGCAGTTACAGACACTTGAGACTTTGGGACTTGTTACATTTTGGGATGATACATCATATGTCTTGGTTCACTGTATGCTTATGAGCTAAGTCTCAGTTTTGGATCCGTATCTTTGTGAACTGACACCTACTTGTGCCAAGTTTTAGGAGTGGCAAGAACACTTTGCCCCGTTGCTTGGGGGTGTGCCTATTCACTGGTAGATGTTTGTATGACATACTTGGGTGTTGGATTCATGCTTATTGACCATCATATGCTTATGCTATGCCCACATGATGCTGGCTTTGGTCTTGGTAGTATCTGATTGCCTTCGGATCCGATTTTGGCACTGTTAGCTCTCTTTTACTGAAATCTGAAATTTATTATAGCAAGCATATATGTATGGACTGACATGGATTTTTCATGCTAAAACACTCTGAAATGATATACTTTCACTAGTACTTAGTGGACAACAGCTTTGGTTCCACTTTCTTCGCCATTTTTCCTTGATTTTGGTGATTTTTTGGTCATTTTCTGCAATAAATAGCAAGCAATTTTGAACTGTCTACAATCTTTCAGCTTGCATTATGGCGAGTTCGTCCACTAATCATGCTATTTTCAACATCACTAAGCTTGATGGTACGAATTACTCTTATTGGAAGGGCCAGATTTGGCAAGTGCTGGTGCAGAAATCGCAAATCAAACCATTGAGGTTGAGCGGGCATCCGCCTGCAACTATGCCAGATGGGGAATGGCTTGAGCTTGATGAGTTATGCAAGTCCACTATTGTATTATCTCTCACAAAACAGGTTCATTACAATGTATTTGAGGAAGAACAGAGTGCATGGCTCTTGTGGGATAAAATCAAGAATCTCTATGACAAGAAAAGTCCAGCGAGTCAGATGCATTGGCTGAAGCAGCTTATGGATCTGCGCATGAAGGAGAATGTCACTATGTCTGCTCACTTGAGCCAGTTCCATGCTATACTCAAGAACTTGACTTCGCAGGATATCACTTTTGCAGAGGATGTCACTCCTCTTTTCTTGCTTGGTACTCTTAATGAGTCATGGGATGTATTCCGCACTACATTATGTGCCTCTACTGCTACCTTGAAATTATCTGATGTTGAGAGTGCTCTTCCGCAGGAAGAGGTTAACCGTAAGAATTTGGATGCCTCTCGTGTATCTCATGCTATGATAGTTAGAGAAAGAAATGATGGATATGGAAAGCATGGCAGTGGTAGTGGCCGTGGACGGGATTCTCAGAAATCTCGGTCCAAGTCTCATGGAAAGTCACGTAGCAAATCCCGTGGCAGGAATGCAGATGTTACTTGTCACCATTTTGGGAAAAAGGGCCATATTAGGTCACAATGCTATGAATTGCGCAATGAAAGGTGCAAAGATAAGGGGAAAGACAAAGTGCAGGATAAGTCTTCTGATCGCAGCATAGTACCTACAAAGTCTAGCGTTAAAATTGAAGAGATCAATGTTATGCAGCCTGAGAATATTGATGATAATGATTATATCCTAGCAGCCTCTTCTAGTGCTTCACAGATGACAGAGATACCTTGCCGAGAGTGGTTTCATTCATACCATACTGTTTCGGGTTCTGTGCGCTTGGGTGATGACAGCTCTCTTGATATTGTGGGCATTGGTGATGTTAAGCTGCTGTTTCCTTCTGGCAGCAGTTTTGTTATGCAAGATGTAAGTCCTGTACCTGCTTTGATATGTAGTCTCATGTCAGCTGGATAGCTTGATGACGCAGGATATCATGTATGTTTTGGAGACTCTGCATGGAAGATCACTCGTGGCAAACTTGTGATTGCGAGAGGTGCCAAGGCTGGCAGTCTCTACCCCTTAATTGTATCAGCTTTTTCCCTTGATCATGTTTTGTCTATGGGTTCTATCCCACATGTATCTCTTTGGCATGCCCGTTTGGGCCATATGTCTTTGAAGGGAATGAAAATGCTTTCTGGTTTGCAATACTTACCGCCCCTTGATTATGCATGTTTTGATTCATGTGAGCATTGTCTTTATGGCAGGCAAACTAGGTCTACGCATAAGAAGTCTGGTAGGCAATGCATGAGTGAGCCCTTGGCATTGGTACATTCGGATGCCTGTGGGCCCATGCCTTGTCAGTCTATGGGTGGTGCAAAGTATTTTGTTACGTTCATAGATGATTTTTCACAGAAAGTTTGGGCTTATCCCATTAAGCTGAAATCCGATGTCTTGACTATGATTCAGAGATGGCTTGCATTGGTTGAGAACCAGTCTGGTTATAGGCTAAAATGCCTAAGGATAGATAATGGGGGTGAGTATGTCTCACGTGCTTTTGAGCAGTTATGTGATGAGGGGGGTATTAAGCATTAGTTGACCGCCCCCTACAACCCCCCCCCCCCCCCAAGAATGGTTTGGCTGAGCGGATGAATAGAACCATCCAGGAGTGTGTACGCAGTATGCTTAGCCATGCAGGCCTACCATAGAGCTTTTGGGTTGAGGCAGTTAGTACAACTGTGCATGTCATAAACAGATCACCCTCTAGTGGTTTGGATTTTCAGGTTGCAGAGAATGTATGGACTGGAAAACCTCCCTCTTATGCACATCTCCGTGTCTTTGGATGTGAGGCATTTTGCCATGTGCCCAAGGACAAGAGAAGTAAGCTAGATCCCAAGAGTGTCAAATGCATTTTCATTGGTTATGGAGATGCAGGCGAGATGGGTTACCGTCTCTGGGATCCGCAGGCGCGGAAAGTTATCCGCAGTCATGATGTAGACTTCCATGAAGACAAAATGCATAGGCAGCCTGAGAAAGTTGTTGAGATCCACAGGGTCATATTTCAAGAGGAGCCGAGAGCTCCCGCACAGCCAGTTGGACAGCCTACAGCTGCAACAGATGCTCATGGTCAGGGTGTTGGACAGGCAGCTGGGCAGACAACAGAGCCTACTGTGAGACGGTCTACTAGAGACAGACGTCCACGTGATAGATTTCAGCCCTCGATGCATTATATCTTGGTTACAGATGCAGGAGAGCCTTTCACCTATGATGAGTCTATGCGCAAGGGTGACAGTCACTCCTGGGAGAGGGCTATGCAGTCTGAGATAGAATCCCTGCATAAAAATGACACTTGGGATTTGGTTTCCTTGCCTACGGGCAAGAAGGCTTTGCCATGCAAGTGGGTGTATAAGCTAAAAAGTACCCCTGGACACCCCAAGCCGGCATACAAGGCTAGATTGGTAGCAAAGGGTTTTAAGCAGGGGCATGATGTGGAGTTTGACGAGGTCTTTTCTCTTGTGGTTAAGATGACCACCTTGCGCTTAGTCTTGGCTTTGGTTGCTCAGCTTGACTTGGATTTATACCAGATGGATGCCAAGAAGGCTTTCTTACATGGGGACTTGCATGATGAGATTTATATGGAGCAGCCTAAGGGCTTTGCAGAACCTGGCAGGCAGCACCTAGTGTACAAATTGAAGAAAAGTTTTTATGGCTTGAAACAGGCACCTAGGGAGTGGTATCATAAGTTGATGCCTTTATGCAGTCACAGGGCTACAGCCGGAGTGCTAGGGATCGGTGTCTTTACACGAAGAAAGCCCGTGATGGTTCTTTATTGATTTTGGTACTCTATGTGAATAATATGCTGATAGAGCAGGGAAAGCTCGTGATGAGCTAGATGCTCTTAAGGCTCATCTCAAGAAGAGCTTTGAGATAAAAGATTTGGGACAGGCCACTCACATACTTGATATGTGCAATAGACGCGACAGGCATCATGGACTCCTCTACTTGTCACACAGAGGGAGAACATTCATAAAGTCCTCGAGTGCTTCCGTATGCAGGACATAAAGCCTATTGGCTGTCCATTGCCTTCTTATGTGAAGGTATCACAGGCCGATTGTCCGCAGACATATTGCCTTTGCAATTGGTGTTGTGGCACGCTATATGGTTACACTGGCAAGAAGCATTGGGATGCCGTGAAGGGTATCATGAGGTACCTGAAGGGCACTACAAATACGTGCATATGCTATGGCAGCCAGGATACAGGAGTTGTGGGGTACACTAACTCTGATTATGCAGGACATACAAATAGTAGGAAGTTCACTTCCGGCTATGTATTCACCTATGCTGGAGATGCTGTTTCTTGGATGTCCAAGGTGTAGAAGTGCACAGCTCTTTCTACTACAGAGGCCAAGTATGTTGCAGCCATTGAGGCTTGCAAGGAGGCCATTTGGTTGGGTCGTTTAGTTGCTGACTGTGGTATTAATGCTATCCCTACACTGCATTCGGATTCTATGAGTGCTATTCAGTTAGCCAAGAATCTGGTCTTCCATGCGAAGACGAAACACATTGAGGTGAGGTATCACTTCATATGTGAGGTCATTGAGGACAAGTCTGTTGATCTTGTCAAGATCTCAACTGACCAGAATCCTGCAGACCTGCTCATGAAAAGCCTCTCTACAGAATGCTTTACCTTCCTCAGGAGGTTGATGGGCGTGGGATGAGATGACGTCTTTCCTCATCCTGTTGTACATGTGTACATGTTGTACTGTCTTTTTTCTTTTTCTTTTCACTCCTCACTAGGGCAGATTCGCCTTTAAGTGGGAGGTTGTTGGGGGTAAAGGCGCCTTTGCCTAGCCGCCCGTGTATTACTACACTGACAGTCACCGCCATTGCACACTGCAGGTGGCAGGCGCCCGTCACTCACCGTTACTTTATTCTTTATTCTTTTAGTGACATTTTGTATAAAGGAAGGCCCGGCCACACATTGTGACTGTTGGAGTTCCCATTTCTAGTCTCTCCCTTTCTTGCTCTTGCTCTCCCACCATAGCTCTCGAGTCCAACCTTAGATCCGTCGCTCCCTTTCATGAGGGGTCTTTCTTGGGCTCTTCATTGACCTTCTCCCTTTGGAGTTTTCTTCCCTTGTCTCGTGTATTTTTTAAACATGTTTTTTCATCCATCTTTTGTTTTTTGTTTTTGTTTTTTTTGCTTTTTCTTGATTGACACCCCCCTTTTATTAATGGTCCTCTTTCACATGCCTTTTGGAGCTATCTTTTTTGCACTTGGCTTCTTGCTTGCTTCTTTTTTGCACTTAGCTTCTTAGTTGTACTAGGCTTCTTAGGTACATCTAGCTTCTAGGGTTACAAGTGGTTTCTTAATTGCAGTTAGCTTCTTGGTTGTAGGCGACTTCTTAGCTACATTATGCTTCTTAGGTGCATTGGTGCTTCTTAGTTGCAACAATTGCTTCGTTTTTGCACGTGGTTTCTTAGTTGTACTAGGCTTCTTAGGTACAACTGGCTTCTTGGTTGCTGGTGGCTTCTTGGTTGGGGCTAGCTTCTTGGTTGTAGGTGACTTCTTAGTTGCATTAGGCTTCTTAGGTGCATTGGTGCTTCTTAGTTGCAACAACTCTTGGGATATTTGGAGAATTAGATTCTGAAGGAAGCTCAACATACTTGTCAAGAAGAACTTTAATTACTTGAGCCTTTACTAGCCATATGTACTCATCTTTGTAGCAATTCTAAGTTAGTTGCAAGAATAATATCAACAATGTTATAAGGGACAATAAAAAGATAGTCTCATATGGGAAAGAAACATGTGAGTCATTTATAGTAAATCTTTTATCTTCAAACAAATCTCCAAGAATTTACAATAACCCTCCATCATAGGAAGATTTGTCCTAGTGAGAGACTTGAAAACTATATACAAACATTTCCTCGTCTCTTTTCAATGAGGGAAACTTCTCCTCAAGAACAACAAACTCTCCTTGAAAATCTATTAAATCTTTAAATGTTAAGTCACTATTGGACTTCTCTAAAAACTTTCGAACCACAAATAAATTTACACTTACAGTCTCACTTCACTCCAATGTGATCTACATGGGTTCAAATGTAGAGATGAGTGATGTATTGTGATCCAATTCTTAGTTCTTATAGATTGGAAAAGCATATTATGAATTCAAATTACCCCTCAAGGTAAGGAAGAATGGCATGTTAGACTTCATTAGGCTTTAAATTCTACAAGAAAAATTCTATACTATTTGCGCTTGCATTTACAAAGACCAAGGGTCCACAACAAAAACCTTTTGTAGCTTGTTAGATGGGAATGTCAACATTAGATATCTTTAAAAATACATTTAGAATTATCTTCGAAACTTAGGACTTGGAAAAACAATAGAAAATGCATAAGAAAGTATGAAATATGATCTAGATCGCATAGGGCGTAGGGAGGGATTCCACTATGGGGATTACTAATCATCACAATGTATAACCTACCTTCCCTTATTCTATTGTCATGTTTGTAAAGACTAAAGAATAAAGCGATAGTGACGGGTGGTTGTCACGTGTAGTGTACAGGTGTGTGGGTAGTAAGTATAAGTAAATGTAAGCAGCTAGGCACAATCAACCTTTAATCCCCAACAACCTCCCACTTAAAGGTGAATGTGTCTGAGTGCGGGGAAAATGAGAAAAAAGTGACAAAGTATAATGTGTATATATAAATACAATAAGATGAGGAATAAATGTCATGTCATTCTACATCCATCATCTTTCTAAAGAAGGCATAACATTTTATTGGGAGACTTTTAGTGAGCAGGTCTACAGGATTCTCATCAATCTTGAGATCTTGACAAGCTCTATTTGCTTGTCCTCAACCACCTCGATGATAAAGTGATAACGGACCTCAATGTGCTTGGTCTTCATATGAAAGATCGGATTACGTGCTAATTGAATGATACTCATAGAGTCCAAATGCAATGTAGGAGTTTGCCACTAGATGGCCTAACCCATAAGGCCTCCTTGCAAACCTCAGTGGTTATAATGTATTTGGTCTTGGTAGTAGACAAGGCCGTACTTTTTTGCACCTTGGACATTCAAGAAACAATACCTCTAGCAAAAGTGAAGACATAGCCAAAGGTGGAATTCTTACTATTTGCATGTGCACATAATCAGAGTTTGTGTAGCCCATAACTCCAATTTCTAGGCCACCATGACAAATGCACATATTTGTAGTGCCCTTAAGGTATCTCGTGATACCCTTTATGGCATCTTAATGCCACCGTATAACGACCCCCAACTCCTACTGCAAATGCTATGCCATGTCTAGTTGCTATTATGGCATACATTAACCTACCCACTGCAGATGCATACATGATCTTGACCATCTTTGCCATCTTATCATCTGATTGGACAATTTTCTTGATTGACCTTCATATGAGAAGGTAATTGGTACTAATAGTCTTAACACTATCCATATGGAATCACTCAAGGACTTTATGAATGTACTCTTGTGATAAGTAGAGTCATCCTTTAGAGCAATTGCACATAATAATATGCATACCAAGTATGTGAGTGACATGTCCCATTCATCCATCTCAAAGCTTTTCTTGAGCTGAGTTTTCAATGCATCCAGCCATCATGAGCACTCCCAATAATCAATATATCATCAACACATAGTACCAAAATGATAAGACTACAATCACGGGCTTTCTTCGTATAAAGACACGGATGCATATCACTACGAGAATAACCCTTTGAATGCATAAATGTGTCAAACTTATGATACCATTTCTTAGATACCTACTTAGCTCCGTAAAGACTTTTCTTCAACTTGCACACTATGTATTCTCTATTTGCATATAAATATCCTCATGCAAGACTCCATGAAGAAAATATGTTTTTACATCCATATGGTACAAATCTAGATCCATTTGCACAACCAAGGCCAACACCAAGTGTAGGGTAGCCATCTTGACTATATGAGAGAATATCTCATCAAAATCAACTCCCTTGTCTAGGTTAAAATTCTTAGTAACAATCTACCCTTATATATGGGTTTAGAGCAACCAAGGGTACTCTTCAACTTGTACAACCACTAGCATAACAATGCATATTTTTAATTAGGCAAAGGAACTGAATCCCATGTACAATCTTTTTATAATGAATCATACTCAGACTACATGGCCCTTTCCCAAGAGTGACTATCACCTTTGCACATAGTCTCCTCATAAATAAGAAGCTCACCAAGAGAGCTCAAAAAATCATGAGGATGTGAGGCTCTAGTGGAGCATCTCAAGGTTGGTCCTAGGGCTTGCATAGCATGTCCTGTCTATTTAAAATTATGATCTTGCGCAATAGGTAGATCCTCGACCACTTCATCATCATCAGCCAGCAGGTATAACAAGCTGTCTAACAAAGGTATGCTTTACTGTAATAGGAGGCTCCTTTTGAAAGATCACCATATGAATCTCAATGACCTGCTCTAGTCTCATATGCATCTTTTGCTCATGGAATATAACATCATGGCTATGGATAACCTTCTAAGCTTGCGAATCCCAAAGGCAATATTCCATCTCACTTGCATCATCATATCCAAGAAAGATACATTTGGCAGACTTCGAATCTAGCTTATTGTGTTTATCTTTGGGAATATGGTAGAAAGCCTCATATCCAAAGGTATGCAAGTGTGCAAAGGATTGATGCTGCTAACCTTGGTACCTCAAGAAAAAGCAAGACTACCATGAGTGATCTTCTATGTAGAATCATCAAAAGAGACATGGTATTGATCATCATCTAACTATTTAGCAAAGATAAGGCTTTTATTCAAAGCTAGGATATGAGATACATCATGAAACAAAAATGGAGTACCAGTATCAAATTGCAATCTCATATCATTTATGCTTATAATATCCAATGCAGTGTCATCTCCACGCCCAACCAAACGTGTTACAATATGGCATATATAAAGCTAATGATGATGTGGGGTAACATGAAATGAATCCCCCAAATCAAGAAGCCAACATTGAGTATAAGAATATGGAGCATTGGTTAATTTAGTATCAAGTGATGAAGAAGCAAGTATGTAATCATCTGAGATGTACTCCAAGGCATTTATCTCTTCTATCTTAATACTGAACTTAGGAACAATGTTACGATCATCAAGAGATTTGATACTATCATGTGCTTTTCCTTTTCCCTTTTTGTGACTATCATTGTGCATCTTATGGCACTACAGTCTTACGTGGCCCTGTTGCCTATAATAATGACAAGTAAGGGATTATTTAGGACCATGGGACTTACTATGTAATTGCCCAGGAGAATTAGACTTTCCCCTGTTGGGCTATGAGTCTCTGCCAGAATTATTATTCCCATTACCACATTGTGTGCCTCTCACTGAAAGTGTATGAGAAGTACATTCTGCATTAACATTTTTCCTATTTACTTTCTTTGTAAGCAAAGCATTCGAGCTGAAAGCCACCTTTAGGAGGGTTTGCACTTGTAGAAGTGTGAAATGTATCCCAAGACTCAAGTAGTGTGACAAGCAAGAAAAGAGACTTGACATGCTCCTCATACTCAAGGCCTTGCAAAGTAAGCTGACTAAAGATAGAATGAAACTTATTTAAGTGAGAAGACATAGACATCCCTTCCTTCACAAAAAGGTCCATGAGTTTCTTAAGCCAATACTACAGATGTGTTGCAAGACTCTACTTATCATAGAGATCACAAATCTTTTTTTATAGTGCATAAGCATCATTCTCAGTCTCCACAACATTGAAGTATACTTGCTTTGACAATGACGGAATGATGGTAAACTTACGTAGCTCATCAAGCTCTTCCCATTTCTCTACATCATAAATTTTTGGCTTTATGCTTGCTAATTTCACTGGCTTGACTTGTTTCTTTTGCACCAATACTTGTCAAATCTGAGTCTTTAAATCTTTGAAGTTATTGCCATTCAACTTCTCTGTGTTGAAGATAGTAGTGCCACTGGAAGCATTTGAAGCACTTACCATTATGTTTGCCAAATAGAGAGAGTGTGGGATATTGTAATAACAACAAATTAGCCCTAAAATCAAGCCAAAAAGTGTATAATAGATCAGGAAGGGAGCTGATATACTGTTATCCATAAGCATGAAATAGTAGAGTGCTAAATGTAAGTAACCACTCTCAAAGAAATTGCACAATTTTGATTTTTAGCATGGGTATCCATAAAACTATAGCATACCAACATGTAACTATAAGCAAATATGAAAAAAAGTAAGCTTCCACTTCCAAGAAGATTTGGGTAGCATTTGAGATGCACAATGCAACTAGCAATGTAATATAAACCACAGAGTACTAAATGTTGGGGGTAAAGGCGCCTCCACCGTGCCGCCCCATGTATTACTACACTGACAGTACCCGCCACTGCACACTGCAGGTGGCAGGCGCCCGTCACGTCACTTTATTCTTTATTCTTTTAGTGACAATTTGAATAAAGGATGGCCCGGTCACACGTTGTGACCGTTGGAGTTCCCATTTCTTGTCTCTCTCTTTCTTGCTCTTGCTCTCCCGCCATAGCTCGCGTGCAAGCTTCGATCCTTCTCACCTTTCAACTGGTATCAGAGCTTGGCATTCTCTTGCTCGAGCTCGACTCGGTGCTTCCTGACCTTCGCATCGACTCGCTTCACGCATTGGGTCTCCATCCCGGCAGCCATAGCCGACCTCTTGAGCTCCCGACTTGCCCCGGCTTCCCAAGCTCCATCCCGGCCTTCTTGAGCTTCATCAGGGCCTTGCCCTTGAGGTATTGCTTCAGCATTTGCAGGCATTTGAGTGTATTCTCAGTTTGAAACAGGGCAGGAACAAAGGGCAGCCACTCTTCTTGAGCTCCATAGCTCATATCTTCCCTCCCCTTTGCATTGGGCCTTCATGGCTTGATATGTGCCTACCTTGGGCCATCATTGAGCCCCCCCCCCCACACTCAACATTCAGCCACATGATTAAAGCAGCACTCCAGGCCTCAACATGCTGAATATGGCACCCATTTTCAGACTTTGACCTCCACGTTTTACAGCTGAATGCTTTGCTGCTCATGGAGCACTCATCATTGGCCTATTTGGAGGGCATTTGAGCCATTTTTGGATGTCATTTTGATGCTTTGGCTTGACATTGAGGTTGGGAGCTGATCATTCTCAGTTTTGAAACTATCATTCACTACATAATAGGGCTGGAAACAGGGCAGCACCCTTGACACTGACATTTGTTGCTTATGCCTCATTCCATTGGAGCTATTTGATGCTCCTATGCGGTCTACTTCCTACCCGGATGTATTGGGGATGTATGCATTTGGTTTGATCATGATTTTGGCTTGAATTCGGGGCTGAAATCTACTGTTTAGAACAGTAAATACATTCTGGAATAACAGTGGGCTGAAGGTACTTTACATGCTTTGGCACTTACCTGCCGATACCGGATGTATGCTTTGAGCTTTGGCATGATGTCTCTGACATTTGGGGACGACTTGGAGCGATTTTGGCTTGAATACGGGGTTAAAATCTACTGTTTAGAATAGTAAATACATGCTGGAATAACAGTGGGCTAAAGGTACTTTACATGCTTTGGCACTTACCTACCGATACCGGATGTATGCTTTGAGCTTTGGCATGATGTCTCTGACATTTGGGGACGACTTGGAGCATATGTATGAGATTATGGGATGCTTTTGAGCTTCGCATTAGCTCCGTCTTCACTGGCATTTGGACCGACTTGGCATGCTTGTGGACCGCTTATGCCTCATGTCTCTGCTTGACAGTTAGGCTTTTGCATTACATGCTTTGGTTCGTGACATATGCTATTTGGTTCCTGTATGCCATATCGACATTTGGAGCTTGGATTTGGATGTATTTGAGCATTCTTGGCTTACTTGATCACCGATCTTGGTTGCTATTTGGATGTCATTGAGTTGATCGAGAGCTTATTTGGGCTTATGTATTGCTTCATGGTTAATACGACCGGTGCTTCATGTATGTCATGCTCTCATGAATGCGCTTGATGCATTGACAGGGTCACTTATCACTGGTGCTTTCTCTTGGGTTGTTTGAGCTTTTGAGCTTGCTTTGTATGCCTTTTGTGCCAGTGGGAGCATTTTACATGCTTGCTTGACCTTTGACAGTTGCATGCTATTGGAGCACTTACATGTATTTGGAGCAGTTTATGTCTTGAGCAGCTACATATGCATTGAGACTTTGGGATCATACTCCGATCTTTATGGATATGCATTGATGTACTCTTGGTTCACAGGATGCTTATGAGCTAAGTCTCATATTTGGATCTTTCTCTTTGAGCAGACACCTATTTGTGTCAGGTTTTGGCAGTTACATGAACACTTTGCCTAGAGTGTCTGGGGGTGTGCCTTTCACTGGCAGATGTTATTTTGATATGCTTCGGTGTTGAGCTCATGTTCTTTTCATTGTCATTGACCTTGCTTATGTCCGTTTCATGCCGGCTTTGGACCTAGCATTGTTTGCTTGACATTGGATCCTATTTTGGGACAGTTTGCTCTCTAGACTGCATACCTGCAATTTATTACAGCAAGCAGTTATTGGTGGACTGAGGTGTACTTTTCATGCTGAAATATCCTGATTTGGTGTACCGCACCTAGTACTAAGTGGGCACCAACTTTTGGCACACTTTGCTCGCCCTTTGGACCCCGTTTTGGTCATTTTTGGCCAGTTTCTGCAGTAAAACAGCAAGCAGTTTTGGACTGTTTGGGCATTTCCAGCTTGCATAATGGCGTCACCTTCGTATGATAGTGCCATCTTTAACATTACAAAGTTGGATGGTACCAACTACTCTTACTGGAAGAGTCAAATATGGCAGGTTTTGGTGCAGAAATCTCAGATTAAGCTACTTCGGTTGAGTGGGGAGCAGCCTGAAACTATGGACAATGACGACTGGCTTGAACTTGATGAGCTATGCAAGTCCACGATTGTATTGTCTCTCACTGAACATGTACATTATAATGTATTTAAGGAAGCACAGAGTGCATGGGATCTATGGAATAAGATCAAGAATCTTTATGATAAGAAAAGTCCGGGGAGTCAGATGTACTGGTTGAAGCAGCTTATGGATCTGTGCATGAAGGATAATGCGACTATGTCTGCTCACTTGAGCCGGTTCCATGCTATATTGAAGAACCTGACTTTGCAGGATATCACCTTTGGAGAGGAAGTAACTCCTCTTTTCTTGCTTGGGACTCTGAATGAGTCATGGGATGTATTCCGCACTGCTCTTTGTGCCTCTAGTGCTACTCTAAAATTGGCAGATGTTGAGAGTGCTCTTCTTCAGGAAGAGGTGAATCGCAAAAACTTGGATGCCTCTCGTGGTAGTCATGCTTTGACAGTTAGAGGCAGGAATGACAGGTATGACCGTGGTAATGGCCGAGGCCGTGACTCGCAGAAGGGTCGGTCTAAATCTCGTGGCAAGTCACGTAGTAAGTCGCGTGGGCGCAATGCAAATGTCACTTGTCATCATTGTGGAAAAAAGGGCCATATTAGACCACAGTGTCATGAGTTGCGCAATGAGAAGCGCAAGGATAAGGGGAAAGATAAAGTGCAGGAGAAGTCCTCTGATCGCAGCATAGTACCTGCGAAGTCCAGCGTCAAGATTGAGGAAATTAATGTCACGCAGACTGAGGAGTCCGATGGTGGTGATGAGTTTATACTTGCAGCTAGTTCTTCTGATACTTCACACTTGACTGAGACATCTAGTATGTATGCACAGTGCTGGTTATTGGATTCAGGTGCGTCCTTCCATGTGACGCCTTACCGTGAGTGGTTCCACTCTTACCGCACTATATCTGGTTCAGTCAGACTTGGAGACGACATGTCTCTTGACATTGTGGGCATGGGTGATATTCAGTTGCAGTTTTCCACTGGCAGTTCCTTTTTGCTCAGGGATGTACGTCATGTACCTGCGCTTACGCGCAGTCTTATGTCTGCAGGACAGTTGGATGATGCAGGGTTTCATGTCTGTTTTGGGGATTCTGCCTGGAAAATTACCAAAGGCAGACTTGTGCTTGCTAGAGGCGCCAAGGCTGGCAGCCTCTATCCTCTTGTTGTATCTGGGTCTTCTGTAGACCATGTTTTGGCAGTAAGCTCTATCCCACATGTATCACTTTGGCATGCCCGTTTGGGGCATATGTCTTTGAAGGGAATAAAAATGTTATCTGGTTTGCAGTATCTTCCGCCTTTGGACTATGCACGTTTTGACTCGTGTGATCATTGTCTTTATGGTAAGCAGAATAGGTCTACGCATAAGAAATCGGGTAGGCCACGCATGAGTGAGCCCTTGGCATTGGTGCATTCCGTTGTTTGTGGGCCTATGCCTTGCATGTCTATGGGTGGCGCGAAGTACTTTGTTACCTTCATTGATGATTTTTCTAGGAAAGTGTGGGCTTATCCCATAAAGCAAAAGTCCGATGTCTTGGCAGTCTTTGAGCGTTGGCTTGCTCTTGTTGAGAACCAGACTGGGTATAGGTTGAAATGCCTTAGGATTGACAATGGGGGAGAATATGTCTCACGTGCTTTTGAGCAGTTTTGTGATGACAGGGGTATTAAGCGTCAGTTGACCGCCCCTTACACCCCACCCCAGAATGGTTTGGCTGAGCGCATGAACAGGACTATTCAGGAGCGTATGCGCTCTATGCTTAGCCATGCAGGCCTACCCCAGAGTTTTTGGGCTGAGGCAGTTAGTACGCCAGTGCATGTCATAAACCGATCGCCTTCCAGTGGATTGGATTTCCAGGTTGCAGAGGAAGTTTGGGCTGGTAAGCCACCCTCTTATGCACATCTCCGTGTCTTTGGATGTAAGGCATTCTGCCATGTGCCCAAGGACAAGAGGAGTAAATTGGATCCAAAGAGCATTAAATGCATATTCCTTGGCTATGGTGAGTCAGGAGAGATGGGCTATCGCCTATGGGATCCGCAGGCACGGAAAATAGTACGCAGCCATGATGTCGTCTTCCATGAAGACAAGATGCACAGGCAGCCTGAGAAGGTGGTTGAGATCCGCAAAGTGATCTTTCAAGAGGAGCCTAGAGCTCCAGCACAGCCAGTAGTACAGCCTGCAGCAGTTCCTCCATAGGGCCAGGGTGTTGGACAGGCAGTTAGACAGGCAGCAGAGCCTGCGGTGAGACGGTCTGCTAGAGACAGACGTCCACCTGACAGATTTCAGCCCTCTATGCATTATGTTTTGGTTACAGATGCAGGAGAGCCTTTCACTTATGATGAGGCTATGCGTAGGGGTAACAGTCACTCCTGGGAGAGGGCTATGCAGTCTGAGATAGACTCCCTGCATAAGAATGAGACTTGGGATTTGGTTGCCTTGCCTAAGGGCAAGAAGGCTTTGCCATGCAAGTGGGTGTACAAGCTGAAAAGTACCCCTGGACACCCCAAGCCGGCATACAAGGCTAGATTGGTAGCAAAGGGTTTTAAGCAGGAACATGGTGTGGACTTTGATGAGGTCTTCTCTCCTGTGGTTAAAATGACCACCTTGCGCTTAGTCTTGGCTTTGGTTGCACAGCTTGACTTAGATCTATATCAGATGGATGTCAAGACGGCTTTTCTACATGGGGACTTGCATGATGAGATCTATATGGATCAGCCTAAGGGCTTTGCAGAACCTGGCAAGGAGCACCTAGTGTGCAAGTTGAAGAAGAGCTTGTATGGCTTGAAGCAGGCACCTAGGGAATGGTATCATAAGTTTGATGCCTTTATGCAGTCACAGGGCTACAGCAGGAGTGCTATGGATCCGTGTCTTTACACGAAGAAAGCCCGTGATGGCAGTTTGCTTATCTTGGTACTCTATGTTGATGATATGCTGATAGCAGGGAAAGCTCATGATGAGCTAGATGCTCTTAAATCTCAGCTAAAGAAGAGCTTTGAGATGAAGGATTTGGGACAGGCCTCACATATACTTGGGATGCGCATTAAGGGCGATAGGCATCAGGGGCTTTTGTATCTCTCACAGCGGGAGTACATTCATAAAGTCCTTGAGCGCTTCCTCATGCAGGACGTAAAGCCTATTGGTTATCCATTACCTTCTTATGTGAATGTATCACAGGCCGATTGTCCGCAGACAGATGAGCAGAGGGCCGAGATGGCCAAGATCCCTTATGCTTCAGCCGTGGGCAGTTTGATGTATGCCATGATAGCCACTCGTCCAGATATTGTGCATGCAGTTGGTGTTGTGGCACGCTATATAGCTACACCTGGCAGCAGACATTGGGATGCCGTGAAGGGTATCATGAGGTACCTGAAGGGCACAGCAGATATGTGTATTTGCTATGGCAGCCAGGATACAGGGGTCGTGGGGTACACTGACTCCGATTATGCAGGACATGCAGATAGTAGGAAGTCCACTTCTGGCTATGTATTCACCTATGCTGGAGGGGCTGTCTCTTGGATGTCCAGGGTTCAGAAGTGTACGGCTTTGTCTACCACTGAGGCCGAGTATGTTGCAGCCACTGAGGCTTGCAAGGAGACCATATGGTTAGGCCGTCTAGTTGCTGACCTTGGGATTGATGCTACACCTACACTGCATTCGGATTCTATGAGTGCCATTCAGTTGGCTAAGAATCCGGTCTTCCATGCGAAGACGAAACACATTGAGGTGAGGTATCACTTCATACGTGGTGTCGTGGAGGACAGGTCTGTTGACCTTGTCAAGATCTCCACTGACGAGAATCCTGCAGATCTGCTCACGAAGAGCCTCACTACTGAGCGCTTTGCCTTCCTTAGGAGGTTGATGGGCGTTGGATGAGATGTCGCCTTTCCTCATCCCTTGTACCTATGTACATTTATACTGTCTTTTCTTTTTCTTTTCTCTCTCACTAGGGCAGACTCGCCTTTAAGTGGGAGGTTGTTGGGGGTAAAGGCGCCTCCGCCGTGCCGCCCCGTGTATTACTACACTGACAGTACCCGCCACTGCACACTGCAGGTGGCAGGCGCCCGTCACGTCACTTTATTCTTTATTCTTTATTCTTTTAGTGACAGTTTGAATAAAGGAAGGCCCGGTCACACATTGTGACCGTTGGAGTTCCCATTTCTTATCTCTCTCTTTCTTGCTCTTGCTCTCCCGCCATAGCTCGCGTGCAAGCTTCGATCCTTCTCACCTTTCACTAAAGACTACCAAAACATCCCAAGTGTCAAGTATATAGATGCATACCACAATGCATGCCAATCGTATATCCACCACTGACAACCTAGTGACAATAAGTGGTACAATGTACCCAAATCAAAGGCAAATCAACCCACAGTCACAAACCTTTGCAGTGACAATATATGCATAAACTAATAAAGCATAATAGAGTCTCGTATTGACTCAAATGAACCAAGATATGCGTAAAAACACCAAGAACTTTCCCTAGAGGAAATTTGGAGTATCCAAAGTAGCAAAGGAACCAATTGAGCTTAAATCCAAGATGTAGAGATCAACATAAACATGTCTTGGCATAAACATAAATGCCGAATATCAAGATAACCATGTAGCATATCCAAACAGTATGTAGGCATTCAATACATAGACATGAACTATGAATGCTTGTTATTCAAACTTTGCTACAACAATAAACCCTTGAAATATCAAATTATTCAAGCTCTAATTGATCCAAGAAGGTTGCCCAAGCATCAAACCAACACTTGAGAGCTACAAACTTGCTCCATATGCATTATATGAACTAGAGACATTGAAGTACCTGCTACCCACAATGTATGGAACATGCAAAAGAGGGCTAAAAATGCACACATAAACAATGTGGACTATTCCTATAGGATTGGGGGTTGCTATTGATTGTGTGTGCCATAGTAAAACACTTTCCAATGCTCAAACACTCCCTTGAAAGGCCTCAAACAACTCTAGAGCAAGCTGAAGTAACTGGAAGCTCAATGTGACACTGATGCATACCTCTGTTTGTGTGGCTACCATGAAAGCTTCAAGCAAGCTCATATGCTCTTCAAAGCCTAGCTCCTTTAGCTCATCCGTAGAGAGGTTGACTTGCCTCAAATACTAGCACTATTGTTTTCTTGTTAGGCCGGTGTCGGTTGGGAGAGCTCGCTTATGCAGGCCATACTTTATGGCTCTGGTTGTCAATTCTAGCTTCCTTTTCATCCTCTCCATGAAATCCTCGCCCTCGACTTGTGTTACATAGAGCATTGCTAAAGAAGCTCCTCAAATGCCCGCTTTGATGCCAATTGAAAGGTGGAGCAGGAATGGAAGCACGAGCAAAAGTAAGAGCTATGGAGGTTCAAGGAAGAGAGAGCAACATGGTGTGGAACTCCAACCATCACAATGTGTGACCTGCCTTTCCTTATTCTATTGTCATGTAAAGATAAAGAATAAAGTGATAGTAAAGGGAGGTCACCGTTTACAATGTACAAGTGTGCAAGCAGTAAGTAGAAGTCAATGTAGGCAGCTAGGTACATGTGGTTTTTAACCCCCAAAACATTTTGCTGATTATGCACTTCCCTAGCTTTCAAGCAACATTGTAAGCTGATTGTTGGGTAGAAATACTTTATAGTTTTCAAAGTCCTCCATAAGGTGGTATTTGAATGATAATATAAAAATTTATCTAATTAAAATTGAGAGTGCCTTAGGAGCACTAAAATGGTGGTGTTGTTGATGTTTTTATCTTTCCTATGAAGGAATATGGTATTCTCTGAGGATATTATAAGGCATTGAAAGGTTTTTGGCACTCCAATATCAACATCCACCTACTCTAGATAACATTAAGCCTCCTTAAATGCACTTTTTCCAGGTCTACAATATTGTCAAATGTATTCTCTTTCTCCTTTTCCTTGTCACCTTCCATTTTTTTGGCCTCATCATGCTTGGTATTACTTTTCACTCTCTCCTCTTCTTACCTTTTATTTCCCCTTGGGTTCCTTCATCTTTGTCTTCTTTGTCTCTATTTCGGATTTGTTCCTAGTATGCTCTTCAATGTGCACATAATCCTTAGCTTCCTTGGACTCCCTTGGCGTTCCCCTCTGTTGGGGTAAAAGGCCTTTGGGCCTACCCGTATACACTGTGACCGCCTATTCTTTATTCATATATAATATGATAGTGCAATAAGGCTGTTAATTCAATTGGACAGCACCTATATTGTGTGTGCTCTTCTCTCCCACATCTTCCTCTTCTCCTTCTCCACTACCATTGCATCTCATTCAAGTGGTATTAGAGCTTTGGATCAGATCTTGATCGTGGAGCTTGGCCCGGCATTACTTCAACCTGGATTGAAGACCTAGAGCTTGGAGCTTCAATGCCATCTATGGCTTCTTTCCCTTGAGGTAAGATTTCATCTCCCGCCTCTCCCCGGCCCTCATAGGCTCTTTGCAGGTGTTCCTTCGCTTCATTGGGCACCTTGTATGCCCCCATTTTCCCCCTTATCCTCAACATAACCAACACGCCCCACAGTAGCAACTCGCGTTTTTTTGCGCCTGTTTCAAAATCTGGCTCAAAAAATCTCATTTTTTCTTATATCTCGGGCATCTGGAACAAATTTAGGCAAGGTAAGAGTCTAACTTGGGGTTTTGGCATGCTTTGGATGCAATGGTGATGTTAGATTTGCCAAATTCTGATCACAAAATTTTGATTTACAGTAAGAAAATGTCATCCTCTTAGCTTATGTGATGCTTTCGAGGCTTGGTATTTGATGCCCAAATGCTTTAGGGATGTTTGCCCAATGTTTTGAGATGCTTTGGGACTTGGTTTGAGCTTTCATAGCTCGATTCATATAGGGATTTACTACTGCATATTGTTTGGGCAGCAAGGTTTTATCAAGGACGGCTTATGTATAATGCTCTTTATTGGCATTCGGGTGTCCTGTTGGATGTATTGATGCTTGGTCATCATGGTTTATGCCCGGATATGCTATTTGAGAGCTACTGAACCTTAATTTGGATGCGAACACTTCATTGTTGGTTGGGATTTATGCTACCTTGGTTGACATATTATTTTACCTCCAGTTTGGTTATGCCTTGTTGAGATGACAAGCTCAACACATGCGGACATTGATGATGGACCGCCTGGTTAGATGGGTCCACACGTCTACACTTAGCACGTCGGTGATCATTATGACTCTCACATGGCCACTGACTCATTACTTATTATATTCAGGTTGTTACACCTATTTACAGCTAGCATAGCTATAGCGCCAGTCGACTAGTGTAGTCGACTGGCGCTATAACTTTAGAGGCAGGGGGAGCTTTAGAGGAAGAGGTGGATGGCAGAACAGAGGTTCTAACAACTCTGGTATTGTGTGTCACTACTGTGGCAAAACTGGTCATATTGCAGCCCAATGTTATGCTAAGAAAGATGATATTTGCAGTGGTAAGTTGCAGCAAGGAAACTATACATCGTCTTCACGACAGAATGAAGACAAAAATGAACGTCTATTTGTTATGCACCATATGCTGAATGCTGTTATAGGAAATGGAACACATGATGATGTTTGGTATGTTGATTCAGGTGCATCCAATCATATTACTAGCCATGCAGAATGGTTTGGAGAGATGCAGGATTTGCAAAATGCAGGTTATGTGCAAATGGGTGATGATTCATGCCACCCAATTTCACACATTGGAAAAGTTCCCTTGTCCTTGCATGATGGTAAGACAAAGAGTCTTTCAGATGTATTACATGTGCCATCTATTACAAAGAACTTGGTGTCAGTCGATCAAATGGTAGAGCAAGGGCTGCAAGTCAGATTTAATGCAAAGGGCTGCTTTGTAGAAGACTTCAATGACAAGTGCAGGTTGGTAGCAAAAGGAAGTAGAGTTGGACGTATGTTTACTCTGGATGCTGGAATTCCTACTATGTATGCTAAAGGAAAAGGTGTTGTTGCAGATATTGAAATTTGGCACAAACGCATTGGACATGCAAATGTACAAAGGCTGAAATTAATGCAGTCCAAAGGGTTGCAGTTTTGCCTACATTTAGAGTTGCAGAATTTCATAAGGTATGCGAAGCATGTCAGTTTGGTAAGCAGGCAAGACAACCCTTTTCACATGATAGAGATGTAAGTAGAAATATCCTTGATGTTGTGCATACAGACATTTGGGGGCCTACACAAAATGTATATCTTGGAGGTAGTTCATACTTTGTCACATTCATTGATGATTGTTCTAGAAAGCTGTGGGTATATTTTATGAAGGAAAAGAGTGAAGCGTTTGAGCACTTTAGAACTTTCAAGGCTACAGTTGAAATAGAAACAAACTTGAAAGTAAAGTGCTTGAGGTCAAATGGAGGGGGAGAGTACCTCTCGAATGAGTTCAGTGATTTTCTAAGGTCTTACGGGATAAAGAGACAGTTCACATGCAGATATACCCCACAGCAAAATGGGGTTGCAGAAAGGAAAAACATGCATATTGCAGAAGTTGCACGCGCCTTGATGGCTGAAAAGAATATACCTAAGCATTTTTTGTCTGAGGCTGTTCATACTGCTGTTTATATTATGAACAGAACTCTCACAACTGCAGTTCATGGGATGACTCCTGAAGAATGCTTTACTAGCAAGAAGCCTGATGTATCGCACTTGAAGGTATTTGGCTGTGTTGCATACGTTCATGTGCCAGATGAGCTACGGAATAAGCTTGATCCAAAGGCAGAAAAATGTGTCTTTATTGGATACTCTTTAGAGCAGAAAGGGTATCGCTATTATGACCCTGTCACATGTAAGTTCAGAGTGAGCAGGGATGTCATCTTTGATGAAATGAGCAGTTGGTATGCATCTAGTGGTGATGCATTAGATGATGATGATGATCATGACACTCATGTGTAGGTTGAAAAGCAAGAATCACGGACTCTTAGTGGACCAGAGACATCATCTGGTAGTCCTTGGTCTGGGAGACTAAGGAGTACCTCTACATCTTCAAGTGCATCTAGTAGCACTACAGGTAAAGACAAAGGAAAGAATAAAGTGTCAGATGGCATTGATGCAGTTCTTGATGGAGACTCCAGTGGCTCAGAGAGCTTGGATGATGAGCTTGGTATTCCTTCTGTCAGGACACCAGGTGTACAGAGAGCTCATAGTAATGTAAAGGCTCCATTGAGTGATCCGGTGGTACGTAGATCTAGCAGGATCAGATACCCTGTTAAAAGATTTGGTTTTGAAGGTTATGCAGCTTACCATTACGCTTATATGGTGAAACTAGTTGAGGATGTTGAGCCCACATGTTTTGAGGAGGCTGTTGGTCATGCTCATTGGGATGTAGCAATGGATGAGGAGATGGCTGCGTTAGAGGCCAATAAGACTTGGGATCTAGTATCATTGCCAAAGAGCAAGAAAGCTATTGGATGTAAGTGGGTTTATAAGATTAAGCACAATGCACATGGTTCTACAAAGCTAGGCTGGTTGCAAAAGGCTATGCCCAGACATATGGCATAGATTATGATGAAACCTTCAGTCCAATTGCTAGGATGGCAACTGTCAAATGTGTGATTGCTTTGGCAGCAGCCAAAGGTTGGAGGTTGCAGCAAATGGATATGAAGAATGCCTTCTTGCATGGTGATTTGCAGGAAGAAGTATATATGGATCAGCCAATAGGTTATGAAGATTTAGAGCATCCCACGTATGTGTGTAGGTTGAAGAAGGCGCTCTATGGGCTCAAGCAAGCACCTAGAGCATGGTCTGACAAGATCAGAGAGTATCTTGTCAATATTGGCTTTTATGTTTCTGATGCTGATCACTCACTTTATGTGAGAAAGGGAGATGCAAGTTTGGTCATCATACTCATCTATGTGGATGACTTGATTATTACAGGTGATAGTGATAGTGGGATTGCTGAAGTTAAGGACTTTTTAAAGAAGAAGTTTAAGATGAAGGATTTAGCTGAGCTAAGGTACTTCCTTGGCATTGAGATGATCAGATGTGATGATGGTGTATGGCTATCCCAAAGACAATATGGCTTGGATATGTTGTCCAAGTATGGTATGACAACATGCAAACCACTTTCAGTCCCATTGGAGCAGAATGTAAAGCTGAGTGCTGATGTTGGGGATGAGATAGAAGACCCTACTATGTTTAGGAGGATAGTGGGGAGTTTGATCTACATGACCATTACAAGGCCAGACTTGAGCTACGTTGTTGGTCTTGTGAGTTAGTTTATGCAAGTACCTAGAAAGCCACATTTGGATGCAATCAGACGCATATTGATATATGTGAAGTCCACATTACATTATGGACTTTTCTATGAGGCAGGCACAGATGTACAGGTGTTTGGATACACAGATGCAGATTGGGCTGGTAGTATGTCTGATAGAAGATCTACCAGTGGATACATGTTCTCTCTTGGTAGTGCAGCAGTTTCTTGGAGCAGCAAAAAGCAATCTACAGTTGCTTTGTCGGGTACAGAGGCTGAGTATAGAGGTGTTGCTGTTGCAGCATGTGAGGTAGTATGGCTGCAAAAGTTATTGGCTGATTTAGATGTGCAGGTGGAAGGTCCAGTTGTCATTTATTGTGACAACATGAGCAGTATACAGTTGGCTAGGAACCCTGTGTTCCATGCCAGGACAAAACATATTGAGGTACACTACCACTTTGTGAGAGAGAAGGTACTAGCAGGTGAGATTGACTTGGTGTATGTCAGCACACAGGATCAGATAGCTGACATCTTCACAAAGGCATTGGGTACAGAGAAGCTTCAAAAGTTTTGAAGCTTACTTGGAGTTACAGAGATGCATCAAATGTAGTGTCTTTAGGACTTTCAGTAGAAGAAGTATGAGTAGACGTACCTTCACCTGTAGGTATAATCTCTTTTTCTTTCCCTTTGCTAGAAATGTGCATGTTCAATGAGCCAGTTGCTGGTGAAGAAAAATGTGAAGTCCATCCTTTGCGAAGCCTTTTGTTGGAGAAGGTAGACCAATCTGTAGCCATGCTTGGAGTATGTACTACTGCTGAAGATACATTAGTAGCTTGCTTCACAATAATATTTTTATGTGTCTGCTGGCATAAAACAAGTAGTTGATCTGCTGTTTGCTGGAGAGAATCCATTTTATCCATAAGTCCTGAAAGGGCCAAATGTGTCCAATTGGCTGCCTGAAGTTCTGGTATCCAATAATGACCATTTTGAGGACGTAAATAAGGAGCAGCTTTATAGTTGTTCTCTTCATACTCAAAAGTCTGGATGACATTGAGAACAGATGAGGAAGCTGTTTCTATAAGCTTTTGACAATGCTGGCAAACTCCATGGACGACTTGATCATGAGAGCAAGGCTAGGTATGGAATTTTAGAAGATTGGTTCTCTGAGAAGGAGAAACCTTTAGTTGTGGTTGGACCACTGCCTTCTGATGTTCTGAACTGTTTCGTCTTTGTGGAAGTAGCAATGTTTTTCCTTTTTTATTTTGGATTTTGATAATTTTTGGAGGAAGTAATTCCTTTTTCCTAATAGAGCTAATATCAAGGTTCCATTCTGTAGGTAATTCTATTTCTGACCAGTTAACACAGTCAGGTAGGAACCTCTGAGTAACTTCATCAAATTTCATAATAATAGTCTGTCCTTTATCTGTTGAAGAATTAACTCCTTCAATCACCCTAGGTATGGCTAGAGACATACAGCGAAATACCATTCTATATTGGATAGCTAAATGTGCAGAAGATGCTTTCATTTGTAATCCTATAGTTCTAATATGTAACATTAGAAGATCTGAAAGATAAGGATCATCAATTGCTATGACATAATTAGGTCTGAGTTCAAAGAATATTGGACCATTAGACAGAGGTGATACTGCAGCTCCTACTATCATGTCTTGTAATTCTAAATGTCTAGTGTCTAAGACTGTTGCCATACAAGAAGCATTTAATCCTTTACGAAATAGAGGAATAATACCTATGGCAATATAGCCAAGATGTAGATATGGGTATTCTTTTTTGTTTTGTTATTTTTGGATTTTGGGATAAACTAGTGATAGCAAATTCACATGCTGATCTTCTGAAAGAGAGTCTTTAGGCGGGAGGGAATCAATAAAGTTACATTGGAGCCTTTAGGCGGGAACAAATAAATGGCTTTTGAAAAAGTAAAAGGAATATTGTACAACATGTCTGTTGGTTGTGTCAAGGCGGTTTCCGGGAAAGTAGGTCTGCTACAGTGTTATGGATTCCCGATATGTGCTCAAAGGTGACGTTAAGAGCATCAAAAAAGAGTGACCACCTAAGAAGTCTTTTGTTCCCTATTTTGTTTGGAGCTTTTTTGGTTAAGTAGCTAGGTACATGCTTTAAGTCTGTTCTGATGGTGAAAGGAACAAATTCTACAAAGAACCGAAAAGCCTTTATGGCTTTAATCATGGCGAGGATTTCTCTTTGATATGAAGGATAATTTTTCCCGCTCAGAGGTTGAGTGGAGAGGGAATCAATAAAGTTACATTGGAGCCTTTAGGCGGGAACAAATAAATGGCTTTTGAAAAAGTAAAAGGAATATTGCACAACATGTCTATTGGTTGTGTCAAGGCGGTTTCCGGGAAAGTAGGTCTGCTACAGTGTTATGGATTCCCGGTACGTGCTCAAAGGTGACGTCAAGAGCATCAAAAAAGAGTGACCACCTAAGAAGTCTTTTGTTCCCTATTTCGTTTGGAGCTTTTTTAGTTAAGTAGCTAGGTACATGCTTTAAGTCTGTTCTGATGGTGAAAGGAACAAATTCTACAAAGAACCGAAAAGCCTTTATGGCTTTAATCATGGCGAGGATTTCTCTTTGATATGAAGGATAATTTTTCCCGCTCAGAGGTTGAGTGGAGAGGGAATCAATAAAGTTACATTGGAGCCTTTAGGCGAGAACAAATAAATGGCTTTTGAAAAAGTAAAAGGAATATTGTACAACATGTCTGTTGGTTGTGTCAAGGCGGTTTCCGAGAAAGTAGGTCTACTACAGTGTTATGGATTCCCGGTACGTGCTCAAAGGTGACGTCAAGAGCATAAAAAAAGAGTGACCACCTAAGAAGTCTTTTGTTCCCTATTTCGTTTGGAGCTTTTTTGGTTAAGTAGCTAGGTACATGCTTTAAGTCTGTTCTGATGGTGAAAGGAACAAATTCTACAAAGAACCGAAAAGCCTTTATGGCTTTAATCATGGCGAGGATTTCTCTTTGATATGAAGGATAATTTTTCCCGCTTAGAGATTGAGTGGAGAGGGAATCAATAAAGTTACATTGGAGCCTTTAGGCGGGAACAAATAAATAGCTTTTGAAAAAGTAAAAGGAATATTGTACAACATGTATGTTGGTTGTGTCAAGGCGGTTTCCGGGAAAGTAGGTCTGCTACAGTGTTATGGATTCCCGGTACGTGCTCAAAGGTGACGTCAAGAGCATCAAAAAAGAGTGACCACCTAAGAAGTCTTTTGTTCCCTATTTCGTTTGGAGATTTTTTGGTTAAGTAGCTAGGTACATGCTTTAAGTCTGTTCTGATGGTGAAAGGAACAAATTCTACAAAGAACCGAAAAGCCTTTATGGCTTTAATCATGGCGAGGATTTCTCTTTGATATGAAGGATAATTTTTCTGAGTGGGAGAGAAATTCCCTGAAGCATATCTGCATGGGTGAAGTGTGATTGGTTCTTTTCCTTCTTCACAAAGACATGCGCCCCACCCGGCATCAGATGCATCCGTATACAGAATTAATGGATGTCCAGAGGGCAATCTTAGGGGTGGAAGATTGCTGATTAGCTGCTTGATATGTTGTACAGTGATAGTGTGAATGGGATCCCAGTGGAATTTGTCTTTCCATAATAAGGGATATAAGTCTTTTGTGTATTTTGCAATATTGGGTGCCGAGGAATTAACCCAATTTAAGCAACCTAAAAATTGTTATAATTGTTTTACTGATGTGAGAGTATCTGGCATATCTACAAGTTTTTTCAAGACATGGTCTTGAAGTCTGATCTGTCCCTGTGAAATTTCTATGCAAGAAAATCAATAGTAGATTGAAACATGAGGGACTTGGTTGGTGATAATACCATGCCCACGGCTTCGACTGCAGTGGCAACCTGGGATAGATGATCCAGATGATCTTCAATAGTTTCTGAAAATATTAGAATATCATCTATATATGTGAGACAAAAAGGAAAATTCCCAAAAATTGCATCAGACCACTCCTGGAATTTAGTGGGTGCTACTTTAATGCCGAAAGGAAGGACTGTCCATTGATAGTGTCCATGGGGGACACAGAAGGCTGTCTTATATCTGTCTTCCTTTTTGAGGGGTAATTGCCAAAATCCAGATTTAAGATCAAACTTGCTAAATACATTAGCCTTCTTTATCCTTTTTAGCAATAGATCTTTTAGAGGGATAGGATGTCCATGGCCGATGAGGTATTTTTTCAATGGTTTGTAATTTATAACCATTCTCTTCTTGCCACCTTTCTGCTCGGAGTGCTTGTTGACATAGAAAGCTTGACACCCCCAAGGGGAATTTGTAGGCTCAATCAATCCGTTTTCCAGGAGAGATTGTATCTCTTCTTTACAGAGCATTAAATCCTCTTCCTTCATGCCTGGATGTACTGCTTTGGTAGGAATTGCATTTGGCTGTATGGGTAGAGAAATTGCATATTTCTGTCGTTTCTCCTTATACATCATTGGATCTTCATGCATGAACTGTTCTAGCCTGTGTTTCATGTGTGTGATCTGTTCTCCATGCTTTTTCATTTCTTTCTGTTGCCAAGATTCTCTTTCAATTGCTTTGTCAGGACCAGTTGTCTCTGTGATTGAGTAGATTGTTCTACCAATCCGAGGGAGGAGAGGTAGTTCTGCTGTCTGATGTTTGTAGGTGATGCCAAATTTGTTGGACCAAAAGGTGTATGGGACAAGATGCTGTAGTATATCCGTGCCAATTAGGAGATCATACTTCATTTGTCGCATAAGCTGAATTTCTATAGGTACTTTGATCTTATCAAAGTGGAGATAAGCCTGGGTTACATGGATGAGTGTAATCTTTTTATTGTTAGAGAATTCTACTATAATAGGTGTGGAAATCTTTATACATTTTCTAGGAAAGAGCTCAAATGGAGCGATAGTAAGACTCGATCCTGTGTCTAGTAGAGCATCAACATGTAAAGAGAATTGTGGCATATTTTTGAGTTGTACACATACCATTGGAATAGGTCCACTAGTGTCTAAGGCATTGACCTTGAATGTTCGTTCTTTTTGTATTCTGATCTGGTTGACTGGGATTGTAGAAGTAGGCCCTCCTTGAGAAGTTGAAGGCATTTCTTGTAATTCCCTTAGGATTCCAGTTGTACTTTCTGCTAGATCTTTCTGGTTAGAGAGAATTCTTCTGTACACTTTGCATAAGGACTTGATTTCTTGTTGCATTTGGAAAAATGCATTGACCATTTCTTCTCCTGTATTGCGAGTGGCATTTGTTGTAGATTGTAGCAGCTGAGATCCAGTCCTTGGCTGATGTAGACTTTCCAATTTATGTGGTATGAACATATTTGCCTGAGTTTTTGTCTCTGGAGCTAAACTTCCTGGTTTAGGCAAATCATAGGGGTTAGAGAAAATTTCTTTTCTTATTTTTTCCTTTGTTTTTTTGGTTTTGGAAGACGTTGTCTTAGTATCAGAGGTATCTGATGATTCAGAGGAATCATCTTTTTTTTGTTTTCCTTTGAGATCTTTTGGATAGGAAGTAAAAGCAGAAGCCATTAATTTTGGTTTTCTTCCTCCGGAGAAATAAGACTTATGTGCATTGACTGGATGAAAATTGTGTGCAATGATTGTGTCTTCATCCGTGACTTCTGTTGCGTCAGAAACAGTGTCACCTTCTTCTTCTTCGTCTTCTTCTGTTCCTGCTTCTTCAGTAGTATTTTCTTCTTCTTCCTCGGCAGTGTGCCATGAGGTGGAAGAGTTTGTTGTATCAAAAACTTCTAAGCTAGAAGATTCTGTCTCATAAGATTCTATCTCTTCTTCATTGTCATCTTCTTTATCAGAACCAGTATCATACTCACTATCATATGAGTATTCTGTTTCAGAATAGCTGTCATATGAGTAACAGCTATCATAGTCAATGTGATGTTGCATCATATTGACTTTGGCTGCATTTGCTTTTGCTTGTTCTTTCCTTTTTGGGCATTTGTTTGCCAGATGAGACGAACTTCCGCAGATAAAACATTTCAATTCCTTTTTCTTTGTTTCATCTATATGTTCTTGTGTATACTGTGATTTTCCTTTTGCAGATTTGTAGGATTTTCTTGAATTTCTTGAGTATCTTGAATACTTTGAATTTCTACCATCTTGTTTGTTGAAAAAATTCTTACTATGAGAATAGTTTCTGTGATACCTGGGGAGATGGTGATGTCTATGGTGATGATGTCTGTATCTTGGAGTATTGTCGCATATACATTTGTCACATCCGAGATCCATGTCAAATTTGTATACTTGCTTGCAGATGGATTGAGGAAACCTTTGGTTGAGCTGTGTCATCTTCTGATGCTGACAAACTTCTTTGACTGTTTGTTCTATAGTCTGTATAATCTGGCCAACACTATCTGTGAAAAATCTATTTTCATTTTTCATTTTTTGTTTATAGTAAAATGGAATAGGTTCTGGAAAAGAACACACAAGATGTTCTTTCATGGTGTTATCATGGGCTCCTAAGCCTTCATACAATAAATCCCGCATATATATCAAGTATTCTTTATACAAGCGAGGGTCGCAAAGCATAGCTTTGAAGAATGCTTCACGAGCTTCTAGTACATCATCTAGTTTGTTGCCTACTAGTTCTCCTAGTAGTAACTCAAAGAATATTTGTACAGGGTCTGGACTTTGTGCTATAGCAGCTTTTACCTGTGGATGTATTGATGTCCACCAATGCTTAATGCCTCCGACAAATCCATGTGTGATGGCATTCAGGATGTCAATCTTGCTAGTTTGGGGTTTGTCCACTATTTTCTATCCTGCATAGGCATACATCATGTAGATTAGTAGTTTTATCTCTTCTGGAGTTTTCCCATCAATGGACCAGATAGGGAAGTTTCCAACTTTCTCTGGAACACCAATCTTAGTATAGAATTTGGTATGAGATGGTTTGGATGTAGATCCAGTTGTAGTTGCATTCAAGGAAGCAGTTTGCATAGTAGAATGATGTGCATTCATCTGTGCTCTGAGAATACTAGTGGGAGATTTAGATCTGTGAGGATTGATGGGTGTGAATTCTTCTTCAATCACACTGTCACCATCTTCGTCTGAAGATGTGAGGGTGAAGGCTATTCTTTCTTCAAAGTAAGCCTGATCTCTGGCATACCATGCTGGTGTTTCAACAGTGGGTAGATCCGGTAGCTTGAGGGGGAGTGTTGAGATGACAAGCTCAACAAATGCGGACATTGATGATGGACCGCCTGGTTAGATGGGTCCACACGTCTACACTTAGCATGTCGGTGGCCATTATGACTCTCACATGGCCACTGACTCATTACTTATTATATTCAGGTTGTTACACCTATTTACAGCTAGCATAGTTATAGCGCCAGTCGACTAATGTAGTCGGTTATGCATTGTTTGACTTAGTAGGCCACTTTCCTTTATGTTATATCTTATCTATACTTTGTGCATATTGTAAATTGTGTGGAAGAAGAAGAAGAAACTAGCAAGAAAACGTTTTGGCCTCTATCTCTATTCTTGTCTCTTGAGTGAGCTTCTCCTTGTGCATTCTGTGTGTGTTCGACGCATCACCTTGAGCAAGTTTCCCCACCACGCGATTCTTGACATGCCTATGGTCTATGGGTGCTCCTGACTACTCCGGATGATATGTTGATGTATTTGGATGATGCCACTTTGATGTTTATGCTCCCGGATTCTTCTTGAGCAAAGAGTAGAACTCAATTCTTGGTTCATTGTCATTTTCTTTGCAACTGACATTTTACTTGACAAGGTTTATGCCCCGTGCTACTCATTATGGGACTGATGTTTGATGTGGATGCTTTTGGGTTTGGCTGCAGTATGGCCGATGTCTGGGCTTGAATCGACTTGCATTTGAGAATTTTATGGAGCAGTTTGCATTTGGTTGGCTTATCACTTATGCAGCTTAGATGCTATTTGGCCCTTAATGCCCCGATTATAGATCTTGGATTTACTTGGATGTAAATACATGTTTGAGCAACGCTTGCTCCATTGTCTTGGCAATTGGTCATTGAGCTTTTATTGCTCATTGATGCTTGGTTCTTTGCAGGTTACTCCTTGATCAATGGACTTCTTGATAGTGGTTGGGTTTAGCAGTTATGGCTTTGTTGCTCCTTTGTTGCCTAGCTTCTATGCTAGTTGGGTTGCTTTTGCCCATACATGTCAGAGAGCAATTGCTCTTGATGCACTTTGTCTACTATCATGTACTTTACAGAGCCACTTATTTGGATGTTGTACAGGTGTTTCGGCTTCTCCTAGAGCTTGACTCTTGCAGGATGCTTTGCCTCTTGTCAATCTTTACTTAACTTGGATGTTCCTAGGTGGCATGATGTACTGCAGAGCTATGCGTATGCATATGGTTATGGGCTGATTTCATGGTTGAATACCATATGCTCTTATGACAGATGTCTTATGCTTTGCTGTATTATGGTTGGTTATGTCATGCAGTTGGCTATGACTCTTCTTCATATGGGAGCTTTTGCATCCTTGGTTGATGCCTTTATGTCCTCCCATCCGCCGTTGAAGTTTCATGAGCCTTTGCAGCATGCTTCTACCACTGATGTACTTGCAAATGATTGTCTTCATGAGCAGGTTCCCTCCGTTGGGACAGCCCTCGACTCCTTGAGCTCCGTGGATGCCTTTATGTCCTCCTGTTCGCCGTTGAGGTTTCATGAGCCTTTGCAGCATGCTTCTACCACTGATGTACTTGCAGATGATTGTCTTCATGAGCAGGTTCCCTCTGTTGGGATAGCCCTCGACTCCTTGAGCTCCATGGATGCTATGGATAGCCCTATTCATGATGACTTGGATTCCTTGTCGTCTTCTACAGATTCTTCTTCTATAGATGTATGCTTCCATTACGGGAAGCTTGGGCATATTAAAAGAAAATTGTTTCAGATGGATTAGAGAGCAGCAGAGATAGAGACGGACTTGACATGAGTAGAGAGTCAGAGATATAGGAGATGCGGCGGGTGTTACCACTGTTACTAGTGGTGAGGTACATGTTGTCACCCATGATGATGCAGTTGAGCATGTACTCCTATCATCTAATTTCCCTATAACTTTCTTGCTCAGTGATACGGCCTATGCCTCAGATTGGCTATTGGATTCTATGGCATCTTGTCATGTTACTCCACATAGAGCATGGTTCTCTACTTACAGGGAGTTTGATGGATGCATTTCTTTGGGCCTTGAGCAGACTTATGCTATTCTTGGTATAGGGGACATACACCTAGCTTTGCCTAATGGGACTTCTCTTATGCTTATGGATGTTTTACATGTTCCCATGCTCAGTAAGAGACTGATTTCTGTCAATCAATTGCATAGTGCAAGTTACTTTGTTTCTCTTTAGGATAGGTCATGGAAGATCTGTCGTGGTCGCTTGGTTTTGGCCAGAGGTTCTAGAGTTGGTTCTCATTACCCAGTGCATGTCTCTCATGTGGGAGATTCTATGGTTGTAGTTATCCGAATACCACATGCATTGTTATGGCATTATCACTTAGGCCATATGCACCACAGAAAGATGGAGATCTTGTCTCATTCAGACTCATTGCTGCCTCCTATGTCACTTACAGATCTTAATGCTTGCCCTGATTGCACTCTTGGTCCTTGCAGAGCCCCCTTGGCTTATGGCGATTGTATGAGGCATGCTCCTCTAGATCTTGTCCATTGTGCAATATATGGACCTATGCCTTCCCAATCACTTGGTGGCATACTTTGTGATCTTTGTTGATCATGCTACCCACCGTGTTTGGGCTTTTCCCTTGGTGCAAATTGAGGATGTTGCAGTTATGCTTGACTGGTTTATGGATTTTGCTGGTAGCAGGCCTAGGTGCTTGCAGATGGATTATAAGAGTCATGCTCTCTCTCCCAGCTTTCAAACCTCTTGTCAACAGTATGGCATTGATTTCTTGTGCCCACGATATTATGGGATTGCTCATGGCATGTGATCATCCTTTACTTCAGCCCGTACAGTATGATGAGAGTGAAGATGTGCCTAGGTTGGTGCCTCGTAGCCATTTTTCTCAAAGTCACTGGGCTCGTGCAACTACAGAAGCTGTCATCAAGCTTGGTGAGACTAAGACTCCTTGTATTTCTCTTTTGGATCATGGCTCCGAAATTAATGTAATTGTGCAAGGTTTCTATGATACTGGTAGATGGCCAGTTGATGTGGATCATGGTTGGCGCATGCATGTAGCCAACAACACTGCAGGAGATTTGTATGCTACTTGTCCAAACATGAAGATTTCTATTGGAGATGTGGGTGAGTTTTATCATTTCTTTATACAGAACTGTTGTTCTTATCCTATTATTTTGGGGCAACCATTTATTGCTGAGTCTCGGATGGAGACTAAGGTTCTGGATGATGGGTTTGCATATGCATAGATCCGAAGCAAGGATGGGAAGAGAGCTATCCAGTTCATGACCGCTTGCATCAATCATCAGCAGAATAAAGATTCTTTGAGGCATTCCCCTCTTCGAGCAGGAGAGCCCGATTTTTGTTACGTACCACTGTCATGCAAGACGATGGTGGTAGGAGTCAGGGGAAGCTCTTACCTTCTAGCAGTGGCAGTTTTTCCTCATGTGTTTATGGTGTACGCACTGAAAGTACTTTGTGTTTTCAACATATTTATGATATGCTTAGAGTTGCCAGGCAGTATGTAAAAAGAAAAGAAAAAGAATTTATGATTGCAGGTGTTTTGCAGGTGACCTTACAGGCAAATTTTGCTTCTATGCTTACCACAGCTAGGTTGTCTTATGGATTTTGGACTGAGGCCCTTATGACGGTAGTCTATTTGGTTAACAGGACATCGTGCTTGACCTTGGATCGTATTACACCCCAAGAGGCATGGAGTGGCATGCAGCCCTCCTATGATTACTTGAGGATGTTTGGCTGCCAGGCATCTGCACGTATGCCACATGAGCCTATGTCACGTGGATGTATCCTCCTTGGTTATGGAGATGGTGACTTTAAGGCCTACAGATTATGGGATTTGGATGCCTAGCAGATCATACGCAGCCGTCATGCTGTCTTTATGAGACACAGACACCTCTCAGGCCTCTTGATGAGCGTTCAATAACTTTATGACTGATTTTACAGCAGCTACAATGCCATTACAGTAAGCTATTTATGCTGAAAATGAGGCACTTATTGGTCTAGATGACGTAGTTATGCATAGCAGTCAGGGTCAGGATGTTGATGATTAGTTGCTAGACCCCTTGCAGGCTCATGAGAGACATTTTATTGTAGTTTTGCAGGCTGGATAGCCAACCATATGCCAATATTCCGCTTCGTTGAGGCCACATGTAGTCTTGAGACCCCGTTGCTGGGGAATGTTGGCTCTCTTTCAGTGATTGACTCTGGAGAGTTTGATTGCTCTCCACTGTCGCGCCACGGTGATGCTATGCACGACTCTGATGCTTTATAGTCGTGCACTGATGAGTTGTGCTTGCTTCATAAGAAGCATTCTTGGATTGCTCCATTGTATGGAGCTGCGGGATCGCTTATCTCCTAGATGTCATGGACTCGGGGATGCTTAACTCTTCTTCTACAGAGGTTCCCAGCACTTCTTGCACAGCTCACTTTCCAATTGGGTGTTGGGTGAGATGTCATGATTCCTCACCTTGTCTTTTCTTTGTTTTCACTCCCTAACCACATTGGCCTTTTAATGGAGGTTGTTGGGGTAAATGGCCTCTGGGCCTACCCGTGTACACTGTGACTGCCCATTCTTTATTCATATATAATATGATAGTGCAATAAGGCTGTCAGTTCAGTTGGACAGCACCTACATTGTGTGTGCTCTTCTCTCCCACATCTTCCTCTTCTCCTTCTCCACTGCCATTGCATCCCCTTCACCCTCCTCCTCATATACTTCTATGTTCTTAATTTTGAAGAGGCAGACAATGGAAGGGCAAATGCCCCTTGTTTTTCCTTGCCAATGTTTCCACCTCTTTTGGACTTTCCCTCTAAAGTGACAATGCTTGAACTTGGAGCATTTGATTCAATAACAAGAGATCCCTAAGCGTTCTCTCCCTCTAAATCCATTAACCTTGGAGTACTTGGATAATATGATACATGAGAGAGTGATTTAGTGATGTGGGATTGGGTCCCTACATGCCGTATGAAGAGGGTTGTAGAATATTACCAAACATGGGTAGAAGAAGTAAAATACATACATACAATCATAAATGGAAACTCTTATTGTAATACATGTAACAATTATCAATATATGCATTTTTGCAAACTTGCGTGTTGCTGTGGTGGAAGATCTTGGGGGCTCTTGATTTGAATTTTACTGCTTGATGCATGTGGTGGAAGAGCCTGGAGTGGAGGTAGCAAGAAATGAATAATTCTAGGAAAGAACTCATAATTGGTACATGATATGGAGGAACTTGTCGCACACTAGAACTTCACCAATGAAAAGTGGACCAAAAAAAAAAGAAAATCTACTTTTTATACCATAGGGTCACACATGTGAGGTGAAGTTAACCACGTTGCCATGTGGCCTATAATTGTTAGAACTGGCAGTTGAGATGCCACATCTCAAAAATGTGTATTACTATGTATACGCGATCGCGTATTTTATTATTGATCATTTGCAAAACATGTGCATGGTTGTTGCAAAGAATGTGCCGTACTATTTGCCATGTGGTTAGGTTTCATGGGAAAACTAATTCGGCTTTATAAATGCATTAACACACATCATTTTCCAAAGATCATGCTATGGTTCTACTCAACATCTATGGCTTGTCTTCTCTATCACTGCTATATCTCCTTTCTTCTTTTCCCAATGTATGTCTACTAGCACAAGCACTTGCTCTCGGTGAGTTTCACTAGCTAGCCTAGCCTAAAATCATAAAAGAAAGGTTGCATATTGACTCAATCAAGCATCACTATCGAGTTTTGAATATAGTCTTTAATTGACATTCCTTGGTTATAGCAATTTAGAAGTAACCTAAGAAACTATCTATAATTAAATGCCTTTTATGCCATGTAACTTGGGTTTGGATTTCATCTTGGAGTGGTAGAGGATAGTAATTTATTTTGGTGGTTGTTAAGTGGATTATAATGTACACACAACTTCATATTTCCATTATTATATCCTCACAATTGTAATTGATGAAACCACTCAATGTTAGATGCAAGGTAGATAAATCAAACTTCCAAAAATTACACCAAGAGATTTCAAGCAAAAAATGATGAGACCACTTACTCTTCGATGGAAGGAAGATAAATCAAAATTCCAAAAATTACACCAAGAGTTTCAAGTAATCTTGGTTGTTGGTTGGAGCTTTTTTTATTTTTCTTGTTGGTTGGAGATTTTTTTATTTTTCTTGTTGGTTGGAGTAATTTTTTGTTGGTTGTTACCCCCCTCTCCCCTTTAATATAAGTATGAGTCTTGTAATTATTATTGTTTCTCGAACTATATAATAAGTCTTAATTTTCCTCATTTATATGAATGCCTTTTGAAGGGAGTCTAGTTAAGCACCCATTGCATGTTGTAAGAGTTGTTCTATAAGAGCCTGAGGGCAAGGATCTCGTGAACAAAAGGTCATATCATGTCTTGTTGGTTGCCTTTCTTGTTCTCTACCCTGATCCTATAATGTAGAGGGGAGGAATATGGGCTCATTGGAATTGTCCATCATGCAACACTTTTTCAGACAACAAAATCGATGTTTTTGACTTTGTTAAATAATCGAATTGACGTCAACGTGTTATTCTCTAGTTGTTTGAATCTATATGTGTGCTTAGTGCAAAGTTTGCTAAAGCACTTTTTGACATTCTTTTTCCAATGTCAATGGATGCCAACCAAGAGAATATCAGTTTTCTTAATTGTTGTTAAGGTTGAAGATATAGACATTAGGGAGAAGATTCCAATTGATAAATGAGGTTCAAAGATTGGAGAGAAGGAGGGGACAAGAGAAATCCCTACAAAGCCTTTAGATCGTGACATTGGAAAGGACATTTGTGTTGGTGAAGAGGTCAATGTAAGAGATGAGTCTGTAGCAGAGAAGTTGTTCTCCTTCATTTACAAAGTTGGGCATAATGCATTCTTTGAGAATGCCTGGATAATGTTCAATGCTCAATCAACACAAAAGCCATAATTTTCAACATATGTTTCATGGAAGATGAGTACAATATCTTCAATGAGTTGGTGGACTCAAAGAGATATCCAAGAGAGAGATCCCCCTATGAAGTTAACATACCATGTAGAGGACTTCCTACAGTCCGCATGTCCAGCATAGTCTGCATCCACAAAGCCATGACAGATGCCTTTTGCTTACCAAAGCAGATGCACAAATCCTTTGTGCCCTTGAGGTATCTCATAATACCTTCACTACTTCCCAATGCTTCTTACAAGGGTTTGCCCTGTACTTGCGAACCAATCCCACTGCAAAGGCAATGTCAGATGTGTAGCAACCATAGCATACATCAAACTACCAACGGCTAAATCATATGGAATCTTGGCCATTTCAGTCTTCTCATCATCAGGTGTAGAGTTGTCCTTTGCACCGAGTTTCACATATGGAGGCAATGGAACTCTGATTGCTTTCCCCCCTCCATATTGAAACACTATAAGATCTTGGATACATACTCTTGCTAAAATAGTAGAGTAACCCCTTAGATCTAGCTCTGAGTATCCACATCCCAAGAATGTGATTGGCATCACCAAGATCCTTCATGTCAAAGCTGCCATGAAGACTTTGCTTCAATGAATCCAAGGCATGAGTATCCTTGCTAGCAATCAGCATGTCATCAACATACAAAACCAAGATAATCAGGCTACCATATCTATTGTCTTCTTGGTGTATAAGCAGTGATAAACTTGACTTCTCTGAAAACCCTGAGACTGCATGAAAGTATCAAACTTATGATATTATTTCCTCGATGCCTGTTTCAGCCCGTACAAGCTCCATTTCAGTTTACAAACCATCGTCTCTTTGCCTTTAGCAATAAAAACCCCAAGCTCCTGCATACATATGTCCTCATGCAGATCACTATGTAAGAATGCAGTCTTTGCATCCATCTGTATGAGCTCCGCATCTTCAGCTGCAACCAAGCCCAAAATGGTTCTTAGAGGAGTCATCTTGACTACGGGAGAGAAGGTCTCGTCATTTGGGAATCAAATCCAAGCATGCAGCATCAACCAAGCATGAATACTTGGTTTAGAATGCTTGAGACCAAGTCTAGGAGCAAGACATAATCTCTAATCATGGACATAACATCTCCAAGTCATGTAGCACCAAATGGGCATCAGATAGTCATCACATAAGTGAATCATAAGCATTATTTACTCAAGAAATAGTTGATGCCCTATTTCCAGCCACAAATATGTCTTCAAAATGAGCCAAATCCTTGCCAAGATTAGCTCAAAATGGCTTCAAGACAATGCCACATGGTTCCCAAAAGCATCCAACATCAAGATACATCCAAATAGCTATCATATGAGCATCAACCTCAAGAGAGCAAGTGCTACCCTATTTATTACATATCTGAATAGTGTGTATTTCAGACCTGAAGCTGAATGTGCATTAGCCCCAAGTGTAATACTACACTTCAATGCTCAATGCTAAGCATTAGATGTAAAGTGTGGAGCACAACCATGATACCAAATGAAGAGGAGCAGTTGTTGTAGGTCCTGAGCATGCCAAAAGCCGGATCTGCATACCCATGACACTAATATGGTGCCTTCAACCCTGAAGGGATTGGAATGTTGGTCCAAGTGTTGGAGATGATGGGGAGGGTCCCCAAGTGGCCAATGATGGCTGCCAACAAGTTCGAATGAAGAGGAAAGCTTCAAGCTTCAAGAATAAGCTTCAAACCTTGTTGCCTTGCTTGCAGACTCTTCACAGTGAACTCTTCTTCAACTTCAAGCTCCTGCACCTGAAGAAATGCCAAGCTCATGATTGCCTGAACCAAGCTTTGATACCACTTTGTTGAGTTAGCTGCAATGGAGCTTCTATGTACAGATGTAGGTTGAGAGAGAGAAGAGACAGAGACACAAGATTTGTGGTACTGAAGAGTACCTCAATAATGTTTTAGATAGGTATATGTACTATGTACAGTCTGGCCCTTACGAGCAGACACGGGCACTGCCCTTTATCCCAACATGTAGATGAAGAAGTTTGACAACATAAATATTTCCAAGTTTCTTCACTTCTATGCTGAGAAGATAGAGCATGCCAGTGTACAAGTAGATGATATATCAAGATGTTTTACCAAGGATCGCATGAAATCATGAGCCACATAAAGTCCTACACAGATTATGGAAATATATGGGCTAGTTTCAAGAGAGTCCTAAAAGAGAACTGAGTTCATAAAGGAGACATATAGAGTAACCAAGTGGACTTTTCTAGAGTGGGTTCATAAATCTACAAAGAGCCTCTCCACTCTAGAGCTACATAGAGATTTTGAGTTTGATGAAATTGGCATGTCCCTTTCAACAAACTTTGAGGAGGTATACAAAAGACTCTTGAGAAGATCTTGCAGTGCAGTATGCATAAGCAATTATAAATGCTACTATCTATGGTCGCAAATAGAGAGATCTAATGTAAGAAAATAGAGTTATGGACCCATATCATACAGACTGTAGGTGAGGTAAAAGTGCCAAATGTTGGGGGTAAAGGCGCCTCCGCCTAGCCGCCCGTGTATTACTACACTAACAGTCACCGCCACTGCACACTACAAGTGGTAGGCGCCCGTCACCGCCACCTGCACACTACAGGTGGCGGGTGCCCATCACCGTCACTTTATTCTTTATTCTTTTAGTGACAGTTTGAATAAAGGAAGGCCCGGTCACACATTGCAACTGTTGGAGTTCCCATTTCTTGTCTCTCTCTTTCTTGCTCTTGCTCTCCGGCCATAGCTCTCCAGTGCAAGCTTCGATCCTTCTCACCTCTCAACTGGTATCAGAGCACAGCTTCCCGACTCTTGAGCTTGGCTCGTGGCATTCTCAGCTTCCTATTGACTCCCCACTCGCATTGGGTCTCCTTCCCGACAGCCATAGCTCATTCTCTTGAGCTCCCTGTCACGATTGTGGAAGAGAAGGAAGGAGTCTCACTTGTAGCTTTCTTGCTTGCACAATGGGGGAATACACACAAGGGTGGAGGCTGAAAACAGTTTTCCTCTTCTTAGTTGTGTAAGCCAAAAGAACTCTGGTACAAAGAAATAGAAGAACCCTAGATATGGGTCTCAAACCAAACTCAACTAACTAAGGTTGCATACTAACTGAGCCACGAACTAGAGTAGATAAGGATAGCTATCATGTAGCTATTATTCAGGGGCGGTGTACCAACCGCATCTGCAACTGACAAGTCGGTGACATAAATACACAACGGTCACCCTGGCGTATCACGACTGGAGCTCGATATCTCAACACTTCCCCTCGAGCTCAATCCCAATTCCTACACGCCAAGCAGGTCTCTGAACTTGCGCAGCTTCTCTGCGCCCAATGCCTTCGTGAATATGTCAGCTACCTGATCCTCTGTGCTGACATAAACTAGATCAATAAGACCTAGTAAAACCCTCTCTCGCACATAGTGATAATGCACCTCAATGTGCTTTGTTCTAGCATGATAGACTGGGTTATTTGCCAAGTGTATACTACTCATGTTGTCACAATAAATGACAACTGGCCCATCTGTAGACTGATGCATATCATAAAGTAGCTTATGCAACCAAGCTACCTCACATGCAGCCATTGTTGCACCCCTGTACTCAGCCTCTGTGCTCGACAAGGCGACTGTAGGCTGTTTCTTGCTGCTCCAAGTGACTGCAGCACTCCCAAAAGAGAACACATATCCACTGGTAGATCGTCTATCAGAAATACTACCAGCCCAATCAGCATCAGTGTATCCATGCAATTGTATCTGAACCCCAGTCTCATAAAATAGTCCATACTGCAATGTGGACTTCACATACCTGAGTATGCGTCTAGCCGCATCCAAATGTGGTTTCCTTGGAGCCTGCATAAACTGACTTACCAATCCAACAGCATAGCTCAAATCTGGCCTGGTAATAGTCATATAAATCAAACTTCCTACTATGCGTATGTACATAGTAGGGTCTTCTAGAAGCTCACCTGCATCTGTGGTCAGCTTCACATTCTGCTCCAAAGGAACTGAAATAGGCTTACAGCCTGTCATCCCATATTTGGATAGCATGTCCAATCCATACTGCCTCTGCAAGAGTTGTATCCCACTTGGTGATCTAATCACCTCAATGCCCAAGAAATAACGCAGCTCTCCCAAATCCTTCATCTCAAACTTCTACTTCAATAGCATTTTCACATGAAGGATATCTTCATCACTGTCACCTGTCATAATCAAATAATCAACATAAATTACAAGTAGCATAATACCTTTCTCTGTTTTTCTCACATAAAGTGAGAAATCTGCCTTGGAAATCTGAAAGCCAATAGTGACAAGATACTGTCCTATCTTGTCAGACCATGCTCTAGGTGCTTGCTTCAAGCCATACAAGGCTTTCTTCAACCTGCAAACAAACTCAGGATGAACAGCATGCACATAACCTGGTGGCTGCTCCATATAGACCTCTTCTTGCAAATCACCATGCAAGAAGGCATTCTTTACATCCATCTGATGTAAAGACCATCCCTTTGATGCAGCCATAGCAATGACTGCTCTTACAGTTGCCATCCTTGCAACGGGACTGAATGTTTCTTCATAGTCAATGCCATATGTTTGTGCATACCCCTTGACTACTAATATTGCCTTGTATCTGTTCACAGAACCATCTGCATTGTGCTTCACCTTATAAACCCACTTACAACCAATTGCATTCTTACCTTTAGGCAAAGGTACTAACTCCCATGTAGCATTTGCTTCCAAGGCATCCATTTCTTCATCCATGGCTTTCTCCCATTTTTCCTTTCCCATGGCTTCCTCAAAAGAAGTGGGTTCTGGTTCCTGTATCACTTTAACCATATATGCATAGTGAATGGCTGTAAATCCATCATATTTCAGCCTATCCACAGGATACCTAGCTCTCGTAGACCTGCGCAAAGTAGGTTCACTCCCAGGTGCTCTCAAAACATCCCTGGTCTTCCTTACTCCAGGTGTAACAATAGAAGGAATACCCAACTCATCATCAATGCTCTGTTCTGAGCCACTGGATTCACCATCCACATAAGAGTGACCTGCATTCACATCAAACATGGGCTGATCAACCTTCTCTTTTCCTTTTCGTGATACCTGCATACCACTATCTGCATTGCTTTGAGAAGATTCTCCTGATCTCAATCTGCCTGTCCATGGCGAAGAATGTGAACCACTGCTAGAGGACGCTCCAAGTCCACTAATATTTTGTGACTGCTGCTGTGAATTCTGTGCAGCATTACCATTTTGTGCAGCTACATCATCAATCACATTTACTGGTTTATACCAGCTACTCATCTCATCAAAAACAACATCTCTGCTCACTGTAAACTTACGAGTAGAGGGGTTATAGCATCTATACCCTTTTTGCTGCAGAGAGTAACCAATAAAGATGCGCTTCTCAGCTTTTGGATCCAACTTGGATCTCAGCTCATCTGGCACATGTACATAGGCAATGCAACCAAAAATTTTCAAATGAGAAATATCTGGTTTCCTACCAGTATACCTCTCCTCTGGAGTCATTCCATGTATTGCTGCAGTGGGAGTCCTGTTCATTATGTAGACTGTTGTAGCAACTGCTTCAGCCCAATAAAAATCTGGCAGGTCTTTTTCATTGAGCATGGCACGAGACACCTCTCCAATATGTCTATTTTTTCTTTCTGCAATTCCATTTTGCTGTGGGGTATGACTGCATGAATATTGCTGCTTTATGCCATGCTCTTGCAAGAACCTTGCAAACTCATTTGAGAGGTACTTTCCGCCTCCATCTGACCTTAGGCATTTTATTTGCAGACCTGTTTCTTTTTCAACCATAGCTTTAAGAGTTTTGAAATGCCCAAAAACTTCACTTTTCTTTTTCATAAAATACACCCAAACTTTTCTGCTATAGTCATCAATAAAAGTGACAAAATAATGACAGCCTCCAAGAGATGCAGCTTTAGTAGTCCACACATGAGAGTGGATTAATTCCAATGGCTTCTCACTCTCTTGAACATGTCTAGGAAATGGTTTCCTTGCCTGTTTTCCAAACTGACACGCTTCACATACCTTATGCATTTCTGCAACCTTGAATTTTGGCAATCCTGCAACAATATTTTGGGCCTGCATTGATTTAAGTCGCTGTACATTAACATGACCAATGCGTTTATGCCAGATATCAATATCTGCAACTACACCAGTCCCATGTGCAAACATTGCTGCACTCAATTCAGACATGTCTGCATCCAACGTAAACATTCTGCCCTTCTTCTTTCCTTTTGCTATCAAGCGACCTTTATTTTTCATATCCTCAACAAAGCATCCATGAGGATTAAATCTGACCTGCAAGCCCTACTCAACCATTTGACCGACAGAAACCAGATTCTTGGTGATATTCGGGACATGAAATACATCGGACAGGTATTTCTTTTTCCCATCCTGCATAGACAATGGAATTTTTCCAATCTGCACAATAGGATGTGCAGTATCATCACCAATCTCCACAAATCCTGGTTTTTCCATTTTCCTTGCATCCTCCATCCATTCTGCATGACCTATCATGTGGTTTGATGCACCTGAGTCAACATACCATACATCATTGCTTTCTTCTGCACTTGTCACAGAATTGTTCATGTGCTGCACCATGAACAAATGCTCATTTCTGTCATCACCCTATCTGCTAGAAGATGCATAATTCCCTTGTTGCAGTTTTCCATTCATGATGTCATTCTGGTTTTTATAGCAGTCTTTAGCCATATGACCCATTTTACCACAGTAGTAGCATTCAACATTACTGTTTGCATTTTGACCTCTTTGCCATCCACCACGACCTCTTTGGCTCCCCCTGCCTCTAGAGTTACCACGTCCTCCTCCATAGGACTGGTTTTCTTGAGTTTGCTGCATATTCTGATTTCTACCACGGCCTCCAAATCGGCCTCCTCTACCTCTGCCTCTACCTCTTCCAGCATTTGAGTAGAAGACAGCTTCTTTTGAAGTTCCTCCTGAAGAAGATGCACCACCATTTCTCTGTTCCTCAGAAATTAGGAGAGCAATCAACTCCTCAAAATCAGGAAATCTTTCACGAACTGAAATGGATGTCCGAAACTGTGCATAATCCTTTCCTAGACCATTCAAGGTCACAGAAACTAAATCATCATCTTCCACTGGTGACCCAATGGAAGCAAGTGCATCTGCAATCTTCTTCACCTTCATGTGGTAGTCGTTGATGCTCATATTTTCTCTTTGCACATTATGCAACTCTTGCTTGAGCTGCATTTTCCTGGCTTGCGTATTTGTGCTATACATTTTTGACAAAGTATCCCATGCCTCCTTTGGCGTACTTGCATCCTGAATATGCACAATCATAGAGTCTGAAATGCTGATAGACAGCCAATACATAACTTTCCTGGCTCTCTCATGCCATGCTTTAAATGCCTGCATTTGCTGTTGATTGGGAACATCAAGAAGAACTGGTTCTTCTTCATTTCCTGCAACAAATTCCCAATATCCTTTTCCCATAAGGAAATTCGTCATTCTAAACTTCCATGCTTGGAAGTTGTTCTTGTCAAGCTTTTCAGTGACAATCTGTGAAAGAGAATCAGATGCCATTACAGAAGACTGCAAAAAATTCTGTCACCGCAAAAACCACAGCGTCACCCTCACAAGGGAAAATCTGCAAAACTGGCGAAAGTGGTATTTGACCACACAGTCACTTCCTAGTGACGATTTTGCATCAACAGGCAACAGGGATGATTCTGTAACTCCCAATGTCTCTGCGCACAAGCATACAATGCAATTTTTACAGTAACTATTCACCGACCTGTAGAACCGTGGCTGCACAGCATAAAACTGGGCCTTTTCCTGAGTGCGTGCAGAAAACTTCCGCCTCCAAAACAGGCCCCGAAATGGCCTCAAATCAAAAAAACAAGGTCGCCAAGGGCTAAAGCCCTTGCCCGCAGCATATACTGCCCTCTTGCTTCACCGCGAAGGGCGTCTCAACCTGAGACAATGCACTCCTGCAATTTCCAACTGTGCTGCCTGCAGAGATCTGCTCCCAAAACAGAAAATGAAAGCAACACTGCTCCTCTTACCAGAACACCGCGAGCTTGGCTTGCTTTCTTGAGCTCCTTACCACGAACAAGGCTCTGATACCATGTCACGATTGTGGGAGAGAAGGAAGGAGTCTCACTTGTAGCTTTCTTGCTTGCACAATGGGGGAATACACACAAGGGTGGAGGCTGAAAACAGTTTTCCTCTTCTTAGTTGTGTAAGCCAAAAGAACTCTGGTACAAAGAAATAGAAGAACCCTAGATATGGGTCTCAAACCAAACTCAACTAACTAAGGTGGCATACTAACTGAGCCATGAACTAGAGTAGATAAGGATAGCTATCATGTAGCTATTATTCAGGGGCGGTGTACCAACCGCATCTGCAACTGACAAGTCGGTGACATAAATACACAACGGTCACCCTGGCGTATCACGAGTGGAGCTCGATATCTCAACACTCCCGTCACTCTCCGGCTTTTCGATCTTCTTTCCGGCCTATTGAGGTACCATCAAGGCATTGACATTGAGGTATTGCTTCATTATTTCAGAGATTTATCTCAGTCCACAGGTCTAGGTAAATAGGGTTTTCACAGGTTGTGGGCAGCCATAGCTCACACCTCTTGGAGCTTCCTTCACCTGGATCTTGCTTCCACCCTATCAAGGCTTGCTGAGGCTTGGTGTAGGCCTTCTTTGGCCCTCATTTGTGCTCCCTTTGGGCCCCATTGTTGACACGTGGGACAGCAGACCCCCCCAGCCAGCTTACTTTTTTTGGCGCATGTTTCAAAATCTGGCCCAAAAATCACTCTTTTTGTCATATCTTGGGCATTCGAAACCCGATTCAAGCAAGGTAAGAGTCTAAGTTGGGGTTTTGGCACACTTTGAACGCGATGGTGATGTTAGATTTGCCAAATTCTGATTATAGAATATTTTACAACAGATTTCAGGTCTGAGACAGCATGTATTTGTATGCCTATGGCTTATGTGATGCTTCTACTAATGTCTATTGATACCGGATCACTTGTGGATGTTATGCCTCTTATGTGAGACGCATTTGGAGCTGATTTAGCTCAGCCATTGACTGTTTTGAACAATCCCAGATCTGTCCAAAATAGGGCAGCCACCTGTTACTTCAATTTTATGCTTACAGGTCTTGGCATTTGATGCCCGATTATATCCGATTGTTGGTGCTTATACATACGAGAATGTATGCCTATGGTTTGCCTATGGATTTGAGCTTGGATTGAGCACTGATTTGCTGGGAGGTTGTTGGGGGAGGTTGTTGGGGGTAAAGGTGCCTTCGCCTAGCTGCCCGTGTATTACTACACTGACAATCACCGCCACACTGCACATTGTAGGTGGCGGGTGCCCGTCACCGTCACTTTATTCTTTATTCTTTTAGTGACAGTTTGAATAAAGGAAGGCCCGGTCACACATTGTGAGTGTTGGAGTTCCCATTTCTTGTCTCTCTCTTTCTTACTCTTGCTCTCCTGCCATAGCTCTCGAGTGTAAGCTTCGATCCTTCTCACCTTTCTCCAAAGATAGAGATAAATGATGCTAGTCAAAGTATTAGAGAGAAGACTAGATAGGATTCCCTTGTGGATTCTTATTCTGTTTATTAAGAAAAAAAAGATGTAATAGTGGAAGATAAAAGAAAAAGAGATAACATGAACCTAGGGATCTCTAAGAGGGTCACTAGAGGTGTTGGTAGGATAGAGCTTGAGTAATCTATGCTTCCTACTAGACCCAGTCCAGAACATAGAAGATGAAAAAGAAATAATAAAAGCCAAAGGAAAAGTTGTTAGAGGTAGAGTCATCCTATGCACAAGCTATGTTAGGGTTTTTGCACAGTACAACAATATACAGGATACGATAGAGGACACGTCAGTAGGCAGGATGCCACATCAGCGCAGCTGTAGTCGGCGGACTACTGTCTGCAGTTGAATAGTTTTTTATTGTTTTTTACTACAATCAACTGCATTTAATGCAGTCGACCTAGTGCTGGTATTTCCTATTTTCTGGCTATAAATAACCAATTGGTGGCACACTCAGTCATTCATTCATTTCATATTTTGGTCTTGAGATCTGTTGGTTGAGACAGACTGTGCTCGAGCTGATGGAGATTGAGGTCATCAAGTCAAAGACACACACAGATATTTCCTCTACCCCTGTGTATATTTCTCCACTCTTATATAGCATATTACACTGCAGATTTTCTGCGTTTACACTATCTGCTTTTCTCTCTCTCTCTTCTCTCTGTGTTCACTCTCTCTCTGTCTATGTCTTACACTTCTGCATCGCTGCACTCGGACATGGTATCAAAGCGGTGAAGATGGTCTGACTAAGGGTTGAACCTATCTAAAGAGGAGATTTTAGTACGACACAAGGCTGCATTTCCAAGATTCGAGGGTAAGCGGGAGGGTTGCGCATTGGATCAAGATGAAGCAAGTGCGCGCGTGCGAGAAAAGAGTCTAATCGGTGAATTTGCTGCAGGTTATTATTGTTCGAAGGGGAGGAAGGCTGCATTTGAGGCCTTCCATTGCAAATTTTACCTTTTCATCACCTCTGATGGGTGAAGAAGGTTTAGGCAGCAGAGGAACCATCCCTAGAAGGCTGCGTTTTCACAGTTAGAGATTTTGTGTTTGTGCAAGTATTGGAGGTTAACATGTCTACAAAGACTGATTCGGAGTTTCAGGTGATCATGGACAAGAAGGTGCCTATCCTACCGGCTCTTCCATCGGATCAAAAGCTTGATGGTGACAATTACCGCATCTAGCGAGTGATGATATTGGCCATTTTGGAGTCTTATGATTTGGTAGAACTAGTGATGGAGGAGATTAACAAGCCCTCAATGAGGGATGAGTCCAAACTCTCGTCCAATGCTCGTGCAGAGTTGACCAAGGCCCAGTCTCATTGGGGCAAACTAAATGCCAGGATTCGATCTTTTATGTTTTTGTCTTGCACTACAACCGTGATAGCTCACATCAAGCACTTGATGGTGGCTCGAGAGATATGGCTAGAGCTTGATCAGACGTACAACCGGATTACCTTGATGAAGAGGGTTTCTTTGGAGGTGCAGATGCGGACCTTGTCCATGAATAAGTCTTCTTCGCTTCGTGAACACATGAACAAGCTTTGGTAGCTTCATATGCAGGTTCGAAATGCGGGAAAGCCTATTTCCTCTGAAGACATGGCGATCACTTTACAGTCCCAGTTGCCGCCCACGATTCGGTACTTTTTATCATGCTCTTATTGCATCAGGGTGGGAGTCGACTCTTCAGTGAGAAGAGTTGGTTCCTATGGTCTTGGAACTGGACGAACAGTTGAAGGGATAGAATGCTTCCAAATTGGAGGCTTTGGTTGGTCAAGCCTCTCAAAAGAAGGGGAAGGGCCAAAAGAAGAAGAAGGAGGACAACAAATCTAAGAAGGACAAGGAGAAGGAATCAACTTTGTCATATTTGTGGAAAGACCGGTCATTGGAAGAAGGATTGCCTCGACAAAGACAAGAAGGACACCAAGAAGAAGGACATGAAGGATTCTGGAGCGGTGGTTGCACCCTCATCAGCTACTTTTCTACACTTAGCATTCATTGAGGACTCTACACTGAAGACTTCTGATGCTGCAATGGCAGCTCCTCCGGATCGTGAGTGGATCGTGGACAGTGGTGCCTCCTGGCACATGACTCCTTCTCCCGTTGGTGTTGCCCATTTGCGACCTTCGCATGAGCAGATTCTCATTGGAGACAGCTCTTCTGTGTCTATTGCCACACGGGGTGAGCTACAGCTTATACCTCATAGACGTGGTGGTACCCACACTTCTGAGGTGTTGCATGTGCCATGTTTGGGGTATCATTTACTTTCGGTCCATAAGATTTTTGCTCTTGGCCTCCTGGTGGAGTTTGACAGTGATACTGTTCGAGTCCTTGATCGTGGATCGAGGAAGGTTCTCTCTACAGGGTATGAGGAGAATGGCATCTACAAATTGAAGTCTTATTTAGCTCTTACTTCTCTTCTTATTACTTCTCAAACACATTCCGAGCTATGGCATGCTCGGTTTGGTCACCTGAACTACGAGTACCTTCGAAAGGCGTCGCAAGGGTTGTTTGTCCGAGGATTGCCGGACATAGTGGTGAGCCATCAGCCATGTGTCTCCTGGATTCATGGGAAACTATATCGGGATGCGGTTCCCAACAAAGCTTCTAGGCGGTCTACTTCACCCATGGAGCTTGTATCTACGGATCTTTGTGGCCCGATGAGGACCGAGTCCCTAAAGGGGATCTTGTACTTCATGTTGATCGTAGATGACTACAGCAGGATGACTTGGGCCTACTTCTTGACTTTGAAGTTGGAGCCTCACTTCAAGGATTGGCTTCTCTTTGAAGAGAACCGTTCTGGCCGGCGACTGAAGACCTTGCGTTCAGACAAGGAAGGTGAATTTATGTCTAATGAGTTTGCTTGTTTTTGTGCAGATAGGGGCATTCACCAGGAGTTTGCTAACACCAACACTCCCCAAGAGAATGGCATTTTGGAGCAAAAGAGCTGAAGTGTGATCGACATGGCATGCACCATGACGGAGCACCAACGGACACCTCAATTTCTATGGGCCAAGGTAGTGGCTACCGCAGTTCACATCCTCAATCGATCTCCCACTTCGGTCATTGACAGGATGACACCTTTTGAGGCTTACTTTGGGACTAAGCATAATGTCTCTTATTTCAGGATCTTTAGGTGTGACGCTTATGTGCACATCCCAAAGACACAGCGTGACAAGTTTGAGGCGGCTTCCCGACGACAGGTTTTTGTTGGCTATAGCTCCCAGTCCCAAGGTTATCGTCTATTTGATCACGTCAAGCGGGATGTCTATACGATCCGCGATGTGTGGTTCGTGGAAGTTCTGGCACTGTTCTTGGAGATCCAGGGGAGAGTTGGGCTCGCGAGACAATTCCTTTGGAGCCAAATTCTTTTGATGGAGATTCTTCTTATGATTCCGAGTCTTCACTTCCACTGGTCACCCCCGAGGAGTTTCCGCCAGTGGATGTTCTTGAGTCTTTAGCAGATGAAGAGTGACGAGGAGAGGTTCGTCCTCCTCCTCGTTGGGCCCATGACACACTTCGAGATTTAGGGATTGAGGGGGTTCCTGAGGAGTGGAAACCGCAAGATGGACTGTGGAGGTCACGAAGGAACCAGGCACATTCTTCGGAGCTTGTTTCCTCCAACTATTGTTTGCTAACCCATGTTATTATGTAGGATCGAGAGCCCACTTCAGTGAAGGAGGCTTTGCAGTCTTATCATTGGTGGAAGGCTATGGAAGCCGAGTTGGAGGCTATTGAAAGGAATGGCACTTGGTCTCTTGTGCCTCATCCCTCTCACAAGAAGGTGCTTGGTGTTAAGTGGGTCTTCAAGACCAAGTACCTTAGCGATGGTTCTTTGGACAAGCACAAGGCTCACCTTGTTGCTAAAGGTTTTGCTCAGTGCCCACACATTGATTTCCATGATACTTTTGCCACCACTACTCGTATGGCGACTATTCGAGCTGTTATTGCCTTAGCTGGTCTATCTATCAGCTGGATGTGAAGTCGGCCTTTCTAAATGGTGACTTGCAAGAGGAGATCTATGTTGAGCAACCTCTTGGCTTTGGATCCTCAAATGGGAAAGTTTACAGGTTGAAGAAGGCCTTGTATGGCCTCAAGCAGGCTCCACGTGCATGGAACGAGAAGAAAGACTCGTTTCTTTAGTCGAAGTTGTGATATCGATGTTCCAAGGCTGATCCACAGCTTTATGTGCACACTTCGGAGGTTGGTCGTGTGTTGTTTGTGTTGTATGTTGATGATTTGATTCTGACAGGGGATCATGCACAAAATGTCTGAGAGACCAAGACAGCTTTACATCAGGCATTCAAGATGACGAAATTGAGGCTTCTTCATTTCTTCTTGGGTCACGAGATTTATCAATCTTAGAGGGGGATATTCATCTCTCATTAGAGGTATATTTAGGAGCTCTTTGTGACTTTTGAGATGGAGACTTATCTACCCATTACTACTCCTATGGATCTGAATTGGAAGGCCACTTCACACTCAGATTCTCCCATGATGGATGTGTTGAGATATCGAGCTCCACTCGTGATATGCCAGGGTGACCGTTGTGCATTTATGTCATTGACATGTTAGTTGCAGATGCGGTTGGTACACCGCCCATGAATAATAGCTACATGATAGCTATCCTTATCTACTCTAGTTCGTGGCTCAGTTAGTATGCCACCTTAGTTAGTTGAGTTTGGTTTGAGACCCATATATAGGGTTCTTCTATTTCTTTGTATTAGACTCCTTTTTGGCTTACACAACTAAGAACAGGAAAACTGTTTTCAGCCTCCACCTCTGTGTGTATTCCCCCATTGTGCAAGCAAGAAAGCTACAAGTGAGACTCCTTCCTTCTCTCCCACAATCTTGACATGGTATCAGAGCCTTGTTCGTGGTAAGGAGCTCAAGAAAGCAAGCCAAGCTCGCGGTGTTCTGGTAAGAGGAGCAGTGTTGCTTTCATTTTCTGTTTTGGGAGCAGATCTCTGCAGGTAGCACAACCGGAAATTGCAAGAGTGCATTGTCTCAGGTTGTGAAGCCATTTTTTTATTTGAGGCCATTTCGGGGCCTGCTTTAAGGGCGGAAGTTTTCTGCACGTACTCAGGAAAAGGCCCTGTTTTATGCTGTGCGACCACTGTTCTACAGGTTGGTGAAAAGTTACCACAGAGATTGCATCGTATGCTTGTGTGCAGAGACATTGGGAGTTACAGAATCATCCCTGTTGCATGTTGATACAAAATCGTCACTAGGAAGTGACTGTATGGTCAAATACCACTTTCGCCAGTTTTGCAGATTTGCCCTTGTGAGGGTGAAGCTGTGTTTTTTGCAGTGACAGAATTTTTTGCAGTATTCTGTAATGGCATCTGATTCTCTCTCACAGATTGTCACTGAAAAGCTTGACAAGAACAACTTCCAAGCATGGAAGTTTAGAATGACGAATTTCCTTATGGGAAAAGGATATTGGGAATTTGTTGCAGGAAATGAAGAAGAACCAGTTCTTCCTGATGTTCCCAATCAACAGCAAATGTAGGCATTTAAAGCATGGCATGAGAGAGCCAGAAAAGTTATGTACTGGCTGTCTATCAGTATTTCAGACTCTATGATTGTGCATATTCAGGATGCAAGTACGCCAAAGGAGGCATGGGATACTTTGTCAAAAATGTATAGCACAAATACTCAAGCCAGGAAAATGCAGCTCAAGCAAGAGTTACATAATGTGCAAAGAGAAAATATGAGCATCAATGACTACCACATGAAGGTGAAGAAGATTGCAGATGCACTTGCTTCCATTGGGTCGCCAGTGGAAGATGACGATTTAGTTTCTGTGACCTTGAATGGTCTAGGAAAGGATTATGCACAGTTTCGGACATCCATTTTAGTTCGTGAAAGATTTCCTGATTTTGAGGAGTTGATTGCTCTTCTAATTTCTGAGGAGCAGAGAAATGGTGGTGCATCTTCTTCAGGAGGAACTTCGAAAGAAGCTGTCTTCTACTCAAATGCTGGAAGAGGTAGAGGAGGCCGATTTGGAGGCTATGGTAGAAATCAGAATATGCAGCAAACTCAAGAAAACCAGTCCTATGGAGGAGGACGTGGTAACTCTAGAGGCAGGGGGAGCCAAAGAGGTCGTAGTGGATGGCAAAGAGGCCAAAATGCAAACAACAATGTTGAATGCTACTACTGTGGTAAAATGGGTCATATGGCTAAGGACTGCTATAAAAAGTAGAATGACATCATGAATGGGAAATTGCAACAAGGGAATTATGCATCTTCTAGTAGACAGGGTGATGACAGAAATGAGCATTTGTTTATGGTGCAGCACATAAACAATTCTGTGACAAGTGCAGAAGAAAGCAACGATGTGTGGTATGTTGACTCAGGTGCATCAAACCACATGACAGGTCATGCAGAATGGATGGAGGATGCAAGGAAAATGGAAAAACCAGGATTTGTGGAGACTGGTGATGATACTGCACATCCTATTGTGCAGATTGGAAAAATTTCTTTGTCTATGCAGGATGGGAAAAAGAAATACATGTCCGATGTATTTCATGTCCCGAATATCACCAAGAATCTGGTTTCTGTTGGTCAAATGGTTGAGCAGGGCTTGCAGGTCAGATGTAATCCTCATGGATACTTTGTTGAGGATATGAAAAATAAAGGTCGCTTGATAGCAAAAGGAAAAAAGAAGGGCAGAATGTTTACGTTGGATGCAGACATGTCTGAATTGAGTGCAGCAATGTTTGCACATGGGACCGTTGTAGTTGCAGATATTGATATCTGGCATAAACACATTGGTCATGTTAATGTACAGCGACTTAAATCAATGCAGGTGCAAAATATTGTTGCAGGATTGCCTAGATTCAAGGTTGCAGAAATGCATAAGGTATGTGAAGCATGTCAGTTTGGAAAACAGGCAAGGAAACCATTTCCTAGACATGTTCAAGAGAGTGAGAAGCCATTGGAATTAATCCACTCTGATGTGTGGACTACTAAAACTGGATCTCTTGGAGGCTTCATTATTTTGTCACTTTTATTAATGACTATAGCAGAAAAGTTTGGGTGTATTTTATGAAAAAGAAAAGTGAAGTTTTTGGGCATTTCAAAACTCTTAAAGCTATGGTTGAAAAAGAAACAGGCTGCAGATAAAATGCCTAAGGTCAGATGGAGAGGGAGAGTACCTCTCAAATGAGTTTGCAAGGTTCCTGCAGGAGCATGGCATAAAACAACAATATTCATGCAGTCATACCCCACAACAAAATGGAATTGCAGAAAGGAAAAACAGGCATATTGGAGAGGTATCTCGTGCCATGCTCAATGAAAAAGACTTGCCAGATTTTTATTGGGCTGAAGCAGTTGCTACAGCAGTCTACATAATGAACAGGACTCCCACTGCAGCAATACATGGAATGACTCCAGAGGATAGGTATATTGGTAGGAAACCAGATATTTCTCATTTGAAAATTTTTTGTTGCATTGCCTATGTACATGTGCCAGATGAGTTGAGATCCAAGTTGGATCCAAAAGCTGAGAAGTGCATCTTTATTGGTTACTCTCTGCAACAAAAAGGGTATAGATGCTATAACCCTTCTACTGTAAGTTTACAGTGAGCAGAGATGTTGTTTTTGATGAGATGAGTAGCTGGTATAAACCAGTAAATGTGATTGATGATGTAGCTGCACAAAATGGTAATGCTGCACAGAATTCACAGCAGCAGTCACAAAATATTAGTGGACCTGGAGCGTCCTCTAGCAATGGTTCACATTATTCACCATGGACAGGCAGATTGAGATCAGGAGAATCTTCTCAAAGCAATGCAGATAGTGGTATGCAGGTATCACGAAAAGGAAAAGAGAAGGTTGATCAGCCCATGTTTGATGTGAATGCAGGTCACTCTTATGTGGATGGTGAATCCAGTGGCTCAGAACAGAGCATTGATGATGAGTTGGGTATTCCTTCTATTGTTACACCTGGAGTAAGGAAGACCAGGGATGTTTTGAGAGCACCTGGGAGTGAACCTACTTTGCGCAGGTCTACGAGAGCTAGGTATCCTGTGGATAGGCTGAAATATGATGGATTTACAGCCATTCACTATGCATATATGGTTAAAGTGATACAGGAACCAGAACCCACTTCTTTTGAGGAAGCCATGGGAAAGGAAAAATGGGAGAAAGCCATGGATGAAGAAATGGATGCCTTGGAAGCAAATGCTACATGGGAGTTCGTACCTTTGCCTAAAGGTAAGAATGCAATTGGCTGTAAGTGGGTTTATAAGGTGAAGCACAATGCAGATGGTTCTGTGAACAGATACAAGGCAATATTAGTAGTCAAGGGGTATGCAGAAACATATGGCATTGACTATGAAGAAACATTCAGTCCCGTTGCAAGGATGGCAACTGTAAGAGCAGTCATTGCTATGGCTGCATCAAAGGGATGGTCTTTACATCAGATGGATGTAAAGAATGCCTTCTTGCATGGTGATTTGCAAGAAGAGGTCTATATGGAGCAGCCACCAGGTTATGTGCATGCTGTTCATCCTGAGTTTGAGAAGCTGCGCAAGTTCAGAGACCTGCTTGGTGTGCAGGAATTGGGATTGAGCTCGAGGGGGAGTGTTGAGATATTGAGCTCCACTCGTGATATGCCAGAGTGACCGTTGTGCATTTATGTCACCGACGTGTTAGTTGCAGATGCGGTTGGTACACCGCCCATGAATAATAGCTATATGATAGCTATCCTTATCTACTCTAGTTCGTGGCTCAGTTAGTATGCCACCTTAGTTAGTTGAGTTTGGTTTGAGACCCATATATAGGGTTCTTCTATTTCTTTGTATTAGACTCCTTTTTGGCTTACACAACTAAGAAGAGGAAAACTGTTTTCAGCCTCCACCTCTGTGTGTATTCCCCCATTGTGCAAGCAAGAAAGCTACAAGTGAGACTCCTTCCTTCTCTCCCACAATCTTGACAGGATGCTTCACGCTACCTTCAGTTGATTGGATCCTTGATTTGGCTTCTCGACACTCATGTTGATCTTTCTTTTACTGTGGGTCTTTTGGCAGGGTTTATGACTGAACCCAAACAGGTGCATTGGCAAGCTGCCCTGAGGATTCTTCGGTATTTGAGAGGGACTTCTGACTTAGGGATTTCTTATCTCGTAGGTACAGATGCTTCTGATCTGGTTCTTGCAAGTTGGAGTGACTCGAATTGGGTTGGCGATGTGGACCACCGATGTCTACTACAGGCTACTGTTTTACCTTGGTTACAAGTGTTATCTCTTGGAGTAGCAAGAAGCAGCCCATGGTAGCCCTTTCTTCTATTGAGGCGAAGTATCGGGCTGCATCTTCCACCATATGTGAGGTTGTGTGGCTTTGGAGATTGTTGGAGGAGCTTGGCTGCCCCTAGACTCATCCTAATGTTCTGCGGTGCGACAATGAGAGTTGCATTGCCTTGGTGCAAAATCCTGTATTCCATGCCCAGACGAAGCTTCTGGATGGGACCATTGATGTGGAGTACTGCAAGACGAAGGATAATCTTGCAGATTTTTTCACGAAGGCGCTTTCCTAGGCTTTACTTCATTAGCATTCCAGATCCCTCAGTCTGATGCCTCATCGAGGATCTGAGAGGGGGTGTTAGAGGTAGAGTCATCCCCTGCACATGCTGTGTTAGGGTTTCTACACAGTACAATAGTATACAGCATATGATAGAGGACATGTTAGTAGCAGGATGCCACATTAGCACAGCTGCAATCGGACTGTGTGGATTGTTTTTAATTATTTTTTTACTGTAGTAGACTACATTTAATGCAGTCGACCTGGTGCTGGTATTTCCTATTTTTTGGCTATAAATAGCCACTTGGTTGCACACTCAATCATTCATTCATTTTAGATTCTGGTCTTGAGATGTGTTGGCTGAGAACAGACTATGCTCAGGCTAATGGAGATTGAGGTCATCAAGTCGGAGACACACACAGATATTTCCTCTGCCCCCATGTATATCTCTGCACTCTTATACAACATATTACACTGCAGATTTTTTGCGTTTACACTTTCTCCTTTTCTCTCTCTCTTCTCTCTCTGTGTTCACTCTCTCTTAGTCTATGTCCTACGCTTCCGCATCACTGCACTCTGACAAAAGCGACTAGGATACAAGCTACTCTCTAACATAAAGACGGCCATAGATCTTAAAAAGTTCTTGGAAGAGAGAATTCTAAAAGGTTGATTCTACATTGGGTGAAAACCTTGAAATAGCAAAAGAGAGTTCCATAAAGAAATTATAAATATTATAAAAAGAAAAAGATAGTTTGTGGGTGAGCCGACTTAGGTTCCATAAAGAAATTATAAACATTATAAAAAGAAAAAGACATTTTGTGGGTGAGCCAACTTAGGCTTGATACAAAGTGAATAAGAAATATGTTTACATGGCATACAATTGGTTTCTGGAGATGATGTAGATGCAGAGGTTGCATGTGAAGGAGCAGAAGTGCTAAAGTGAACAATGTTGCAAAGAAGACTTTGATATACTGTACAAGGACTGTATGACCTATGCACTATATAGAGCATGGAATGGCTTTAGGAGTGATACCCAGTAGTCATTATTCCAAGAACTATTGGGCCTAAACTACTACTAAGATTATAGTGAAGGTTGGAGAGTTAGAAACTCCATGTGTTGCATTGACAAATTAAGGTTTAGAGATAAATGTTATGGTGAGGAGTATTTATGAGAATGGGCGATGGCCTATAGATGTCAACCCCATGAATGGAGGATGCAAGTAGCCAACAATTGCACAAGAGAACTGTGTGTTGCTTGTCTAGACATGAAGATTACCATAGGAGATGTGCAAGATGATTACCATTTCTTTGTGCAAGATCCACATTACTGAAGGCACTCCTTTTTATCCTTACCCTTGGGGTTATGTTGTAGTTTATTTTATTCCTTTATTAGCCTTTCATGTCATTTTCTAAGGCAGCGATTTATTATCGTAATATGGATGGAGATTAAAGTTCTAGATGATGGTTCTACCTATGAAAGAATCAAGAGTAAAGATAATAGAAGAGCAATGTAGTTTATGACAATCTATGTCATTCGTGTAAGAAATAGGGATAGATTTTGGGGAATACTCTCACAATCCTCCCAATGCCAGATAGTTTCAGAAGATGGGTTTTTAGTAAGTACTACTGTAACACAAGGCTACAATGGCACTGAGAGGATAAAGCTCTTGCCCATTGCTGTAGGTGAAGATACTTTTACTTCAGGCTTCATAGGATTCTTAGCTTAGCACATTTCAAGAAATTCTAAAGGATTGAAGAGATAAATGGAGCTTTTGGACAACATGTTTGCAAGGTAGAAAAGAGTATGAAAAAGTAGGGCTCATTGCAAGATGATGAGAGGATTATAGGATTATATGATGGGGTATCTTTTGCAAACACGGTTGTAGAGATTTCAATTATGCTAAAAACATAGTAGGGTATTGGGTCTGCCATCATACATGTAAATTCTTTGGACAATGTCACAAGGTAAGAGGGACCAATATTCTAACAACCCCTAATGCTTTACAATTAAAAGGTGGGGCCTTTTTTATGTAGATTGAAGCTTTAGTAATATGATAAATGGTGGACTAAGTTGCTAGCATATAAGCTTGCGAAGTGGAGGCTTTGAGTCCTAATACTAATCACATGTAAATTCTCCAAGGCTCGCTAGTGTAAAGCTTTACACACATAACTATAACTAGTTGGTATCTATCATGCTTCACAGGGTTGGCATCATTACAAAGCTTGTGAGGCTACACCTCGCTCGTTTCACATTTTTATCTTTATTTTTTGTGTAGCTCTATTTATGGATGTTAAAATTACAATGTAAATATTTTCATATGAGCAACACAATTTATTATTTTATCATGGTTATTGACCTTGTAAAACATTAGATATTACTCAAATTTGTCCTCTATAACCCTAGAATACATTAAACATATGCCTATATGCACAAAACATATTTCAAGCATATGGAGCTCAACAAAATATGCTTAAGTTTCTTAAATCAAATTTGGTTCACTATCAATATATGCAATGATATCTAACATTTAGAAACTTGAATTGTGCTAGGCAACAAAAGCAATTACAATATCTAAAAAGTCTAGTCCACCATGCATGTCCATTCTAATTTTATTTTCACTCTAGCCCCCTCTATAACATGCAAGGGGATGCTTTGATAGTTATGCAATTAGTGTGGTATTTTCTAAACCTTATTTCATGATCCCACATTGTGTGGTATTTTCTAAACCTTATTTTATGATCCCACATTGCATACTTAGTATTGTAGATGAACCTCTCTACATGGTTGATGATATGTTAAGAGTCCATGGCATATGCAATGATCTCAATCACCATGCCAAGCAAATATTGATAGTGGGCTAAACACTACACAAATCTTCTAGTAGATACTACCCACCCTATCCCTAGTCCCATTCCTTGATAGTACAATGAAGTGGTTGTCTCAGCAACACACCATAATGGCCATGGCCTCCAATCATGGGAGCCCTCAGCATCACTTTTGATGCACACTTTTACCCCCTCTACCAAAATTATCTTGTGGTGCCTCATCAATGTTTCCTCCACACATGCCTAATGTTAGGTGATCCACTAATAGCTTTTTAGATTGATGTTATGGGGTCCATTGACAACCCAAACTTGGTTGTAGCATGTTGATGCTACTAGCACCTACACTTGATATATAACAAACCAAATGAATCGCATGCTTTGCAAAAAATGGCATTGCACTTCATGTGGCAATAAAGAGACCTCTATGTTGCTACAAAATGTCACTCCTAGATCCAACTCATATGCTTCAACTAAAGGAAGAACATGTAAGCATATACCAAATTATTTGTGCAAGAAAAGCCTTTGTACAAAAGACAACCACTTTCCACCGTGATCTAGCTCTAAAATGGACCATAAAAGCAAAAAATATTTGATAGGCGCTTCAAAACAATGTTAACCCTTAACACAATGGATAGCCTTATCAAAGCTATAGAAAGTGTTAGTTTGAACGACCCTTATTATACCTAATTCACATGCACAACTCTCTCCCTCCCTCTCTCTCTCTCTCTCTCTCTCTCTCTCTCTCTCTCTCTCTCTCTCCACATATAACATAGAGCTTAGTCATGGACCATTAATTGAAAACGATACATGACATGTAACCAAACAAAATTTATGGATATACATGTAGAGCTAGGGTTTCAAAAACTCACAAATTAGATAGAACCAAAGGTGTAAACCCTTTTGTGATGTGTAATTGGCAAGACCTAAGCAAGGGTTAGAGAAGTTAGGCTTAAATCACATACATGCAATGGCAAGTAGTAGTGTTTATGATTTGCAAGTTAAGAAATAGAAAACCTAAATCTGATGAGTATAAAGGCCTCATTAATATAGCTCATAAACTAATCCTTACCATAGTTTTTCTTCCATTCAACACCTTTCACATAGTTGAGACCTCCACTCTCATTCTCTCCTAATGTTACATGTAAGCTTACTAAACTTACATTCCATCATAAGTAATTGCAATGTTTTAAAGCAACTCCTTTGCCATGACATTTCAATGACATGCTTATAGACCACATTCCATATGGAGATACATGCATATAAATATTTACACTCCTCATATGATTCTCACTTATCCCTAATCAAGCATGCACATTGGGCTCAAGGGGAATCAAACGCCAAGCATAATCATAATGGTATGTCCACGAAGGAAAGTCCTTGGCCATTCCAACCAACCAAAATGACACAATGAAAACTCTTCTTTCCACAACATAATCCAAAGAAGACCTACCAAAAATCTCATAGTCAAAAATGCTTGATATTCATGGAGTTTCCTGCAATTGAGAGAAAGACCAAAGCAATGCATGAACCTCATGCTAACTACATGTGGTCACAACATGTCAAGCCACACACTAATGCTAAAGCAATGCATGAATCTCATGCTAATTACATGTAATGGTACCATGTCAAGCCATGCAATGGATTCAAGCCAATGGATAGGCATGCTCAATGTTCAAAGTCAAAAACCTAGTCCACATTTCTTAACAAAGTTACACTCTTCAATCTCTGTACATAGAAAAGATATTTGAGCTTCTCTCTCTCTCTCTCTCTCCCAAGTTAAACTCTTCAAACTCTTTACATAGAAAAGATATTTGAGCCTCTCTCTCTCTCTCTCTCTCTCTCTCTCTCTCTCTCTCTCTCTCTCTCTCTCTCTCTCTCAAGTTCTTCCAAAGTCCAAACTTACATGTATCTGTTTACTCTTGTTAGGGTGTATATCAAACACCAATAATCTTTGCAAAGCCTTCTTGACAAGAAGAGGGTTTGGAAAGAAGAACAAATGCTTTGTGTGTGTGAGGGGGGACTAGGAGAAGTTCAAGAACACATGCTTGCTCAAGGAGGTCATGCTTATTTATCTTAGTTAGATAAACTTTTTGTGGGCATTTCAAAAGTTAGCCCTTATATGTTTGAAGGCACGAATGTAATGATTTAGTATTAGTCCTTCCCATTGTTGGATCCATAGCCCACAACCAGAATGTAAACGATCTCTAGTATTAGTCCTTCCCATATTTGGATATATAGCCCACATCTAGAACGACATGGTTAATGTCATATGGATTATCTGAACATGACCTGTTGAACAAGCCCTACATAATACACCAAAAGTGAACGGGTTACTCCTTCGTTTAGTAGTGCATCATCAATGCTGTATAAGCATGCCCCATATAACTAGAATGAAGACATCGGAGTCACCTATGATGATGTACATGATGAGGGAAAGGAATGTGCCAACTACTTAGAGACATTAATATATTCAGTATGCAGTCCCTATGCATTAATGCATATCTCGGCATAGAGCTAGAAGTCATGCATTCCTGCCTTGATGGCCACATTGACAGGTTGCTATTCCACAACATAGATGAGGTGTCCTCATAATCAAGCTTGACATCCTTGTAGCTATTGATGCTTACAACATAGAACATGCTTTTCTTTCTCGCCATAATGGGAAAACATGTGAAAGATTATCAATGGTTAGATGCTTCATAGTTTACCTTCTTTTGTTGAAGAAGTAAGCTAAGATGATGAAGCCAGGACTTGTTTAGAGCTGGTTCAAAACCGTGAGGTTTATAGAGATTGTTAGGAAGGTAATTGAAAAGAAAAGATGAGAGAGAGAGAGAGAGAGAGAGAGAGAGAGAGAGAGAGAGAGAGAGAGAGAGAGAGAGAGAGGAACATAGAGAGAATTATAGAGGAAAGATAAAATTTAAGGGGGAGAGAGAGAGAGAGAGAGAGAGAGAGAGAGAGAGAGAGAGAGAGAGAGAGAGAGAGAATAAAGAGAGAATTATAGATAGGAAAGATAAAATTTAAAAGAGAGAATTAACAAAGAGGAGAGAGAGAAGGAAAAGAGAGAAGAGGGGGAGGAAAAGAAAGGGAGAGGGAGAATATAAACACAAAGAGAGAATTATAGAGAGAGAAAATAATAAAATTTAAAGAGAGAGAGAGAGTAGAAGAATAAAAAAGAAAAAAGAGGAGAGGGAGAAAGAAGGAAAATAGAGGAGAGAGGGGGGGAGAAAAAAAGGGTGGGGGAAGAGAGAGAGAGAGAGAGAGAGAGAATACAAGTGGGGAGAGAAGAAAAGGAGAGAGACATCTCTTTCTACCCCTTTTTAAATCAAAAGTTTCTCTCTCTCTCTCTCTCTCTTCTCCCCTCTTTTAGTTAGATTAAATTTTTTAATTAAAAATTTTCTCTTTTTTATTTTTAAATTAAATATTTAAAAATATTATTTCTCTTTTAATTAAATATTTTTAATATTTTTAATTTAAACATTTTTTGGACATGGTTTTTCACGAGAGAGAGAGAGAGAGAGAGAGAGAGAGAGAGAGGGAGAGAGAAGATAAAATTTAAAAGAGAGAAAAAATAAAAATTTTTAAAAGAGAGAATGAACACAGAGAGAGAGAGAGAAGAAGAAGAAGAAAAGGAAAAAAGAGGAGAGGGAGAGAGAAGGAAAAGAGAGAAGAGAGGGGGGAGAAGAAAAGGAGAGAGAATTTTACGTTTGATGCGAGAGAGAGAGAGAGAGAGAGAGAGAGAGAGAGAGAGAGGGAAAATAGGAGAGAGAAAGAGAAAATAGATTGTTGAGCGAAGTTGCCATGTGGTAAACTTTGCTTGTCGCTTTGCGAAGCGACCTAGTGTTTCATGCATGCGAAGTGTGTGCAAAACGCTAGTATCTATTAATATACCTCAGGGGATATGTGACACATAGTTCAAACTCATACATACACATAATTAAACTCACACTCGAATCACTATGCCACGACCCCATTGGCTTTGTTGCTACGTTGTGTTTGCTTTTCATGGGACCCTTAAACATTTCCGAAATGGGGCCCTTTACCCTAAAAGCTTTTAAATGCGGGTAGCCAAACAGACGTCCAAGCCAAAAATAACACACATAAACCAACGGTATAATCCTGTCGTACATTGACTAGAGCGAGCAACTCTACTTAAGAAATCGCGACCTTTCCTGTTTGCCGATTCGATTACCATCTGTGTTGCTCGGAGATGCAATTCTGCGTTTAAGGCCTGACTTACAGAGTACACAGCGTCAGAGAGCCGATTTGCAGGTTTTTTTGGCGCAAGATCACGGTGTATACGCAGCGATATGCATCAGAGGATCAGAGACCTGCGTGATCAGCAAAGAATAAGTCTACGTTTAGAATGGGATTGACAGGGACCTTGTCCCACGACAAGTCAGTTTCAGACGGTCTCAGGGTTTGAGTGCACACCGAGCAGGAGCTCGATTTGATTCTGCCCGTCTTCATCCTTCAATTTCGAGCACATAAGCTCTCAGGTTTTGACTTTTAAGCCCTGAAGCACCGGGAGCAGAAACGATTGCAGGAGCCGAATTTGTCTGTCTCCTTCCATTTTGAGCACATACCTTCGGGTGAGAAGGCTTCCGAAACGGTGGCCCTATCAAATATCGTCTCAAGTTACCTCTGATTGCTGTCTTTCCGAGCTATTAGCCCCCTTGCACATACTTTCGGGTGAGAAGCATTCTGAAACGGTGGTCCCATCAATATCCTATCAGGTTACTTCTGATTGCTGTCTTTCCGAGGCATTACCCCCTTTGTACGTAAGCTTTCGATCAAACAATCACAAGCAGCTACTCACAAAGTGACAATCATCATGGGACGCCCTTTGCCTTCGGAGCTTGCCATGGCTGAATCGGTATAGAAGCTTCTGTTTCTTGGTTTCTGTAGCTGTTTCATTTGTATACTAGGCTTTCCAGAAGAACTACTCTCATCAAATTGGTAGCATTGTGAGCTTCAATATGCTTTCAAGCATTTTATGTTTGTGAAGAATTGTCAGGCTTTACTTGTTATTATTCTATGTTCCTTTAGGGTTTGATAATTCATATGTTAAGGTTATACCTCATTCTTTAGGCATTGTATTAATGGCTTCAAACTCATCTATTATAGGAGACAAAAGAGGTGATTCTGGGCATGCCTGGGCCCTGGGCAGAGGAGAATTTTGAACCTAGTGATCATTATACTACAAAGATTGGGGGCATTCCGGTAAGCGCGCAATGTTAATCGCAAAAGATGTTGGAAGAAGGGGTTGGCATGTTTCATTAATTAAAGTGATGCAGCTATACATCTTCAGTATTTGCAACTTGCTGAAACTTCAATCTGAAACAAATCTTTATAACTGCAGGATTGGCCAATGCCTGCAGAGGAAGTGGACAGTGAATTACTGAAGTGTGGCGTGTGCAGTGGTGACCTTGCTTTAGTTGCACAGGTTGTCTTTTCTTTTCCTTTTGGAATTCATCCTATGCATGAACTTGTGTTCCGACGCTTTTGCTGTACTTCCATTCACTGTTCATCTCCAATATGATATGTAGGTGTATGCACCATTGTCAGTGAGAGGTACTCAAATTGATGAGCGGACTATTTACGTGTTTGGCTGTGCGTCTACTAGTTGTGGCATTAGTCCCTTGAGGTTTGCATTTGGCTTCCTCTGAGTACTTTTACTCTCATAACGCAAGTGATTTCTAGAGATGTTTGTTGGTTTATGCTCCGTTTCTCTTAATCTCTTGCAGCTGGCGTGTCATCCGAGTTCAAAGCAATGTAATATCTAGTTCATCTCAAAACAGGATGAGAGCCATAGGATCCAGTACAGATGCATCAAGCTCTTCTGTAGGGGAGTTTACAGGAGAGAACTCAAGTGAAGGGGATAGGGTCAATGAACAGCAACAACGTGGTTCAGATTGGTGGGATGATGATGTCTGGGGTGCAGGTACTCTGAGGGAAGATGCTGACCATGAAGCCTTTTTGGCCATGGAGGAGCTTGAAACAGCACTTCTAGAGGCTGGCTATGCAGCGGCAGCACCCCTTTTAACTCAGCGTCTTGATAGTGAAAGGGAAATTATAGCCACTCAAGATGATTCCAGTGCTGAAGTAGACGACCCTGGTCTACCTGGTAAGATCGATAGCCCAGACATATGTTGGAAATTTTCACATGAAACAGGTTCTTTATTAGTGACTGCTGAACATTTGCGTATTAGTATTTCTAAGAAAGTTATTTTGCATGTAAGGTTGTGAGGGGCTTTGAATGGGGCTTCTTAACATATTTGGTACTCTAGAGTCTAGGGTCAACATCAAGTTCGTTGGAATCTTCTCTGTTACCATGAGCCACTTTTTTTTGACAGTCACAGTCACATCAATAGTGATGTGGCTATATGTTGTGTACCTCTCTCTTAAAGTTAGTGGGAGTGCTCTTCAATATGGGTGGGTTTGAATTGTGTGCAACGATGAGATTTGTTTCAATATGCATATTCCTGTTGCTCTCCTCAGATTTTAACCAAGTAAATGAAGAGTGGGGCATTTATGTAGGCTTACATTACTGCTGTAAACATCTGGCACAAACTTGCAACAGTTTAGCCACAAGCTGCAACACCACATTTTAGCAGGAACACCCTCTTCTATCAAAGTTGTTTTGTGCAATTATGTGTGGCACAATTTCTGTGTTTAAACTGTTTTTTAGCCTTTGACACTGGTATCTGTCCCAAAGTTTTATCTGACTGTTTTTCCCTGTACAACTTTTTTCCCCTTTGGTGCTAGCTGCTCCTTTATTTATCGGAACTTTGAATCCAGAATCTGGCCTTTTTATGCCCAAGGTCTGGCTCCTATAGGCAGGGGGTAGTTGTCTGCACAATTGTATTCCAACTGTTCTTTTTCCCCTTTGGTTGCTATAGAGCTCCTCAGTTTGAACAAGTCATCATGACTATATCACATGTTCCTGGTATTTGTCCCAAAGTTTTATCTGACTGTTTTTCCCTGTACAACTTTTTTCCCCTTTGGTGCTAGCTGCTCCTTTATTTATCGGAACTTTGAATCCAGAATCTGGCCTTTTTATGCCCAAGGTCTGGCTCCTATAGGCAGGGGGTAGTTGTCTGCACAATTGTATTCCAACTGTTCTTTTTCCCCTTTGGTTGCTATAGAGCTCCTCAGTTTGAACAAGTCATCATGACTATATCACATGTTCCTCTTTTGTTAATAGTGTCTTTTTGACCCACAAGTATTCCATGCCAATATAGAGTTTGAACTAGATACGGCTATTATCTGCCAATGTAACTTGATGATTTGGAAACCTTCATTGCTAGAAATGGCCCTTTGCCACTTTGGCCTCTAGGCCTCTATTGACTGGTCTCCCATGAGACTTGGTGAAGACAATCAACTCATCAAGAACGTGTGAGATAGTGAGAGAACTGAGGGAGGATCCCAAATGTTTCAAGATAATGATGGAGATAGTTAATAGTGCTGTTTTGTACACTCCCATTGAGGAGGCTGACATTGCAGCAAAATTGATGTAGCATAGGTAGACCACCACCAATACCATCAAAGAAGCTTCATCAACAATCCTTAATGACCAGCACTAAAGTCAAGAAAGCCTCCAAAGCACGAGAGATGTGGAAAAGTTCCACAAAATCTGAGTTTGGTCCAAGCTTGAGAAAAAATGCTTGCAACTGATAATCACAATGTCTTGAACAGACTCTCAGCTCTCAAAGAAAGCCTCAAAGGAACTAGTTCAAGCCATGGCTAAGTGATATTCACATTGAGTTGAAATGCCATAAAGACAAGATGATATGCCAAGTAGAAAAAGTAGTAAATAAACGCAATAATTTGATTAAAGTGAATTGTAATTTTGTTACTCCTAGCCCTTGGCACGGTGACCATTGGATTGACAACTAAGGGTTGGACAACAGTCATGTAGTGGACAAGTGTACATGCTATGTGGTGCAAGGACAAGGCAAATGAAACTTGGGAAATGTGCAATTTTCAAAGAAACCTAGAAAATGTGTAGTTTTTTAAAGGCATAGAAGTAGGAAATAGCCGGAACGGCCCCCGGCATGCGGAATCGCCGTCCTTGGCATGAAGCGATCATGGGACGCATTGCGAATCGGTGGAATGTTCCTTGTCCCGTTTCAGATAGGAAACGCCACATGGCATCCACTTACCTTCGGTTGGCCGTTGCTCTCGTTCGATCGTCTGCGATTGCGCGTTTCGCCCGCTTCTCTCCTGCCTGCTGCTCCCACCTAAGATTGTCTACCCGTTCTTGCCCCCTTGACCAGTCCGCACAATGCCTGTTCCTTGTTGCCCCGTCAGTGGCCAGTCACCAGTCCCCCCGTCTCCTCCCGTCTCCAACCTCTCTTGTTTCTTCTTCCTTCTCTTCCTTCTCTTCCTTCTCTTCCTTCTCTTCCTTCTCTTTTTCCTCTTCCTTCTCTTCACTACTCCCTTCTCTTCTTCCTTCTTCCTTGGACCTTCTCCCTTCTCTTCCTTCTCCTTTTCTCTCGAGTCTTTCTTCTTCTCCAAGTTCCAAGTTCTCCATTCTTATTCTCTTCTCTTCTTCTTCTCCCTTCTCTCCTTCTCTCCTCCTCTCTCGACTCCTGACTCTTGAGTCTTCTCCCTTCTCTTGAGACTCGAGTTCTCACTTCTCTCGAGCCATTATTATTTCAAATTTTAGCTTGAAATGGCTTCATCTTCCCGCCCCGCTCGTCGAGTGGTGGTCGAGGAAGAAGGTCCGATGATTGGTCATGGTAGGAAGAAGTAAATACTGACCGCCCATTAAGTGGTTGAGGATCTTGACCATGGACTTGCAAGCTTTGCCTATACAAGCAAACTAGTGGAGCAAACAAGGTAATCCATTGAGCTGAGCATTTGTATTTCAAAATTTTATTGATTTAAAATTTTCAAAGTTACTTAAATATTAGAATATGGAATACCAATTGTCATTGTTCCGTTTTATGCATAATTAGGTCTAAGCTCATCTCCTATATGAGCCAAATTCAGAGGTACAGTTTTGTCTGAATGTGACTGTGACATTAAATGTGATATTTAATGTCACATTAAGGTCATAAATATGGAATGACATTAAAAGTGACATTTAATGTGACATTAAGGTAAATCTAGGGGAACATGCACGAGAATGACCGTCCGGGCTCTTGGGCGCCCGAACGGGGTTAAGGGGAGCCTAGAGAGTAAGAGAGTCCAGGAATAGTAGGACTCCAGGAAGTTGACGGCTGGCAAAGGAATCCGTGTGGAGGGCCAGCACTGATCTAGGCGTGGTTGGGAGGAGAAGAATCACTCGTGCTTTTCATCGTTTTTTTCTATCTGACTTTCCGTCATCTATCATTGGTATCAGAGCTGTGAGGATTCCTGGAGGTCTTCAACGGAAGGGCAGTGACGGATTCGCCCGCAATCTGTTCAGTCGAAAGTTCGATGGACCGTGAATTCATTGGTCAGAAGTGACGTGACACGTCACGAAAAGAAGTCGCTGGAGTCGCTGGTCATACGAGACGTCGACAACAATCGACGGACCTGTAATGACTCGTAAGTCACTGGTTAGAAGTGACGTGACACGTTACGAAAGTTAACGTGACGTGTAATTCTGGCCACGAAACATATCGAAAGGGGCAGCCATTCTGTTTTACGCGTTTAAAAAAAAAAAAACTGATCGTGGGCCATCGAATCTTGGCCACGCCTGACTGTGAATGCTTCTCCATGAACACACCAACAAGACACGCAATTTCAGCCTCGACTGTATTTATATCATAAGTACAGGTTCAGCAGGAAGCAAATTCAGGAAAGCGACATTAATGACCAGCGTGATTATTAAAGAAGGGGGCTGAATACTAGTCGTTCTGCGAAGAAGCTCCATTTCCTGCGTGACCGACTTTCTTCGGGTGATAAAATTTGTTCCTTACTCTTCGGATTTCTTTCCAAACCAGCAACCACAGCCTGCCATTAAAAATCAGGGAAGTACTTTATCTTGTATGCAAATTTCTTATTTTTGCTTTCCAATTCCAGTGTATTAATGGCAGAAAAAGGGAAAGAAAGGGTAATGGAAAGCTCTAGTTCCGGGGACCAACCTATGGTAGATCCCCATGAACCAGAAATACAAGAAGAACAATGGGAAGAATTTTTTGCTACACGAGAGCAATTTGATGATCTTACTGCTCATGTGCAAGCTCAGGGAGTTCAAATGGAATTTTTAACCCAAACGCTCACTGAAATAAAATCTCAATTAACTTTATTGTTGGAAAGAGATAAAAATAAGATAGAAATCTCAGATGTCCCATCTTCATCGAAAGATTTAGATGTGACTATGCGAGATTCTAAGGAACCCCAAACTTACCATAAATTGAGGGATAATCCAGTTCTAAAGGATATGAAACCACCTCAATTTTATGGGGAGGAAAAAGATAGGAATAAAGACACAATCTTTAATTTCCTCCAAAAATGGGAAGATTTACATAAATTAAAAAATACCCCACCACATCTCCAAGCACTGGAGGCTAGTTTAACTTTGGGACCTAAAGCATATAAGTGGTGGCGAACTTTAAAGGAGGCAAATAAAATACCTGAAACTTGGGCTCAATTTGAATCTGTCTTTTTGAAAGAATTTCTTCCTGAAAATGAAATGGAAAGAAATTGGGAAGATTGGGATTATGTCAGACAAAAGGGACGACCCCTACTGACATATCTGGAGGAATATCGTGAGATAATCCTCAAACAGGAAGGAATAGATGAATTCCAAAAAACAACAGGATTCATTAGGGGACTAGATAAAGCCTGTAAAAAGGAAGTAAAACGGAGTTTACCTAAGACGTTGGAAGAGGCAATTAAATTTGCATTAATTTATGAAGATAGTATGCGTCCAGGTACACTCACTAGTCTCACTGATACGGAGCCCAAGTCTAAGGAATTGGAAACCTCAAAATTTGTGGGCAAATTTAAAAGAAAAATGCCATTTTTCAAGGGTAAAAAACAACCTTTTGAAAAGAAACCATATATGAGGCCAAAGTTAAGTCCTGATGACTTTGATAAGGCCAAAAAAGAAAAGTTGTGTTTTAATTGCCTATCCCCTAACCATGCTGCTTCAGGACTTTGATAAGGACTTTGATAAGGCCAAAAAAGAAAAGTTGTGATCAGGACTTTGATAAGGCCAAAAAAGAAAAGTTGTGTTTTAATTGCCTATCCCCTAACCATGCTGCTTGGAATTGCCCTCAAAAGAAAAAGGGGGAAGACAAAGGAAAGGATAAGGACAAGGGCAAGGGAAAAGAAAAACAAATCCATGTAGTGCAGACCTTAGAATTAAAGGGCCATGAAAAGTATAAATCTTTACAGGTCTTGCACATGGATGTACAACATAAGTGTTGTATGTCAACTTCTATGTGGCAGCCTACTTTTTGTTAGCAGAGTATTTGTCAGCTCATGTGTGAGTCTGAGCTTGATCTGGGCTGGGCATTTTTATTAGGTATTTTAGGTATTTTTCTGGTGTGGCATTTTATGCCAGTGGAGCATTTTTATGCACCAGTCGGCCAGCTTTAATGCTGTCCGACCAGCATTATTGCTCCCCACTTTTTCAGCCTATTTATACTCAGTGGCTCCTCCTCAGTCAGTCACTTCATTTTCACCATCTGCAGACTCTGTGGAGAGAGGAGCCAGTGCCAGTGCCCACGCAGCCAGTGACTCATTGTTGTATGCGACTGTCTCGTGTTTAGATATATGGATTCCATTTCCCGTGCATACATCTGAGTTCTCGTCTGTATCGTGTTCTTTTCTTTTCTCTTTTTGTCTTGTGTTTCAGCAGTTTATTTCAGCACATGTTTATGCTTCCACCGCTGCTCCACTTCTGACATGGTATCAGTTTTCAGGATTTGTGTTTCTACTGTGTTTTCTTGCTGATTTCAGGACTGTTTTGTACCCCTGCTGATCAGACGACTGCTGTCGCAGCCAGGCAACCTGTTTTGGGGCTGTTTTCAGCCTGCGTTTTTTGCAGTTTTGCCATCGCCTGCTGCCTACGCACCCTCTGCTGCCTGCGTTTTTCATCTGCAGCTGCTGGTGACAGTTTTCTACCTGTTTTTCTCGTGTTTACAGCCTGCGTTTTGCTGATTCAGCATCTCTCGTGGCTGGGTGACTGTTAATTCAGGCCGTTTTTGCTGTTTTTGGCAGTTTTTGACTGATTTTTTGACTTTCTGCAGCAGATTTTGTCTTCTATTGATCAGATTTTGGGTTCTATTGCATGTGAACTCTCATTTTCTGTAGTCTGTGCTTGTGTTTTGGCTGTGTTTCCTCTCTAAATTCCATCTCTTCTCTACTTCTCTTCTTCTCCTCTCCATATGGCTCCTCCGTGCACTTCCCCTGATGATAAGTTGCATGAGACATCCTTGAGATTACAGGGGCGGCTTCCGGCACATTATGGAGGTGAGGCTTATGTAGCTTCAGAGAGGGGTAACGGGCAAAAGAAGTCGAAGGCCCAGTGTTACCACTGTGGCAAGAAGGGACATTTGCGGAAGGACTGCAAGAAGTTAGCGGCTTCCAGGAAGAAGGAGCAGAAGATGAAGCGGGATGTTGACTCTACCGATGAGTCCTCTCCTTCATCACACTTCGACTCAGATCCTCCGACCAAGGAGAAGTCCAAGGCTCGGAAGGGATCCTCTTCTTCGGATCGTGGGAAGGGCTTGGTGGCCCCTTCCTCGGCTGCTTTCTAGTGGTGGTGATGAGGTCATCCCTCACGACTCTCTTGTGCCAGAGAGGGAGTGTGAGCGGGTGTTCAGATGGGGCAGCCGTGCCTCATCTATACTTTTATGTAGGTGCACAGGTTCTAGAGAGAGACGTCCCTGACGCATCGACTTCAGTCTGGCGGAATCAAATCCTGGAGCTGGGATTGACATACAGGTTCATGCTGAGCTGGTTATCTGACAGAGAGCGGGAGGCTTTCGTCTGGAGCTCACATGAGGGGACACTTTGGCGGTCTGGCCAAAGGCAGGGACTCCATGCTCACCTATGTTCAGAGGCATTTTTAACAGGATGGTCTTGTATGCTACTGTGAGACATTGGTGATGGACACAGAGACATGCTATGATCTTCTCTATTTTCAGGTGTTTGGTACGATCGACATCGACATCAGGTTCTCTCCGAGGCACTTTGGTGGTGGCTTGATCACCCACTGCTTGGGTATCCATGGTTCTACTTGGTGGATCTATGTTGTTTAGTTTCTGATCCCTTTTCATTGTACTATTGTATTGTATCAGATCACCCATGATCTGAGAGAGGGTGTTAGCAGAGTATTTGTCAGCTCATGTGTGAGTCTGAGCTTGATCTGGGCTGGGCATTTTTATTAGGTATTTTAGGTATTTTTCTGGTGTGGCATTTTATGCTAGTGGAGCATTTTTATGCACCAGTCGGCCAGCTTTAATGCTGTCCGACCAGCATTATTGCTCCCCACTTTTTCAGCCTATTTATACTCAGTGGCTCCTCCTCAGTCAGTCACTTCATTTTCACCATCTGCAGACTTTGTGGAGAGAGGAGCCAGTGCCAGTGCCCACGCAGCCAGTGACTCACTGTTGTATGCGACTGTCTCGTGTTCAGATATATGGATTCCATTTCCCGTGCATACATCTGAGTTCTCGTCTGTATCGTGTTCTTTTCTTTTCTCTTTTTGTCTTGTGTTTCAGCAGTTTATTTCAGCACATGTTTATGCTTCCACCGCTGCTCCACTTCTGATACTTTTGGGCCACATGATTTACTTAGAGTACATGGATTGATAGCTGGAAAGAGGGTTAGAGTCATGATTGATGACTCTGCCACACATAATTTTATAAATTATGCACTTGTCAAAAAATTGAAACTTCCCCAACAAAACAGTGAGCATCAATATGTTGTTCGTATGATGCAAGGCCAAGACAATAAAATATGGGATACAATGGTATCCAATTTGGAAATTGAGATTAAAGGATATAAAGATAAGCTTGATTTCCAAATAATGAACATGGAAAGAGCTGATATTGCTCTAGGGAGGGAGTGGCTATGGGGATTGGAACCATCCTTAAAACGTAGCTATCACCATAATACACTGGAATTTGAAAGGGATGGTAAGACTTTTGTCATTCAGGGTAAACATGAAGTATCTGATAATCCTTTGCTGTGTTCTACTGAAGTTCAGAAGCTGATAAAGAAGGAAGTTTGTGAGGTATATATGCTATGGTCTCTTCCTGTACAGAATACTTTTACTTTCTGTAATATAAAGCAACATTTTTATTATGTTTGTGAGTTGAATGTTAATAATGAATTGAATAGTTTGTTAGATGATTTTAAAGACGTGTTTCCTTCTGATTTACCAAGTGGCCTTCCACCAGATAGGGGTGATATAAATCACCCAATTGATATAAATAAGGATACACACCCAATTTCAAAACCACCGTATAGGTTAAGTGAAACACAGCATCAAGAAGTTGAAAGACAAATTAAGGATTACCTGGATAAAGGGTTTATTCAACCCAATAATTCATCTTGGGCTTCACCAATTTTATTGGTCAAGAAAAAAGATGGTTCTATGCGACTTTGTGTTGACTATAGAGCACTTAATAAAATAACGGTGAAGAATAAATTCCCTATGCCCAGAATGGAAGATCTTTTTGATCAATTGCAAGGGGCAAAATTCTTCACAAAGATAGATTTAAGATCAGGCTATCACCAAATAAGAATTAAGGCACAAGATGTTTCCAAGACGGCATTTCGTACTAGATACGGGCATTATGATTTTTTGGTGATGCCTTTTGGCCTCACTAATGCACCAGCTACCTTTATGAAGCTGATGAATAGTGTTTTACGGCCCTATCTAGGACATTTTGTAGTAGTCTTTTTGGATGATATCTTGATCTTTAGTAAATCAAGAGAAGAACATTTGGAACACTTACAATTAGTATTCCAACTATTACGAACACATTTCCTTTATGCGAAGAAAACTAAATGTGAATTCTTTGCACAAGAGGTCAAATATTTGGGGCATATTATCTCGAAGGAGGGAATCAACATGGATCCAGAAAAAGTAAGGGCAATTATTGAATGGCCACCTCCAAGGAACCTGGAAGAGCTGCAGATCTTCCTAGGTTTATCTGGATTTTATCGTAGATTCATTCGAGATTATGCCAAAATAGCTGTTCCAATGACAGACCAACTTAAAGGGAAAGGGAAAAGTTTTAATTGGGGAACAGGCCAAAATGAAAGTTTTCAAAAACTTAAGGTAGCTATTGCTACAGCTCCAATATTATTAATAGTGGATCCCAATAAACCATTTGTGGTTGAAGCTGATGCCAGTGATAAGGCGATAGGCGCGGTCTTATTACAAGAAGGTCGACCAGTTGCTTTTGAAAGCAAGAAATTAGATCGTGCAAAACAGAATTATTCTGTTTATGAGAGGGAGCTGTATGCAATAGTACATGCAATGAAGAAATGGAGGCACTATTTGTATGGTGCCAAACTTTTGATTTTATTGGATCATGAAAGCATTAAGTGGCTTAATGATCAACCGGATTTACACGGGCGTAAAGCCAGATGGGCCGAACTCCTCCAAGAGTTCGACTATGAGATAAGATATAGAAAAGGAAAGTATAATATAGTAGCTGATGCACTCAGCAGAATGCCCATCATTAATGAATTGAGTTTTACTCAGTTCACTTCCAACTTGCTTGAATCTTTAAAAGGGAAATGCCAGGTTGATCCGGCATATTCCAACATATGGGAAGCAATAAAAAATGGGGATCCAAATGAAAGTGCTTCTACTGAGGAAGGAATATCTGAGGATGTTCAACAAGGAAATGGAGCATCAGGGGTTGCTCAAACTGGATTCAAGTGGAAGAATTTTTCCATTGATAATGGTTATTTACTCTACAAGGGTAGGGTATGTGTCCCGAAAGATACAGAAATAAGACGCCAGATACTCTTTGAGTGTCATGATACCCCTAGTGCGGGACATCCAGGAGTTAATAAGACTTATAGTCTTATTAAAAGGCAGTTCTATTGGCCTGAAATGAATAAGGACGTCCTTGACTATGTGGTCAAATGTAATAAATGCCAGGTTAATAAAGCTGAAAGATTAAAAATGGGAGGACTTCTCCATCCATTAGAAATTCCTTCGGGAAAATGGGAGAGTATCTCCATGGACTTTATTGTTGCTTTACCTAGAACACAGAGGGGGCACGACTCTGTGTGGGTGATTGTGGATAGGTTAACCAAAATGGCTAGGTTTATTCCAACTTCAATTGATGTTAAAACACCAGAATTGGCTAGATTGTTCGTAGAGAACATATACCGATTGTATGGCCTTCCGGCAAATATAGTTTCTGATCGGGATAGAAAATTTGATAGCCATTTTTGGCGTGCGGTATTTAGGAAATTGGATACTAAACTTAGCATGAGTACGGCGGACCATCCGCAAACAGATGGGCAAACTGAAAGGGTTAACCAAATTCTTGAAGATATGCTTAGGGCATATGTAAGTAAAAGGCAAACTAATTGGGAAGAGTATTTACCGATAGCAGAGTTTGCATATAACAGTGCCAAGCACTCTTCCACTGGATATAGTCCATTTATTTTAATGTATGGGTTTCAGCCCAGAGCTCCTTTTGCAGTAGGACTGCATAAGGAAAAGGTTCAGGCAGCTAAAGACTTTTTGGAGGATATGAATAGTATGTTAAAATTTGCTCAAGAAAATATTAAAAAAGCTCAAAATCGAGCTAAAGCATATGTAGATCCTCACCGAAGAGACATCTCCTTTGAAGAAGGAGAATTGGTCTATCTTAAGGTGCCTGAACAAACCAAAATTATGAAAAAGGGACAATGTCCAAAGCTTTCACCAAGGTATTGTGGTCCTTTCATAATACTTAAAAAGGTGGGAGAATTGGCTTACAAGCTCCAACTACCTGCTGGTAGTAAAATACATCCAGTTTTTCATGTAAGTAAATTAAGGAAGAAGCTGGGTGATTTGGATAATTTAATCTTAAATGATGATTTTGAGGAGCTATTCAATGACCAATCTAATCCACATGAACCAGAAAAAATATTAAATGTTCGTAATAGACGAACAAGGAATACTATTTATCAGGAATGTTTGGTTAAGTGGAAAGATTGTTCAGAAGAAAGCTCAACATGGGAGCGAGTAAGTACTTTAAAGAAAAGGTTTCCCGATTTACAGTTAGACCTTCCAAGTATCGTTTTCGAGGACGAAACCGATTCTTAAGGGGAGGGAAATGTGACATTAAATGTGATATTTAATGTCACATTAAGGTCATAAATATGGAATGACATTAAAAGTGACATTTAATGTGACATTAAGGTAAATCTAGGAGAACATGCACGAGAATGACCGTCCGGGCTCTTGGGCGCCCGAACGGGGTTAAGGGGAGCCTAGAGAGTAAGAGAGTCCAGGAATAGTAGGACTCCAGGAAGTTGACGGCTGGCAAAGGAATCCGTGTGGAGGGCCAGCACTGATCTAGGTGTGGTTGGGAGGAGAAGAATCACTCGTGCTTTTCATCGTTTTTTTCTATCTGACTTTCCGTCATCTATCAGTGACCTTGGAGAAGCAAAGGGAGCTTCGTGACCGTGTAGCAGGTCAACAAGCTTATCTTGCATCTAGACTACGACATGTTGTAGTTGACCCTGCAACTTTTGTGACACCATCCCCATTAGATGTATCTAGAGTAGGGTCAGTATCAGAAAGTGCTACCTCCACACTTATTGCATGCATTGCATTGGCTATGGCATCAACGCCACATGTCGCACGAAGACAGAGTATACTTGATGCTAGTCGGGATCCCAAGAAGAAGGAAGAGGTGGATACATCAGTGGCATACTTTTTTTATCATGACCACATTCAGTTTCGTGCAGCTAGGTCAGCGTATTTTAAATTGATGTGCAAGAAGATTGGTGAGTATAGCCCTTTGTATATACCTTCATCATCAGAGACCTTACGCACCACTTTGCTCGACAAAAAAAAGCGCCTTGTTGAGCAAGCAGCAGCGACTAGAAAGAGTCTATGGGCTAAAAATGGAGTTTCCTTGATTGCTGATGGTTGGAGTGATATACGCAAGCAATCCATTGATGGTATGGTTGCTTATTCTCGTGGGAAAATGTATTTCATATCTTCACATGATGCATCGGGGACAGGAAAATCAGCATATGTACTTGCAGCAGGGTGGGTTACAGGTATTGAGCCTATTGGCTCAGAGCATATTGTGGGATTTGTTGTAGATGGAGAGCTCGCAAATAGGGCAGCAGGTGCTATTATCTAGGGATATTATCTTCATATCACAGTTTCATATTGTATGGCTCAGTGCTTGAACAACCTACTGAAGGATATTGGTAACCTGTCATGGATTGCACCTGTCATAGAGCAAGGAGCTCAATTAGTTAGCTTTGTTTTGAATCAACAGTTTCTTCGCCATAACTTCTCTTTGCGGTCGAAGAAGACACTTTTAAAATACTTTGATACCAGATTTTCCAACTTCTTGATGCTAGGCAGATTAAGAGAATGCAATGGTGCCTTGAGGCAAATATTTCTTAGTGATGAGTTTACCTCATCAACATTGGCAGATAGTCCTATAGGTATCTTATGCTTGGAGAAAGCAAATAACTCCACTTTTTGGGATGATGTAAAGCGGATAGATGCTATGGTATTACCTATTGTGCATTTATTGAGGGTTATGGATGCTATGCAACCTTGCATTGGCAAGGCATACGAGGCTATGGATAGGCTGAATGAAAAGTTGCAGGAGTTGGCACCAAATGATGAGGCATATGAGGAGATACGCCATTTAGTTGTGACGAGGTGGAATTCCTATAGCTCACCCATGCATGCAGCTGCATTTGTTGTGGATCTTGAGTTCCAGGGCAAGGGTCAGGAGAATCACACTGAGATTATGGATGCATGGAGACTTATATTGTCTCGTCTAGTGCTTGATCATGGCACTAGACGAAAGATCAGAGATCAGCTTTCATGTTATAGGACCTTTCGGGGTTCTTTTGGTTGTGGGGATGCACAGGAGGATCGTTGTAAGATTAGGGCAGCTTTGTGGTGGGAGGACTATGGTTCGGATGGTCTTGAGTTGTAGCAACTAGCCATCCGTATTTTGAGTCAGTCAGTTAGCTCCTCTTGTTTGAAGCAGTTGTGGAGTACATACGCTCACATTGCTTCAAAGAAGAGGAACCGTCTTAGTGTGGAGAGGGTAAATGATCTAGTATTCGTTAATGCTAATTTGAGGATGTTATGTAACAGTATGACAACAAAGCCCGATCCATTCACAGAGTGGGAGATGTAGCAAGAAGAGAAGACACATGCTAATGTTTGAGGGAGATGTAGCAATTCATGGTACACATGATGATGAGGTTGGCACTTCAAGAGTAGCTAGAGCAGCCTCAGATCATGATGATGATCTTTGATTTAGTTTACTTATCATGAGTCTCATGATACATGACACATGTACATTGTATATGATATTATGATCATTGATGACAGTGTGACACCTGGGCTGTTGTGCCATGCCGATATTATATTTGTACTTGAGTCTTGCAGTCTTGCAGTTGCCCTTTGGGCTATTTTGGCATGTCGCATGTTGCTTTAGTCTAGAGATTAGATTTTATATTTGTAGTCTTTTTTGGGGCAATGAGCATGTTCTTTCAAAGATTAGATTTTATATTTGTAATCTTTTAAGTTTTTTGGCAATGGGACCATAGGCATGTTCTTTCAGCTTATACTTTAAAGTTTAGTTCATTGTTCATTGTTTTATCATTTATGGCATATGTATTATGCATTTTATTATTTATAATTGAATAGCTTACCTCTTGAGCCTTGTAAGTTGCAATTCAATTTCTAATGAGTAGTTTTAGAATGATGCATGATATCTTAAATTTAAAACTTAAAATGATTTGTCCTTGTGGATTATATACCTTGGTTTTAATACTCCAGGGTCCACATGGATTATGAGTGAAATATTACTTTTTTTTCATGAATTTTAATTTTTTAAATGCCGTTCCCGTTCCCACGTCCTTGTTTCCTAGGTTTGGCGTCCCTGTCCCTGTTCCCCATTTCATGTTTCTATGTTTAAAGGTTTAATGATTATTTGAAAGTATTGCATGCTAAGCAGCTCACTTTAGTTGTGAAGCAGGCTCATTGCTTAAGTTTTGTCTAGTAAGCAACTCACTTATAGATAATCAAACATTGACTAATTAGCCCTTAATCAAACTTGAATTTTGAGTAATGACTAGTTGGTGACTCATCTAGAAAGTTTGAGTTGGCTATTTGGGTGTGAGCACACACGCACACACGCATTTGAGTAGCCCAACAACCATTCTTCTCTTCTTTGTTGTAGAAATTGTAGGTTTAAAGCTATGAAACATGAGTTGGCAACATGTATGGAGTAAGAATAGTAGCCAATCTTCTCTTCTCCACATAGAAAATCCATTGGACAGCTCCATAATGCCATTTATAGAAGGTATGCTACTATTTTTGATTTAAATAGCTTCAAATAAGGGAATTACAACAGAAGGGGTTGAGATCCTCTCTTCTCCCCTAAGATCTGAAGCCTTTTGTGTTTTTCGAAAAACTGTCTTGATGAAAGTGACATTTTCATAGTTTCATCATCAGGAGAATTCTTTTTGTTGTGAGAGAAACAGTGTGCAGTATAGTTTCCAAGGTTGATTGTCATGTTCAGAATTTGTCAAGCCGAAGTATTCATTTGCATTTTTGAATATTCTAAAGTTGGCTGGAGGTCAACATTGAAGGTGACAAGGTCATTGTGCACATTTGGATCAGTTGTGCTACGAGAAATTGCTGAAAATACAGCTTGAAGTATATAAAACTGTGATTGTAGCCCTTTTGTCAAAGAAAATGTATAGGAAATCAGGGAAATGCAAGGGAGGACCTAATGGAATGCATCAAATAGGGATTAAAGCAATTGCTCTTTGTTTTTGGGAATGAATTAAATGTTAGTTTGCTGTTGTAGCAATGTATGTCTCAAGTGCAAGTTTGAATTTGCTTGGTTTGATGGTGAATTGGGTGTGCAAAGGTCAAGGCAAAGCATATAGAATTAATGCGTGAATGGGATGTGGCTTCATATGGCAAATAATTAGTTTGAAATTAAGATTTGAATTTTGTGTTTATTACACTTGTTTGCATTGTGCAACAATGTGGCACATTCGATGCTACCTTTAATGATAACAAGACATAGTTAGGGTTAGGGTAACTTAGAGACAATGAATAATTTGGAATGAATGAGTTAGAATATTACAATGTTCATGCAATAAACACACTATGCAGTGAATTAATATTGAACCTCGAACTCTTGTGTCTTAAGAACCAAGGCAAAGGTAATGATGTCAGAAGTGGTGTAGCAATGGAAGTATAGACAAGTGCTGAAATAAACTGCTAAACACAAGACATAAGAGAAAGAAAACAGAAGAACATTGCAAAAGAAGAGAACTCAGAGATGTGCTCGGGAAATAGAATCCATGTACCAAACACGAGAATGATGCGTACAACAATGAGTCTTTGGCTCCAAGGCATTGACACCAATGTGTGGGTGATGATGCCATTGAATGAAGAGGGAGACGAGTATATAAAGAAGAAAATAATGCCAAAATAGGGGCAGGTCGACCAGCATAAAATGCCCCAAATAAGCATCATAATGACCATAATAGAATGCTTAAATAACCTAGCCATGCTCAGCATAGGTTAAGACTCACACATGAGCTGTTTGGACTGCTAACACTCTCTCAGATCATGGGTGATCTAATACAATACAATGATACAATGATAATGACTTATCGTAGTATATATAACATAGAACCACAAGAGTAGAACCATGGTTACCCAAGCAGTGGTTGATCAACCCACCACCAAGGTGCCTCAGAGAGAACTTAATGTCGATGTCGATTGTACCAACTCTTGAAAATAGAGAAGAGTCATAACAGATTTGTGTGCCTGTCAATAATGTCTTGTAGTAGCATACAAGACCATCTTGTCAAAAATGCCTCTGAACATACGTGACCATGGATTTTCCGCCTTGGGCCAAGACCGCCAAAGTGTCTCCTCATGTGAGCTCATACGAGGAGCCAATCCCGCTCTTTGTCAAATAACAACCCATCATGAACTTGGATGTGAATCCCAGCTCTAGGATTCGAATGTGCCAAACTTTGGTCAATGTGTCAAGGACGTCCGTCTTTGGAACTTGTGTACCTATATACTTGTATAGATGAGACTTAGCTGCTCCATCTCACCACCCTCTCACACTCTCTCTTTGGCATTGGAGAGTTGAGGGATGACGGCATCACTTGGACTAGAAAGCAGCAGAGAAAGGGGCAGCCAAACTCTTCCCTCGGTCTAAAGATATGGATCTCTTTCGTGCCTTGGACTTCCCCTTGGTTGGAGGATCGAAATCGGAGTCTAAGGAAGAGGATGAATCGTTGGAGAAGTCCGCATCTTACTTCTTCTTCTTCTTCTTCTTCTTCTACTGTGAAGCTACTAACTCCTTGTAGTCCTTCCGCAAGTGGCCCTTGTTACCACAATGATAATGCTGGGCCATCGACTTCTTCTTGTGACTTCTCTTGGAAGCGGTACAGGCCTCATTGCATACAAATAGGGAATGGCTGTTTTGACCTGTAGGAACGGCCTACGCATTCCAAATCCTCCGAGGAGGTGAAACGGCCAAGAAACGTTCCTTGCCTTTCCCAAGGTTGTTCCCTACCGTTCCTTGCCATTCCCCCTGTCGTTCCCTGTTTGGAATGGTTCTTCTAGGCATGACAAAAAATTGACGTTTTTTCTTTTTGCTTGTGTCACACTCCTACCACATGTTCACCCATCTCCATTGCCTAATGTGCACACACTAATCTCTCTCTCTCTCTCTCTCTCTCTCTCTCTCTCTTTTCCGTAAAAGGTAATTGTATTAATTACGAAAAAAGGTACAAGTTTGCATGATTACAAGATACACGATGGCTCTACCCCATCATGTGTACACACTGACTCTCTACAAGAACCAGAAAACCAAAGAGTTACAAAGTCATGGCAAAGACACAGAGGAAATTGCCATATGCCAGGGACGTAAGTCCTCCCGAGGGAGCATGTCAGAGTGCCGGAGAAGATCTATCTGCCAATACAAGAGACCTTTAAGCCGCGCAATATGCCGTTGAACATTAAAGGCGGAATAACAAAGTTGCCCCATTTCAAACGAAAATGTAAAGGATGCATGCCAGAGCAATTGATACGTAACCACGTAGGCCTTTTCCTAGCAGTGTCCCATAACATGTATAGACGGTTGCGATTCATGGCCCTTAGGCTTGGGGGGACCAGAACAGTGCCCACAGCGGCCATGGCGTCCTTTAACAGTGGCCAATAAACAGCCGGACAGTTTTCCACTTCAACCCACACAGGGCATTCACGTTGCAGCAGGTGCTGAAAATCTGCCATTGGGCGCCATGGCACAACATGGACCAGACGGCGATCAACGAACAATGGCAGTTTAGACAGGAGAGCAGCACGGTGCGTCTCAGATTTCAACAGCACCTCAAAAAACCCCCGGGGCCCAATAAAAATCTCTTCAACACATTCCCCTTGTAGCAGACTGTGCAACCACTGGCGAATACGGGAAAGGAGTGGGATCCGACCTAGTGAAGAAGAGTATCACAGCACGTTCATAAAACACTGAAAAGGAGCGCAAGACATGTTTCGGGTCCACAGTGGCTTCGAGAACATCTTCCGTTGTTGCAGAGTCAGAAAAGACTTCCTGATTATGTTGAACATAATCGCCAAGTAGAGTGTTGGCAAATTCCAGCAAATGCTCCCAGTCAACTTCCTGAGAGTCCACAGAATCCGAAGCAACCTGAGCATAGGAACGATCCTGATGATCCATTGTGTCGGCCGAGGTATGCTTGGTACGTTTGCCCGTAGGCTGGAGGTCAGAAGCAGGGGGCAGCTTCTCTGTGCACGGAACCATATCCTCTGGTTCCTCCGTGTCAGAATCCGGACCAAGAGCTGCCACCGTTCGGTCTATAAAATCCAGATCCAAGCCCGCCATCTTGTATCAGTACGTATGCCGGTCAGAGGCCGATTGAAGAGCACGGGAGGCAGATACACGCAGGCCTCTCTCTCTCTCTCTCTCTCTCTCTCTCTTTCTCCCTCTGTACAGGAGCAGATTAGTTCTCTGATCTGCGCAAGGATGCAGTCGCGTGCTGCCAGGTTAGGGTTCCCTGACTCTGTCGCGGCCCAACAAGGTGCATAGGGCAGGCACCCGCAGGCAGACGCCGTGCAGATGACTGACAGGGCGGCAAACGAGAGGTACCTGTTTCTGCAAACGGAAGACGTCGAGTCTTCGGGGGTCGACGGGGCCATAGGGCGCTGCACGTTGATGCAGGGGAAACGAACACAGGCGGCGCAGGCGGGCAGTCGTCAGGCGAGCAGGTTCCGGCTGGCACAGGCAAACAGGGGCGGGACAGGCAGGCTAGCTCGAGGCGTCAACGGCACGCTCTGTCAGAGCGCGCAGGTCCAGGCGATAGCAGGGGCAGGGTTTGGAGGTCTGGCGACGTGGCGACGGGGCAGCCTGGTGCATGGACGGCGGAACGCGCAGCCGACAGGCGGCGAGGCGACGGGGCGCACAGTGCTGCAGGCGACGTGGGCGACGGTACACACAGACGGTAAGCGACGTGGGCGACAGGCGCCGAACGACCCCTGCTCAGGACACACAGGCGGCGACATCTCCCGCTCCCGCCATCTCTCTCGTCTCTCTCTCTCTCTCTTTCTCTCTCTAGTTAAAGATTCAACGGGTCAAGAAACCCACAAGCCAATCAGGAGTCTATGTAAAGTTCAAATTTGATGCATTATCAAGTCTTGCAAATCACAATCAAATTTCACCCTACCCTCATTTTCAAGGTAATCATCCATTTATATTGTCTAATTTCAAGGAAAATTGGGATAATTGGGGTAATTTTGGAGCTGTGGGGGTAATTGAGTCAATTTTGGGACATTTGGGTCAATTTGGAGCATTGAGGGGTATTGGGGCAATTAGAGGGACATTCTTTGGGGCAATCTGGGTTATGCAAGGCATATTTGGGGCACTTAAGACACATGCCGTTCCTTGACCTTGGACGTTCCTCCGTTCTAGGGGGTCCCATTTCCGTTCCTGTTTCCCGTTCCAGGTAACTATGCCTCATTGGAACCTCCATAATGAGACAGAAGCCTCCCTTGTAAATGCAAAGATGCCTCATGCTCAAGCAACATCGAGGATATGTGTAAAGCTCACATGTATAGAGTATGTCTACGCTCACAAAGCATTGGCTACTCCATTAAACTCCAGGGGGAGCTTGTAGAGTATCGTTCCCACTATATGTGCCTTTGGAAGGGTAGACTGCATGTGTCGAAGTTGGTCTTGTATTTGTGTAACACAGAGCAAAAATGACTGAATGGTGTGTTAGAGTGCAACGATGCAGAAGTGTGGGACCAAGACTGAGAGAGAGTGAACACAGAGAGGAGAGAGAAGAAGATAGTGAAACACAAAAAATATGCAGTGTAGAATGTTGTATATAGGAATGCAGAAATATACACGGGTGCAATCTCCGTCAGCCGACTGCATAAAAATTGTCTGACTGCTGCTGTGCACTTGCCACGTGGCAACTGGTCCGATTGTTGATGTGGCTTCTATGTTGCGATTGCTGACGTGGCACTGGCCGTACTGCTCTGCAACACTGCTGTCCAAGGAATGACATCTCTAACACCCCCTCTCAGATCTTGGACAGGTGTCATCAGGATATGTATTTTTGAAACCTCACTTAATATGTGGATTAATTTCTAATCACATGATTAAGTAAATGATGCATACGTGAGGTGCAATTGGGGTTAAAGTAAATTTACGAGCTCGAGACCCCAAGAAATCACAAGATGTCAAATGCAAAAGTTGCTATAAGTTATGCCGCATAGGTATTTGGTGGTATCTAGTGCTAGTGGCCTAGGTCATTCATTTGGCCATAAGTGTCAGTTGGTTACACTAGAGAAGTGGCGTTTAATGATACCTAATGCTAATCTGATGGTCAAAGATGGTGCACAGACACTCCGGAATGGAAGTTGCCTAGCCAATTTAATTATTGGCCAATCAGATTATTTTCAGGGCACCGAAATAATTATTAGATTAATTTTCAGTATTTTAAGACTGAAAATTAATATTTAATTATGAAAAATACTGGAAAAACCGTTTGCGAAGGCTGCTACTTGTGAAAAATGCCCATGTAAGACTGAAAAACGTCTTTAGAGATTGGAGAGAGGCATTTCTATAAATTCAGCCTATAAGAGAGAGAGAGGAGGTTGCTGGTTTGATTTGGAGCCATTGGAGGACCTTCTGAGGCAGCCAGGAGCAAAAGAAGACCAATCAACTGCAGGAGACAGTATCTACAGGTTGTTGAGGTAGGCCAGCAGCAGTAAATGACCGATTTTCTTCAGCTCTTTACATCTACATGCTGTTGTGGCAAGGCAGCAGCTGCACTTGACTGATTTTCAGTCATTCTTCGCGACAAAACTCTGAATTTTCTCTCTATAGTTTTTTCCCTCATCTCCCAGCCATTTCATAGCCTTGCTCTGAAGATCTCAATATTTGGACCCTTGGAGACAGAGATATTGCAAATTTCTCTGTCGTAAACCCTAATTTACGGGAGAAATTAGGGGTTAGCAGCAGCCTTGGGAAGCGTGCTAGAAATTGGAAGCTCCAAGACTTGGATTCAACAAGGTTGAAGGCGAATTTCAGCTGAATTCAGGTGTAGGACTAGCCAGCCATTGAATTTGGGGCATTTCCATCGTCTATGAAGTGGGTAAAGGCCAATTGAGTACTTGAATAAAGGGGCAAAATAGATTGAAGACTTGCTAGTCACTTTGGACAGCAAGGGGAGTTGAAATACCGAAAGGGATTGGGAGAATCTCATTGTAAGTCAACTTTTTCTTCAATAAAGCTAAAGAAATACCGAAAGGGGCGCCAATTTTAGGGCCAATCGAGTGTGCATTGTCCAAGATCAGTAGGTAAATTTGTATTTTCAGATTTGCATTTATTGTTTGCTGCTGTAATTAAGTTGTAATCAGGGATTTACCACCCAATCTGAGGAGGAAGGCTGGTTTCAATAGGTCAAAAGACTGAGGGATCTGGCATGTCTTCGAAGAAGAGACTAGGGAAGCACCTTCGTGAACAAATCTGCAAGATTATCCTCCATCTTGCAGTACTCCACATCAATGGTCCCATCCAGAAGCTTCTCCCGAATGAAGTAATACTGGATCTCAATGTGCTTTGTTCGGGCATGGAAGATAGGATTCCCTACCAAGGCAATGCAACTCTCATTGTCGCATGGTAGAACAGTAGGAGAGTTTGGGGGCAGCCAAGCTCCTCCAACAATCACCGAAGCCACACAACCTCACATGTGGTGGAAGATGTGGCCCGATACTCCGCCTCAGTAGAAGAAAGGGCTACCGTGGGCTGCTTCTTACTACTCCATGAGATAAGACTTGAATCCAAAGTAAAACAATAGCCTGTAGTAGACCGCCGGTGGTCGACATCGCCAGCCCAATCCGAGTCACTCCAACCTGCAAGAACAAGATCTGAAGCATCTGGACCTGCTGGATAGGAAATCCCTAAGTTAGAGGTCCCCCTCAAATACCAAAGAATCCTCAAGGCAGCTTGCCAATGCACTTGTTTGGGTTCACTCATGAACCCCGCCAAAAGACCCACAGCAAAACAAAGATCAACACGAGTGTTGAGTAGCCAAATCAAGGAGCCAATTAGCTGACGGTAGCGGGAAGCAGCCGTCAAGGGAGAAGCTGAGTGTGAAGTGGCCTTCCAGTTCGGATCCATAGGAGTAGAAATGGGCCGACAAGTCTCCATCTCAAAAGTCATCAAGAGCTCTTGAATGCATCTCTGCTGAGAGATGAAAATCCCCCTCTGAGATTGATAAATCTTGTGACCCAAGAAGAAATGAAGAAGCCCCAAATCCGTCATCTCGAATGTCTGATGTAAAGCTATCTTGGTCTCTTGGACCTTCTGTGCATAGTCACCTGTAAGAATCAAATCATCAACAAACAGCATACAACCAGCCTCGAAAGTGTGCACATAAAGCTGTGGATCGGCCTTGGAGTGCCAATATCCCAACTTTGACTGAAGAAATGAGTTAATCTTCTCGTTCCATGCACGCGGAGCCTGCTTGAGGCCATACAAGGCCTTCTTCAACTTGTAAACAGCATACATAGATATCCAAAGCCAGGAGGCTGTTCTACATAGATCTCCTCTTGCAAGTCACCATTGAGAAAGGTCGACTTCACATTCAATTGATAGACAAGCCATCTCCTATGGCCAGCCCAAGCAAGAACAGCTCGAATAGTCGCCATACGAGCAGTGGGGGCTAAAGTATCAAGGAAGCCAATGCCTGGGCATTGAGCAAAACCTTTAGCAACAAGGCGAGCCTTGTGTTTGTCCAAAGAACCATTGCTAAGGTACTTGGACTTGAAGACTCACTTAACACCAAGCACCTTCTTGTGAGAGGGACGAGGCATAAGGGACCAAGTGCCATTCCTCTCAATAGCCTCCAACTCAACTTCCATAGCTTTCTGCCAATGGTCAGACTGCAAAGCCTCCTTCACTGAAGTGGGCTCTCGATCTTGCATAACATGGGCAATCAAACAATAGTTAGAGCAAACAAGCTTCCTAGAATGTGCCTGATTTCTCCGTGACCTCCGCGGTCCATCCTGCGGTTGCCACTCCTTAGGGACCCCCTCGATCCTTGAATCTTGGAGTGTGTCATGGGCCCAATGAGGAGGAGGCCGGATCTCTCCCTGCGGATCTCTCCCCGTCGCTCTCCATTTGCTAAAGACTCAGGTACATCCACCGGTGGAAGCTCCATTGGGGTGGTCGGTGGAAGGGAAGACTCAGAATTAGGAGAAGAATCTCCATCAAGAGGCTTTGGCTCCAAAGGAATTGTCTCGGGAGCCCAACTCTCCCTTGGATCTCCAAGGACGGGGTGCTCCTCACCCCCCTTTATGGCCGGAACTTCCACAAACTGCACATCTCGGCTCGAGTAGACATCTCGCTTGGCGGGATCAAACAAATGATAACCTTGGGACTGGGAGCTGTAGCCAACAAAAACCTGTCGTCGAGAAGCCACCTTAAACTTGTCACGCTGCGGCTTTGGGATTTGTACAGAGGCGTCACACCCAAAGATCCTGAAATAAGAGACATCAAGTAGTCCCAAAGTAAGCCTCAAAAGGTGTCATCCTGTCAATGGCCGAAGTGAGGGATTGATTGAGGATGTGAACTGCGGTAGCCACTACCTCAGCCCACAGAAACCAAGGTGTTTGTCGGTGCTCCATCATGGTGTGCGCCATCTCGATCACACTTCGGTTCTTCCGCTCCAAAATGCCATTCTCTTGAGGAATGTTGGTGTTAGCAAACTCCTGGTGAATGCTCCTATCTGCACAAAAACGGGCAAACTCATTAGATACAAATTCACCACCCTTGTTTGAGTGCAAGGTCTTCAGTCTCCGGCCAGATCGGTTCTCCTCAAAGAGAAACCTTCGACTTCAATGTCATAGGCCCATGTCATCGTGCTGTAGTCATCTACGATCAACATGAAGTACAAGCTTCTCTCAAGGACTCGGTATCAGGCCACAAAGATCCGTAGAGACAACCTCCCTAGGTGAAGTAGACCACCACGAAACTTTGTTGGGAATTGTGTCCCGATACAGTTTCCCACGAATGTAGGAGACACATGGTTGGTGGCTCACCACTATGTTGGACAAACAATCCTTGCGACGCCTTTCGAAGGTACTCATAGTTCAGGTGGCCAAACCGAGCATGCCATAGCTCGGACTGTGTGTGAGAGGTAAGAAGAAAGGGAGGTAAGAGCTGTAGAAGACTTCAATTTGTAAATGCTATTCTCCTCATACCCTGAAGAGAGAACCTTCCTCGATCCACGATTAAGAACTCGAACAACATCACTATCAAACTCCACCAAGAGGCCAAGAGAACAAATCTTATGGATTGAAAGCAAATGATACCCCAAACTTGACACATGCAACACCTCGGAAGTGTGGGTATCACCACGTCCATCTGGAATTAGCTGCATCTCACCTTGCGCAGCAATAGACACAGAAGAGCTATCTCCAATGAGAATTTGCCCATGCGAAGGTTGCAAATGGGCAACACCAATGGGAGGAGTCATGTGCCGTGAGGCACCACTATCCATGATCCAGTCTCGAGCTTGGGGAGCTGTCATCGCAGCATCAGAAGTCTTCGGTGTAGGGTCCTCAATGACCGCTAAGTGTAGAAAAGCAGCTGATGAGGGTGCAGTCACTGCTCCAGAATCCTTTGGATTCTTCTTCTTGGTGTCCTTCTTGTCCTTGTTGGAGCAATCCTTCTTCCAATGACTGGTTTTACCACAAATATGGTAGGTCGATTTCTTCTCCTTGTCCTTCTTGGATTTGTTATCCTACTTCTTCTTCTTTTGGTCCTTCTTTTAAGAGGCTTGACCAATCAATACCTCCAATTTGGAAGCATTCTGTCCCTTCAATTGTTCCTCTTGGTCCAAGACCATAGGAACCAGCTCTTCCCATCAAAGAGTCGACTCCCGCCCTGATGCAATAAGAGTGAAATAAAAAGTACCGAATCGTGGCGGCAACTGGGACAATAGAGTGATTGCCATGTCTTCGGAGGAAATAGGCTTCCGTGCATTTTGAAACTGCATTTGAAGTTGCCGAAGCTTATTGGTGTGTTCCCACAGCGTAGAAGACTTATTCACGGACAAGGTCCGTATCTGCACCTCCAAAGAAACCCTCTTCGCCAGGGTCATCCGATTATACATTTGGTCGAGCTCCAGTCATATCTCTCAAGCCATCGTCAAGTGCTCGATGTGAGCTATCACGGTTGTAGTACAAGACAGAAAAAGAAAAGAACGAATCCTGGCATTTAGTTTGTCCCAATGAGACTGGGCCTTGGTCAACTCCGCACGAGCATTGGAAGAGAGTTTGGACTCATCTCGCATCGAGGGCCGGCTAATCTCCTCCATCACAAGCTCTGCCAAATCATAAAACTCCAGAATGGTCAATATCATTACGTGCTAGATGCGATAATTGTCACAATCAAGCTTCTGATCCAATGGAAGAGCCGGTAGGGCAGGCACCTTCCTGTCCATAATCGCTTGGAACTCCAAGTTAGTTTCTGTAGACATGTTTACTTGCAATGCCTGCACAAATTCAAAAGCAGCCCCCTCTGACTGTGAAAACGCAGCATGTTAGGGCTCTTTCCTCCGCTTCCTGAACCTTCTTCAGACCCCAGAGGCGATGAAAAGGTAAAATCTGCAATGGAAGGTCTAAAACACAGCCTTCCTCCCCTTCAAACAGCAACAATCTGCAACAAATTCACCAACTGGACTTCTTTTCTGTGCGCCCACACTCGCTTCAGCCTTGTTCCGATGCGCAGCCCTCCCGCTCGCCCTCGAATGCTGCAAACATAGCCTTGTGTCGCGCTGAAATCTCCTCTTCAGGTAAGTTCTTCAATTAGTTAGTTTGTCTTCACCGCTTTGATACCATGTCAAAGTGCAGCGATGCGGAAGCGTCGGACCAAGACTGAGAGAGAGTGAACTGAGAGTGAACAAAGAGAGGTAATTGCCGATAGAACTTCTTTAGAAATATACTGAAGTAGTGTAAAATATGCACGTGCATTTTCCGTGTTACGAGGACGTGAAAATTTGATGCTTTGCTTATGTTTAATTGACATTTGATTAAAGGATTAATCAAATGTGCAATTAAAAGATGCACATGTGTTGCACATGTGAGGTGCAAGCTACTTTTTTACAGTTGAAGGCCCAAGGACCCTGTGAAAAAGATGGGTGTTAAAGGCAAAAGTTGTAACAAGTTACAGATTCTAGGTGAATTTTGGTGTCAGCTTGTTTCTAGGACCATTAATTGGCCATTAAGTGTCAGTGGTGACATTAGGGACTAGGCATTAATTAATGGATTAATGCTTGTCCAAGGGTCAATTAATGCATGGGACCACTTTGGGTTGCAAATGGCCTAGCCAATTAATTTTTGGATGGGCAAGGTCAATTTTTTGGGCATGGATTAAGGGCTGAATTAATTTTCAGAATTAATTAATTCTGAAAACTAATTAAATGGCTGGAAATTGCTGAAAATGGATTAAGAAAGCTGCCACTTGGCAAAACTTTCCCATGCAAGTGGGGGAAAGGCTAAATAGGGCTGAAGGGAGAGGGAAATCTCGTTTTTACATTTTTGAGCTGTTGGACTGTTGCTGCCAAGATTTTGGGGCCATTTTCCAGCCATTGGAGACCATTTTGGTGATGGAGATTGCATTTTCTTGACCTTGGGAAGCTGGCAATTGCTGCTGATGCACTTTCTCCTGAAGATCACAGTCTCTGATGCTCCTATTGTTGGTGGTGCATCCGTTTGGGGCTGGTGCAGCAAGGCAGCAGCGGATTTTGATCAGTTCTTCGCGACAAAACTGAGAATTTTCTCTCTCTACTGCATTCTCTCATCTCCTTCAGCCTATGCTCAGCAATTCTTAGCCATTCAGAGGAGATCTCAGCCATTTTTGGTGGGCTGATATGTAATTTCTGCAGTAAACCCTAATTTACAGCAGAAATTAGGGTTTAGCAGCCACCTTGGGATCTGTGCCAGAGATTGAAGGCTCAAGGGACTGAAATAAGCAGCTGTATTTGAAGATTATCAAGGGATTTTAGGAGCTAGCCCATCCCGAATTGATTTGGGGCAGCATTTGGCCAGATAAGGGTCAAATTGGAGAAGAAGTCTTGGGTGAATTAAGGGGCAAATGACCCAAAAGGCTTGCTGGTCATTTATGACAGCAAGAGCAATTGGTTAGCAGGAGGAGATTGAAGAATCTCGAGTTGTACTCCTTCCAATTGAATGAAAGCTAAAGAAATACCGCAAGGGGCGCCAATTTTGGGGCCAACAGGGTGTCTACTGTCCAAGAATGTTATGGTAAAGTGTGTATTTCATTTTATGTGCATTTATTTATTGTTGTAATTAACTCTTAAATCAGGTTATCACCACCCATTCCAAGAAGGAAGGCTTGTTTCAGTCCGAATCCCATGTAAGCACAGCTTCTTCATGGTTATCCTCATCAAAATCTTTGGGAAGAGGAAAAGGACACCGAGGAGGAGGAATAGTCCTCATACAATGTACCAAATCCACTTTTGCACAAACCAAGCCTTCATCACAACACTTCTTGTAAGATAGTCAAGTTCATGGAACTTATCATTTACAGAAGTGCTCAGAGGAGCCATTGGGAGAGGATAAGAAGAGAAGATAGAGAATAAAAGGTATATAGAGAGAGAATACAGCCAAACCAATAGCAAAGACCTACAAAATGAGAGTTCACATGCAATGTAACAAAAAATCTGATAAAAAATGAAAGGCAACTATTGCAAAATAAAGAAAAATTAGTCAAAACCTGCTAGAAACAGCAAAAACAGCTTGTACAAACAATCACCCAGCCATGGTTACGGGCTGAAAATGAAAAACGTAGGCTGATGGAGCATTGAATGCAGCAAATTGACGATTGCAGGTTGGAATCCAGGCGCATGTTGGAAAAAACTGGGGTTGCTGGTCTAAACAACGCAGGCCTGATCAATAGGGGAAGAGAGACCTATAATTAGCAGAATAATTGCAGTAGGAACCTAGATCCTGCAATATGATACCATGTCAGAAGTGATGCAGCAATGGAAGCATAAATAAATGTTGAAATAAATTGTTGAACACAAGACAGAAGAGAAAGAAAACAAGAGAACACTGCAAAAGAAGAGAACTCAGAGATGTGCTAGGGAAATAGAATCTATATACCAAACACGAGAATGACACGTATAAGTGTGAGTCTATGGCTCCAAGGCACTGGCATTGGCTCCCTCTCTCCACAAAATTTGTAGGTGATGATGTCATTGAATGAGGAGGGAGCTGGGTATATAAAGAAGAAAGTAATGCCAAAATAGGGGTAGGTCGACCAGCATAAAATGCCCCAAATAAGCATTATAATAACCATAATAAAATACCTAAATAACCTAGCTATGCCCCGCATAGATTAGACTCACACATGAGCTGTTTGGACTGCTAACAAATGAGTTGGAGAGAGTGTCGTATTCCTACGGATCCCGAAATGTAAAAGGTAGCCTCCGAAGATGTTTGTAGCAGTAAGTGCAGCAATATGAATGCCGGATATAAGTGAGAGACAGGTAGAGGAGAGAGAATTTGCAATCGCAGCCACCATAGGTTGGGTGGCTCTAGGAAGATCAAAATGCAGCAGTGTGATGTAGGCAACAGTTGGTAAGAATGAAACATAGCCTTTTGGAGTGGATGCAGCCTATGTGAAGAGTCAGCGGCAGCTGTGGTAGGTGTAGATGCAGCAAACATAGCTGGGGTAGGCCGCTAGGTTGAAACACAACCTCTTGGAGTGTGGGTGTTAGTTGGCGGCAGCAGTAGGGGGTGGAAATTGCACGGGAAGGCTGGAAATAGACATCAAAATGTGGTAGATAGTGATGGGCAGCTTCGGCTAAGATATCCCTTGCGAATGGGGTGTGGGCAATGAAGCTCTAGCACTTGAAATGTGCAAAAACGAGATTAGATTGAGTGGGAGGGTAGGTTGTCCATTTATAGAAAGTTTGGAGCCTTCGAAATTAGGGTTTACATGTGGGATATTGAAACTCTATTGAACTGTGTCTGTTTAAAAGAAATGGTTAAAATGCATTAACTAACTTGAGTTTTGAGACTATTTGATGAAAGCTAATGATACTTTAGCTCAACACCCCCTCTCAAGGCCAAAGTGGAACCAGAAAGGGACGGCAAACAAGCCGAAGTCCTTTTTCTTTTTTTTTTCCCAAGGTATCCCATCCCAAAGCAGCTAGGGAATCAGGCAAAGGATGTACGTTGGCTGCCCAATGACCTACCAAGACTATAGAGGCGATGGTTATTTTACCAAGGGAGCTCAAGTGTTCACCCCCATAGAGGATAGAGCATCGAACAAAGGGTGCTCGTTGGTTTCCCAATGGCCTATTGAGTCCCGCAAAGGTGGATGGAAACAGAATGTACTCTCTCTCTCTCTCCCCCCTCTCCTTAGGGCTTTTGTTTTGTTTGTCAAAAGATTTTAACATTAAGGAGGGTTTTTCAAAAAAAGTTCTCGATCGATTGAATAACAATGCTCGAAAAGGGAGAAAGGGATGTTCAGCCCCAAGATCTTCACAAAACAAACATGTCTATCCTTACCACTACTAGTATTGATGACAAAGGAAATAGGCTAATTGTGAAGCAACTATGGTAGACATGTGGAGAGGCAAAAAAGAAGAGTGGAAAGCAAAGCTAGGCAAGCTAGGGGGATTGCCTCGAGATTGCCATGTGCAATGCAATGCCACAAATATAGTGGATCTAGATCGACCACTTCCAAGTTTGAAAACGTATAAATGCGCATAGATGCATGTTTACAAGAATAGAATATCAATGCATTGGAGTTATGCAAAAGGCAATGTAGGTATGATCATGCACATGCAAAGTGCTATGTAATGGTGCCACTTGGACAATGCCTTGATAGGGGAATTGTTCACTCGTCCAAGCACCCTTTCATAATCATGGTCATCTTGAATCTTGATAATGCGGATGAAGATACAAAGTATAATATACATAACCTCAAACGTAACAATCAAGTAGGATCAATCAAGAGTTGTATCTTTGATACCATGCAAGAATGTGTGTAAACCAATAGCAATAGCATGCAAGATAGGAGCACAAAGATGTATAGACAAAGAGTAATGACAATGAGTACAAGACTTTATATGAGAAAATAGAGATGCAAAGCACACTAATAGTGAAAGCACAAGGCTCCAAGTATGGATCTCCTCCAAGTTCCTATTAGCCTATGTAGTTCAAGATTGTCACTCTATCATCTCTTGGTTGTGAGTTGTTGTCAGAGTTTGACGAAGATAAGAAATATCTGATAGCTTAGGGTGCTTGTAGTGATTTAGATTGGGTTGGTGATTTTGATTCTTGTCACTTTATCAGTGGCAATGGTTTCTTTCTTGGCTCTTCTGGTATTTCTTGGCTTAGCAAGAAACAATCTACTGTTGTCACATCGTCTTGTGAAGCTGCGTACATGGCAGCTTTTAATACTATAGTTGAATGTGTATGGCTTAGACATTTGTTGGTTGAATTTGATGTATTTGTCATGGTACTCCTTTGTTTACTAACAATCAGAGTGCCATTGCAGTGGCACGGAACTCAATGTTTCATGCACACACGAAACACATTGAGATACAATATCACTTTGTCAGAAAGAGGCCATATGTAGGGGATATTAGTCTTGTCAGAAAGAGGCCATATGTAGGGGATATTAGTCTTTCCTAGTGTTCTACCAACAAGAATGTGGTAGATATCTTCATCAAAGCTCTTCCTCGTGACAAATTTGAAGCATTCTGCAATGCTTTAAATTTAATCTCCTTTAGTGGATGACCCTTGTATGTTGATCACCTATCACTCCAAGGTTGTTTGTTGGGTTTTACTCACTCCTGTACTCACATAGGAGTGTTGGTGATCTGCACATAGGACACTGGCGCACTTTTAACTCTCTGTAAGATCTAATCGTACTTTCACACTCTCTCTATCCCTCACCATCACTTCTACTCCTCGAACTGTTGCTCAACCCAAGTTCCAACAACTGGTATCAGAGCACAGTTTGTGCACGCTTCCCGAGTCGAGAGATACAGCTAACATGCGATATGTAGTCAATAAATGAAGAGGCCGTGAAGAAGACCAGTAGTTGAGTAGAAGACTACTCGAGGTGACCGGCTGGAGTGTCACGTTTGGTGCCCATGTGCTCTGCAGCTGGCGCCCACTGCCCTGTCGACGCTGGGCTGCAGCATAAAACGAGCAGAAGACTGCTCGAGGTGACCAACTGGCGTGTGGCGTGATTATGCTATAGACTAGCATCGACAGGGCAGTGGACGCCAGCTGCAGAGCACATGGGCACCAGATGTGACACTCCAGCGATGAGCGTGACCAGCACGCCAGCGAGCAGGGAGCGTCGAGTCGCCCATAGTCAGGTGCCACATGACAGGTCAATCGCGCCCGCAGCCGAGTGCCATGCAATAGGTAGGTGGCATCACGCGACCCGCTTGACGGGTCAACGGAAACACCCCCCGTATTTTGTCTCCTTTATTGATGATTGTTCCAAAAAGATTTGGGTATACTTGTTGAAAAAAAAAGGTAAAGTGTTTGCTGTTTTTAAAACTTTTCATGCATTTGTGACCACTCAGACGAGTAGAAAGCTGAAATGCTTGAGAACTGACAATGGGGTGACTTCACATCTACTAAATTCAAGTCCTTTTGTGACTTGCATGGAATTAAGAGGGAGATTACATCCCCTCATAGCCCTTCTTCAAATGGGGTGGTTGAAAGATATAATAGGACTTTATGTGAAAGAGTGCAGTGCATGCTGTCCACTGCTAATCTCCCTCGCGAATTTTGGGGAGAGGCACTCAAAACCTCGGAGCTTGAATGTCATATCTTATTGATTTGATTTGATCATCCATGTTTTCCAGCATCTGCCTAGAAGCTTCTACCCTCAAAGTTGGGTCTGAGAAGTTCAAAGGGGTACGACAATCATGCCCCTACAATGCTTGGAAAGGGGTCATCTGAATACTCTGTTGGTAAGAAGTGTTGTAGGCAAACTCAACCAGGGGTAAGTATTGAATTCACTTTTTGGGTTCGCGACAACAATATGCCCTAAGCATATCTTCAATGACTTGATTGACTCGTTCTGTTTGTCCATCAGTTTGGGGATGGTAAGCTGTACCTTGCAACCGCTCTCCAAAGAGGTCCTTAAATAATGGCATCTGTGAGGAGGTTTGGTTTGGCAAATCGGCCTCATATGACCATTTCCGCATTTTTGGTTGTGATGCTTTTGTGCATGTTCGAGATGAGCTGAGGAACAAACTTGACTCAAAATCCACCAAAGGCATTTTCATGGGCTATGGTGATGAGGGTGAATTTGGCTACAGAGTGTGGTTACCTCAGTCCAATAAAATTATTCACAGTCGTAATGTTGTGTTTAATGAGGTAAAATTGCTGAAAGCTACTTTAACCTCTAATGAAGATATGAAAAAGGTCAAATTTCAGAATTTGCAGCCACCTATTACTTCAGATGATGAGCCTCATGGTGTTGTACCACAGGCTGAAACTGATGATCGACCAATTATTTTTGAGCCAAATGAGGATGGACAGCAAATAGGAGCACAAGGAGGTCATGGACAACAAGATAGACTTGCTGATTATGAAAATGCAGGTGCTGGTAATGAAAATGAAGGTGCTGTACAACATGAATAGCATGCTTAAAATGGCTTAACAGCAGCCAATAAATGTTGAAAATGACATACCTCTAGATGTAGACCCAATTCCTAAAAATGTAGATCACTGGGTACGCAGGTCTATACATGTAAGATGGCAACCACATAGGTTTGACCCCTCCTTGCATTATGTGATGCTTACAGATGAGGGTGAGCCTTTTACATACAAAGAGGCCAAGTCATGCCAATTCAACAGTAAGTGGGAGCTAGCTATGCAGGAAGAGATTAAATCTCTGTATGCTAATGATACTCGGGATCTTGTATCGTTGCCCAAAGGAAGGAAGTCTCTTCCAAACAAATAGGTTTACAAAGTAAAGACAGTTGATGGGAAACCCAAGTACAAGGCAAGATTGGTTGCTAAAGGGTATGCACAGAAGGAAGGGATTGACTTGCAAGAGGTTTTCTCACCGGTTGTGAAGATGACCACACTACATGTGCTTTTTGCTCTCATTGTTGTATTGGACTTGAGCTGTACCAAATGGATGTAAAAACAACTTTCCTGCATGGCAACATTGATGAGAAAATCTACATGAAACTGCCCGAAGGCTTTGTAGTTCCTGGAAAAGAGCAGATGGTGTGTAGCCTGTATGGGCTGAAGCAAGCACCACGATAGTGGTACAAAAATTTTGACACTTTTATGCTATCTCATGGGTTTACACACAGCCATGCAAATCATTGTTTGTACATGAAAAATGATGCAGATGGTAGTCCCATCATACTTGTTTTGTATGTGGATGATATGTTGCTAGCTGGGAAAAGAAAGACTAGGTTGGATGCTCTAAAAAATCAGCTGAATTCAGCTTTCTCCATGAAATATTTGGGGAATGCAGAGCATATTTTGGGCATGAGGATTTGCAGAGATAGAATGTAGAAATTGCTGTTTTTATCTCAAGAAAAGTACATTGAAAAGGTACTGGACAAATTTAACATGACTGAAGCTAAGCCTTTTGGGGTACCCTTACCTCCTTATCTTAAGCTTAGTAAAGCCAATAGCCCAAAAGATGACGTGGAAGCAAATGCTATGAAGGGAGTTCCTTATGTATCAGCTTGTGGCTCTCTTATGTATGCTATGGTTGCTACTCATCCAGACATTGCTCATGCAGTGTGAGTTGTTAGCAGGTTTATGCTAAATCCTAGCAAAACACATTGGGAGGCTGTCAAATGTATTCTTCGATACCTAAAGGGTACACAAAGAAAGTGCATTTGCTATGGGCAGGGTGCACTTAGTTTGTAGGGTTATTGTGATGCAGACATGGCAGGTGACTTGGACACTCCTAGGTCCACCAACGGGTATGTCTTTATAGATGCTGGTGGGGCCGCTTCTTGGTGTTCCAGATTGCAGAACATCGTCGCACTAAGTACTACTGAAGCTGAATACATATTAGCTACTGAAAGTTCCAACATATCAGTCATATTCACTTCTTTTTGCTCCATTGTTGTACTTCAATCTTACACTTAACGAGGGGGAAATCTCTATCACAGACATGTGCTTTGCAAGTATTGGAGGCCTCTCAGTCTCCTTCATAGCAAGATGAGTCTATCGCCATTCTTTGGTAGTTTTAGCGGCTCATGTAGGATTCAAAAATTTCGCAATTCCTCGAGACGCCTCTTGGCCCATGCAGATCAGCTCGGATTTAGGCTCAGCGGGATAGTTCACTCTGCGTGAACTATGTCTTTATGTCTCAAATTCTTCAAGACTGTAAGTCTAGTACTGTTGATGAGGCTCCTGCATAGGAGGTTTGGCGTAGTGTTGTGTAGATTGAGCTTGATTCTATTGAGTGGAACCAGATCTGGGAGTTGGTTTCTCGTTTGAAGAAGCGAAAGGTGATTGGTGTAAAGTGGGTCTATAAGACCAAGTATATTGCAGATGGGACCTTGGACAGGCATAAGGCTCGGCTTATTGCCAAAGGATTCTCTCAAGGGCAGGTTTGGATTAGTTTGAAACCTTTGCACTTATAGCTCGGATGTCCACTGTTTGAGCTATCTTGGATCTTGTTGCTTATCACCATTGGCTGCTTTATCAGATGGATGTAAAGTTGTCGGCCTTTTTGAATGGTATCTTGGAGGAGGAGATGTGTCTCATAGCCTCCAATTTTCTTGTGCAGGGGAAGGAGGAGCATGTTTACATGTTGCAGAAGGCTTTCTATGGCCTAAAGCAAGCTCCTCGAGCTTGGTACTAGAGTATTGATTGCTTCTTTTTACGTAGTGGTTTCCATTGTTTGGATCATGATCCCAACCTTTATTACAAGATTGAGGGTGACAAGTGTGTATTGGTAATCTTGTTATTGATGACCTTATTATCATGGGAGTGACACATAGGAGGTTGATCAGACTTCAGAGATATAAAGTAGCCTTAGTGCTAAAGTTTACTTTAGTGAGAAGCTCATTGATGATTAATTAGACAAGGATTAATTAGCCGTTAATCAAATTCAATTTTTGGTTAATGATCAATCGGTTTCTCATTTCGAAAGATAATCTTTTAGCTATTTGGGGGTTTGTTTCTCTCTCATTTGAGTAGTACGAGTTTCAGACAAAAAAATTTCTCTTTTTTGTTGCAGAGGTTTTAGCCATGGACCATGAGCTGAAAGCATGTATGGAGTTAACCATTCTTGTCCTCTTGTCATGGGGCATATATAGGGAAGCTCCATCTGAAACTAGTCTTTCTCCTCGGATAGGGTGGTAAATAATTTGATTAAGTACTATTTACAATAATTAACAAATTCACAAAATTGAAATGCATACTTTACCACATAATCTTGGACATTGGACACCCTATTAGCTCCAAAATTGGCGTCCCTTTTGGTATTTATTTAACTTAATTGAAGAAGAAGTTGATGTACAATGGGATTCTCCCAATCCCTTTCGGTATTCCAACTCCCCTTGCTGCTCAAAATGACCAGTAAGTCTTTAATTTGATTTGCCCCTTGATTCGGTAATCAATTGGCCTTCACCCGCTTTGATGGAGATGGAAAATTCCCCAAATTCATTGATTTGCTGGTCCCTCCACTTGAATTTGACTAAAAATGGCTGCAACCCTGTTGAATCCAAGACTTCGAGCTTCCAATTTCTGGCATGCTTCTTAAGGTTGCTGCTGAACCCTAATTTCTGCTGTAGATTAGGATTTACAGTAGAGAAATCTGAAATTTCTCAACCTTTGGTGATCTCAATGTTGTAATCTTCGGAGCAAGGCTATAGAAAGGTTGGAAGATGAGAGAGAATACTGAGGAGAGAGAAAATTCAGACTCTCTTTGCAAAGAACTGAAGAAAATATGTTATTTGCTCCTGCTACCCTATCTTAGTAGCTTGTAGATGCAAAGAATTGAAGAAAATCAGTCATTTACTGCTGCTGCCTTGTCTCAACAGCTTGTAGATGTTGTCACCTGTTGTTGATAGGTCTTCTCCTGCCTTTGGTTGCCTCTCAAGGTCCTCCAATGACTGCAAATTAAACCAGCAGCATCTCCTCTCTCCCTCTTGCAGAGTGAATACACTAAAATGCATTTCTCTAGCTTCTAAAGACGTTTTTCAATCTTACATGGGTATTTTTGACAAGTAGCAGTCTTCCGAAATGGTTTTTTCAGCATTATCCATAATTAAATATTAATTTTCAATCTTTAAATACTAAAAATTAATTTAATAATTTTTTTGGTGCCCTGAAAAATAGTACGACTAGCCAATAATTAAATTGGCTTGGTAACTTCTATTCTTGAGTGTCTCTGTGCTATCTTTGATTATCAAATTGGCTTTAGGTACCATTAAACGCCACCTCTCTAGTGTCACCAATTGACACTTATGGCCAAATGAATGACTTAGGCCAACAACTGGCACCAGATACCACCAAGTACCTGTGCGGCATAACTTATAGCAACTTTTGCCTTTAACATCCCTTGATTTCCTCGAGTCCTAGACTCGTAAATTTAATCTAATCCCAATTACACCTCACATGTGCAACATTTACTTAACCATGTGATTAAAAATTAATCCACATGTTAAGTGAGGTTTCAAAAATACAAGTCCTCATGACACCATCAATTCATAACCAACAGATATTGCTATTGTTTTAGAGCTACTTCTCATTAAAATTGGTTATTACAACACTACAAGCTGAGGCCCTTTTTTCTTCTTAGAGTTCTTCAACATGAGAAAATGATTTTCTCATAATTGTGTCTCAAGAAATCCTTTTGTTTGTGAGAGGAATAGTGTAGGAAAATGAGAACTATTAGGGTAGGTTTATTTCGAAGTTTGTTCCATGAGCTTGAGCTTAAAGTTGTTGTCATAGTTTTTATCAGACATGTGTGATTCACCATGTAGACGTCTGAAAAACATATGAAAACAAGAGCATGAAATCCTGTTTCATACTTGACATACTTTTTACAAAAAAATGGGCTGGAAAAGGCTAATAAGATCACAATTTTGCCAAAAAGGCTGTGGCCTTGCAAAAAGCATACAAAACACTTGACGATTTTCACTAGGAAGGAGTCTCCTTGTTGTCACCTGCCTTCTCCCTGCCCTAAAACATGGAAACCTGCTCATGGACTGCTCAACAGGTTGATTTAGCCTTCAGCTTGGATATTATCTGCCCCAAAGTTGAAGAGTAAGCTTTTTCTTACTGTTTTCCCCCTCTCGCTCATCTTTTACATGTGTTATTTTTTTCGGTCTAAAATTTCAGACGGCATCTCTCTGGCTAATTATTGTTGCAAATTTCTTAGACTAAAGACTGAAATTTTTATAAATTTTAAACATTAACGCCATTCAACTCACAAATTTAGCCAGTAAACTCTCAAATTCTTGACAAACACTCTTTTCCCCTTTAGTGTTGGCTTTCAAATCTCTGAAGTTTCTGATTTTACAGCTGAAATTGACATTTTAGCAAGGCTAAAATAGTTGGAAATTTTTAGTGTGATGATAAGGAAGATGAGGAGAAGGATGACAATGATGAGGATGAGGACATTGAGGAGGAGGATGAGGAGGGTGGATCTTGTCCATGATCAATATTTCTACTCTTCTTCCCATATAGTTTGCTTCAGCCTTCTACTGTAGCTCAAACTCTAGAGTCTAAACTCTATTGTTATGCAACCCTTGGACTTTATGGCAGTTTGTTTTGACCTATATATCCCTTTTTGAATTTCTTTCACTTGTAGCCATCAGTGCTTAAATTGTGTCTAGACTCTAATGATTGGAAATGAGAATCTGAATATGTTTTGGCAAATCAATTTTGTGTCTTGATTATTGGATGCCTTGCTAGTAGACCAAAGCTATTGAAATGATGGAATTCTAGTTTTCATTCAACTTGTTAGCTTCTTTACTCAATTTAGTATAAAATACTAGATCTAGATATATTTTAGTTAAAAAAATAAAATAAAATTAGGCAATATATGATTCAGCCCCAGGGTGTGAATCATACTCCAATCATACTTTCATACCCGTCCGCGTATGATGTACGATTGCTGCATGAAAAAACTATGGTTGCTTTGTTTTCTAGGGTTTGGATAGGGTGAAGTCAATAGATGGATGTGATTTGAGTCCAATAATGAAGGTGTTAGAGTCCTTGGATGTGTGGGAAAGTCCTAGGGTTGATTGGGGTCGATCCACAAGCGTGATAGGGTCCTTGAATCAAAGCCTTTCTGTGCATATATTGATCTCATTGGACAACTTGGATAGCAAGAGTTTAGCACATGGTTGCTGTATAAACAGTGTGGCAAGTGGATTGGTGGTTGTGAATAATAAATAGGTAGGTTCTTTCTCTCTTCTCTTTGTTTGATTGTTGGAAGATTTTTGGACAATTTCATGTGAAAAAGGTGAGATTGTAGTTTTTTTGTTGCTTGAAGTTTTAGCAGTTGGTTAATGAGTAAGTCTGTGCATTTGTATTTGTTAGATGGGCACGTGAGATTATTTTAGGCATTTGACTTAATATTATTATTTTGTTTTTTGGCTTTTATTGGCTGGTGATTGCATTTCTAGGCCATTACTATGCTGGCCGACTTGATGTATTATTGGCATTATTTTATGCCTATTTATTTAGGCTTCCTTCTCCTCAATCATTATCATTCACTTTAAGACTTCTAGTGTAGGTGCTGTTGGAGAGGGAGCTGGCGCTAGTGCCTACACAACCAATGACTCACTGTTGAACGCAATTGTCTCCTGTTTGGTATATGGGCTCCATTTCCTGAGCATATCTTTGAGTTCTCTCTTTGCAGTGTTTTTGTTTTCTTCTGTTTTCTCTTTTCTCATGTTGTGCAATTTATTACAGCAGCCTTCTATGCTTCTATTGCTATTACAATAGTCTCCTATGCTTCCATGGCCGCACCCACTTCTAACATGGTATTATGCATCCGTGTTTGGCCTTTGGGTGCTATTTTCTGCTGTGGACAGTCTACCCTCACATTGTTGTACTGCTGATCTGACTTCCTTTGTCTGTTGCAGCTTGGGTGACCAGTTTCTGGGTATTTTCTGTTTGTTTTCAGCCATCTATTGCCCCCGTTTTGTCTAAGCTGGCTGCATTTTGATTTTCTGCATTATTTTAATGCTGTACAGCTGCAGTTAATGCTTGGATTGACTACGATTTTCACTTTCTGGCCCCCTTTGCAGGCTGGACGACAATCTTTTCAAGCCTTTGATAGTGGTTACTAGCTGGAATCAACCTGGTCTTCCCAGATTTTGCAGTTGGTTTCTAATTAACTCCTTTCTGCACTGCATATGAACTCTGACAGTGCAGTTTGTGCTGTGCTTTGACTGTACTCCCTCTTTGCTTCTCTTCTCTCCCTTATCTTCTTATCCTATCCTGTCCAAATGGCACATCCTTACTATTCTATTAAAAATAAACCTCATGGCTTAATTATCTCACATGGAATGCTATCGTGAAAGCATGGTTTATGTGGAAGAGATTATAGTATGTGGTTTCTAGAGCTATTGAGCGGTCTCACTCTCCCATTCCTCTTCCAAATGATTGGGACCCTGTCAACCATGAGGAAGCTGTGCTTACATGGGATTACGATGATGCCCATGCATATTTTGCTCTTCTCTGATGTATCTCTAAAGAGGTTCTACTAGCAGTCACCTTGTGCAAAACAACTTCAGCGGTATGGGAGAAGCTTCAGATGTTGTATGAGGCTTCCTCGACTATGCATGTTGTTACTCTCTATGGACAGCTCCAGTAGATTGAGCCGATGGATACTATCTAGTCTTTCTTACTTGTGTTACATGGGTATAGGATCAACTTCAGCACATGCAATCTGCATTTTCAGAGGCTCATCTTGTGGGGATTGTGCTCTATAAACTCTCTGTGGAGTTTGATGGAGTAGCCAATGCTTTGTGGGCCTAGATATCATTAATGCTAGTTAATTTCACTTGTATGTCGTTGATGCTACTTGAGCATGAGGCATCTTTGAGATTACAAGGGAGGCTTCCATCTCGGTATGGAGGCTATGATGAGGCATTTGTAGCTCCAAAGAGGGGTGATAGGAAGAAGTCGAAGGCCCAGTGCCATCACTATGGTAAGAAGGGACATTTGTGCAAGGGCTATAAGGAGTTAGCGGCTTTGAGGAAGGAGGAGGAGGAGGAGGAGGAGAAGTAGGATATGGACTCTTCCGATGAGGAGTCCTTATCCTCTTATGACATTGACTTGGATCCTTTGGGTAAGGTGCTGATCTTTTAAACCTTGAACAGTGTGCAGCAGCAGTCAGCTGCCCCAAATGGACGACCAGCAACAATGGTTTGCTCAGATTGATGCCCCAGGGTAGGTTGCAAGCCCCAAATTAGGGTTCAGCTGCTGTCTTTGCCCCCCTAGAACTACCCGCTCCAGCCCCTTTATAGCCTTGCATGGCTCCTCTGATCATGCTGATTGCCATGTGGCAAACCTGCCCATGCAAACTTAGCCTCTGACCGAATTTCCAGCCATTTGTAAATTCAGCAAATTGAAAAATACTTGGCCCTGCCAAGTTTTGGCCATTGTCAAGCCTCAAATTTAAATTCCTAACCTTTTTGAACTTGAAAATGTTTGAAACTAACCTTTACAAACCTTAGTCCAAGACACTAGATGCTCATCCCTCTAACCCCTTTGACACTGAAAGTCATTCCATGGGGATATCCAATGTCTTTGACCCAGATCTATCCCAAGTACCCACTGGGATATGTCCTTCACAACTTCTGCGAATGTCCTTGACTTTCCAAGTCAATTTTGCTCGTCACTCTGACTCAGATTTCAACTTAATCTCATGTGCACAACTTAATTGTTGCGAGAAATAAATTTGAAAGTTCACAACCTGGTGATAGATCCTACAAAGAAGCTTAATCAGTTGCAAAGATTACATGCTGAATTTCCTTACCCTTTTGTTTCTTCAAATTTGAGCAAAACCCTGTCACCTTCTTCAAACTCCAAATCCACATCCTTTTGATGCTTACCTACATCCTTCTTTGAATTAATAAAGATATTTCTACAGCAGACCTAATACAATCTCCCAATGTTAGACGAATTGATTTGTGGCAAAGATTTTATATTTGGGCCTCATGATTTCATTGCAGAAGTATGCATTGCATTTTTGCAAGCGATTTCTAGTACTTTTTTCTTTGTGTCTTTTTTCCGTAACAATTATTCTTCACTAGAGAAGTATTAGTTCTTGAAGAGGACCTACTTCTCTCCATTTCCAAGTCCCTTGCTCATGAAGTAGGTTCAAGTGACACAACCCTAAAGAGGATTCCACTTTTTTCTTTTACTTTGTCCAGCACAAAAGGAGGACACTAATACCTGCAGCTTTCTATGTAATTTTTGTATGTTTTCTCACAATGAATAAAGAAGAGAGTTGGGATTCTGCTTCTTAACACTTCCACAATTCACATGTGCTGATTGCTGATTTTCTGTTGGTTTCAGTGCTTCCTTGCTTTTATGTATATTCACAGAATGAGTCCCATCCTTCTCGTGGAAGCCGTGCAGTTTCAGCATTGGAGCAACCGATTGCAACAGTTGACAGTACTGGAGGGGAGGAGGATTGGGAGGGAGAAGGTTATGAATATGACAGGGCATTGTCAGCAGATCGAACATACTTGAAGTTCAAAAAACGATTGGACTGTTATCCAGAACAATGTTTCAGGTTTAGATATGGTTCATAAGGACTTTGTATATTGCTGTTAGTCTTATTTTGTTGCCATAGGAGAAAGACCTAACATGTGAAAATCCTTTGCCTGTAGGTATTGCTTCAGAGGAGCTCCTTTATGGGCTAACAAAGATGGGAGAGAACCTGGTGTGTGCTCAGTATGTGGTGGACCTAGGGTGTATGAGATGCAATTAATGCCGCCTCTTCTTTATTATTTGCAGCAAGCCTGCAAGGATTCTCCTTTGACAACATTCTCACCAAATGATTGGGAATGGCTAACGTTGATAGTTTTTACATGTGCTCAGGTCAGTGTTTTTATTGCTCAAGAGTTTTACCTTATTGAATGTAGGTTATGCCTGTTGTATGTTCTAATGCATGGAGTTGTTTTGTTTGCTGAAGAGTTGTGCACCCTGCCTTGCTCAAGATGGTAGTACTGGCAATGAGAAACCATGGATCATTGTAGAAGAGGCTGCAATTCTTCAGTATGAGACCTGACCGATCTGGTCTATATTGCAAGGGTTATCTCACCTCTCCGTCATCTTAAGCACTCCACACCCTGGTTCATTAGATTGTACTCAACTTCAGATGCCATTTTATGGTGAAACCAGTGGTATTGGGAGGCTTTGAGATGCACACACAAATGAGCCCTTTAAGCAGAGCCAATATTTATGTCTCTTCCTGGATGATCCTCTGTTAGATTTTTGGCTCTCTTCAAGGTGCAGTGGCTGTGTACAATGGTGGACTTCTTTTAGGTTGGTTAACCAGTATGAATTAAAGTGGTCCCTTCCACTGATATTGTGCTTGTTTTAGATTCATACATTCATTGTATTAATATTGTCACGATTTTGATGATTTAAATGAACCTGTTGAATTGCGTCACTAGTAAGTGGGCTGTTGGAGTTTACATGGTTTTTCTCCTTTTGAGCAGATTCTGATTAGGGGCCTGGGGGGCATGCGAGCCTGATTTTCTGAGTTAAAAATACTACACTGGTGATGGAATTTGTGAAGACATGATATTGTAGTGGGTCTAACACCTTAGCTAAACCTTTCTCTTCTGGAGAAAGCACATATTTGGTGTAAATGATGTAGGTTGTAACTAAAGAGGATTATTTGATTTTGGGTTGAAGTCAGGAAACTGAGATGTATATTGTTTTAATACAGCATTTATTTGTTCCACAATTTTGGTTTCAGAAATTTGAGGGCAATTGTGATTCGCTAAGAATGCTGGGCCATAACATACCAAAGATTTCGAATTGACTCCTGTTATTTCATCAGACTCCATTCTGACCTGTTTCCCTCATCGGTGTCCCCAAGTCTAATACTTCTATATACATTCATGCTGTGTATATGGACTTGCATCCATGTGTATACATGCCTTCAGTGACATGCATTTTATGTACGTGTATGAATTGACTCCTGTTATTTCATCAGACTCCATTCTGACCTGTTTCCCTCATCGGTGTCCCCAAGTCTAATACTTCTATATACATTCATGCTGTGTATATGGACTTGCATCCATGTGTATACATGCCTTCAGTGACATGCATTTTATGTACGTGTATGATGGTTCACATTTCTAGATCCATATACGCATGTGGGCAGCGTTGTATTATGCATGCATGTGCAGATGCACCATCCATTGGAAATCTGTAAGATTGGAACATGGTGGATAGGTGCATTAACTAATTGCAAATGTGGAACCAAGGAGAGCCCGGCGTTTCTCATTGCATGGCATAAGGTTGATTAACATGTGATAGATGATAAAGTGGAAACAAAGACCGTTGGTTTATCATTGGTTGGCATCATGTGATAGATGATACTGTGGAACCAAGAAAGGCCCATGGTTTATCATTGCATGGTATAAGGTTGATTGATCATGTGATAGATAAGGTTTTTACCCTCCTTTTGTCCCTTGGACCATATTTGCAATGTGATAGGAGAAAAGTTTATAATCAATATGGCTGTCAAGTTCTTTAGATAGACTTGCCAATTGAACCATTACCGGATATCATGCTTGATTGTCAATGGATCAAAATTAAAGGCCCTTTTCTTCATATTATGTCTGAGGGTTTGAATTGTTCAACAATCCTTTGACATGCTCTCTCTTTGTGCATGCACACATTTTCGAGGCTTTTTTTCATATTAAAGATTCCAATTGTTTAACAATCCTATGACATGTCTTTCATTGGACACACACACACACACAGTGTGTGTGTGTGTGTGTGTGTGTGTGTAACTTTGGATCCCTTTATTTAGAGTCATTTTCTTACAGATGAGTTAGGTTACTAATGATGCCCAAAACAACAATAAACTCACATTAGGGTACGGGCTAGCACTCAAGTAGAAAGTAATATCATTGTTTATAAATGCTTGTACCCTTTGCCATCAAGGAAAAGAAAGAAGTTCATTTAAAACAAAGGCCAATTGCTAGAATAAATAGAATTTCTATTTTTAAAAATTGCTAGAATAAATAGAATTGCCATTTTAAAAATATTCTTCAAAATAAGTTATTTATGTTTCCTCTCATCATTTGAAGTCTACCCTTCCAAGTTTTAAGGTTGCTCTGAAGCTTTAGGCACTTGAAATCAAGCATCATGAAATCTTGCAATTCATGGGTCCTAGAAGGGTTGCAACTTGCATGAAGGGGTTTCACTTGATTGAGGCTAAACGCTACTTTTTTCTTGTTGCTTGTCATGACTAATCTCTTTTACAAGGCAATAGTTTGATGTGGTTAACAAGGCAACTCCTTAAGTCTTAAAATTTCTTGCCATCTTGGCCATATGTTAGTTGCTAAATGCAAACATCTCCTCCTCCCATTATATACAAGCATGTTACTCTAGTTGTCTTGTGCTTTGGTCATCTAAAGTGTAGTAGCTTGTGACCTCAAATGATTGCGCCAAACATGTGGAGTTTCAAAGGAGGATACAAACACAACTCTAAAAGCCTTAAATGATTGTGGTAATAACCATATTCTTGTAGAATTGCATACCAAGGGTATCTTGCTAGATCATTGAACATGAATTACAATAGAGAGCCCCACATTATGGTGTAGAACAATAATAATGGCATTAGAAAGGACCCTCAGTGACATGTTGGACAAAATTGCATAGGAATAAGTGAGCTAGGACTAAGGCAATACTTCCAAGGACGTTGGAAGAGCCTATTCTAGATAATGGATGTTAGTTTGAAGAGGATTGGAATATGAGTTTGAGAATGGTTGTGTATCCAATGATTGGATATCTATCCCAAAGGGGGAAAGATATACAAGCTACACAAGATAGAACTATTTTGAAAGGATTATTTTCAATTGTTTGTGTGTGCTTAAAAAATGCTCATGAACTATGTGTAACAAGATAATTAAGGACAAACAATGATACACTACTTTTTTAGGTTTGTAAAACTTTTATTATGTCCGTTGTTTAAAATCTTCATAAAGTATGACCATAGCCAACTTTGGTTCTTGGTATCTATTAAATTTTAACAAATTTACATAAGGATTTGACATTTCTAGTTTGATAGTATAAAAGTTATGTCAAAACTAGGTCCCTTTTGTACCAAGTGAGAACTCAACCTTTGGACACCAGAAATCTATATATAGCAAAACAATTATTATGACTTTCCAAATCTACACTATAAGTAAATTTGGTGTGTATAAGTGATATTTTACTAGTGCACTTTTACATAAATATGGGAGGAAGTGATGATTTTTTTGGGGAGGTCCTCTTCTATTGGCATACTTACCCTACCTTTATTTAGGCACATAATGGTTGCTAGACAAAGCATGGTAGGTCCAAATTGAAGAACTAGGAAGCTATGTGTCATAATTTTTCTCACCCATAGACAAAAGACCTACATATCCTTTCAAGCTAGAACAGTGTGATTGCCCATTTTGCTAAGAGCTCCATCGTGTTAATTATGCTACGATATAACAATCATGGTGCATAAACAACTTGATGCTTTGTTACCTAGTAAAAAATGTGAGCAGAAGGGGGTGGGATAAGGTTTTCCTAAATCAAAAAAGTTTGTATACATTGGGGTTTGGGGCATGAGCACACAACCAAATATATTTGGCATAGGGGACTAATCCTAATGGAATGAAAGCCAAATGGCAAGAACAAAGGGAGCTACGGCTACTTATATTTGTTAAACACACATTGTTATGAGGCCATAAATACACTAGATTGAAAGTGATCATTCAAAAAATGCGTGTACAAATTCTTAAAGGCCCTATAATTGGATAAAGCTCTTAATATCCCACTTGACTTGAGCATAGCACTCACAAGTAGGAGACAAATCATGCTAACAAGTAGACAGAGAACTAGCAGCCGATTTTTTGTATGTTTTATGTTGATGTGTTATACATTTTTTGTACTATTTAACATCATCTAGCCCATAAATTCATCTTTCATGGAATTGTAGGAGACTCCATCTTTCAGTGCTTAAGAACTTGAAATGTTTGCCATCATGGTTGTAAGTATCAAAAGTGCTTCTATAAAAGAATGGAGTCATTGAAATTGAACCTTCCATCATATATGGAGCAAAACTACACTTGGATTGACCATCTAGTAATTAGAAACACTATTCCATGCTTGAGTGTGCCCACTTGTATTGAATTTGAGAGAGAGAGAGGTCCATTGTCATCCAACTATACAAAGACCCTTGTATGCTTTGGTTGGCAAGGTGTGGTTATTTCCTACGGCGAGGTGATATCATAATTTAATGTAATATTTTTTGTGTTGAATAAATGCACTATATTTGTAAAAACCATGGTTTCAATTGTCAATGACGTTAGGTTCCCATCAAGTTTTTCAATTTTGCATGGAATGTTTTTATGGAAACATGAGAAGGAAGCTAAAACAAATAACAAAAAATGATGATGTTACTTGCTTGCTAGATAGGATGTAGTAGGAGTACAAAGTATCTAACTCCAATTCTCCATCTTAATTTGAGCATAGTATGTTACATGAGACAAACAAGCCTCTTATTGATTTAACCTAGTTAAAGGACTTTTATATCGATGATTCTCAAGTGATGTGAAGGCAAAAGGCATAGGGAAGCTATCTAGCCAAGAGCATAAGTAATAAAATTTAACGATGGTTTTGTCCAAAACCACAACAAAGTGGACCATGGGCTCAATCTTAAGGAGATTACAAGTTTTTTGAAGCTATGAAATGAATCTGCTGTTTGTTGAGCGCATAGTGAAAGCTTGAATTTATAAGAATCATAAACCAAGGAATTTGATAAAGTATAAGGAGTAGAATGCATGTTGATTGTATGTAGTGGAAGCATCTCCCTTTATGCTGAATGCCCGCTCTGCATTCGCTTGGTGCAAATTCAGGTAGCGCTTTAGTAGGGGAAAAAAGGTCGCACGTTGCAAAATTGATTTTTAGGATAAAATTGCATAATCTTCTTCAAGACGACCACGATGGGATTCGAACCCACGACCTTTGGATCCGAAGTCCAACGCGCTAATCCACTGCGCTACGCGGTCATAGATATCTATTAAGGCTCTTTAATTAAACATAAACAAATGAAAGAATTCAGATCAACGGTCCTGCATATGTCAAAGTAGGACTTCTATAGTTGGCCTTTGGTAGGGGTTTGAAATTAGATAATACTAAATTATGAAATTATAAAATTGCAAGATATTAAGAAAAGGTGTGAAAAGCTTCACTTGAGCTTTCTTGAATCAACCAATACTTATGATGCTAATGTTTATTGCTTGATGTCTTTTTGTGGATGCCATCGCCATGAATAAAAAAGCATGTGAGGTTATTTCTTGATGTATTTTTGTGAATGCCATTGTTATAAATAAAAAAGCATGAGAGATTAATAAAACAAATGAAAGAAACATAATATCTTTCATGGATGTCTCATGTGCAAAGCGACATGAGCACCATACAATATGTATGGTGGAAAGTTGACACAAGTCTCTCAAATCTTATAAAGTTGGGGGATTTTTGTCTTGTGACAAGCAAAGTTTTGTGTGGTGGTTGAGAGATGTATAACCCCCAAAGAAGATAGAAAATATTCAAGGATCTTGTTGGAAAATACTACCATGTAGCAAATAATTGGAAATTACGACTCTCTTTAATAAGGTTATTGCACGAGCCTTGTCTTGTCATATTACACTATAATGCAACTAGAACTCTTACTCTTGTGGTAACCATTAGTAAGAAATTGCCCGTACCATCCATGCCTATTCATGATGCTATACATAAACCTTTAGCATATATTCATGAGGTTATTTTAGTATCTTGTAATTTTAAAGTTTCCTGTGTATCAAACGGTCTTTGAAAGCACAAGCTTTTTTGTCTTGGAATTTAATTGCAACTTTGTAATAGAACTCTTTTAAATTTACCCCTTATAAAATCAATATACTAATTGTGTGTGATCACACATGCTATTCTTTCATGAGTAGTGAAAATTTAAAAATGCACTTACATAGTACTTAATCAGAGCTTACCAGATAATTATTGTAAGATATTTTCATAAAGACATGAGTACTTTTGTTTTTCTATTTAAACAAGGGTTGGAGAATATTGCTCATACTTGCATTAAGGCACCCAATAGGGCAGCTTCTTGCATCTAAAGGAGAAAAATAGGCGATAGTAATCTCTATGACTATAGAATTTAAATAGTGACATTTTCTTTACTTTGTTGGGTCAAAACATTAGCTCAACTATACCGATCTCCCCTTTTCTCTCACATGCCATTTGACCAAAAATTGGCACAATATGGTCAAATTTTCATGCTCATGTGCACGTCACGCTTGTGCTCCATCTATAACCATGTTTGGTGCTAATGACTATTAAAAAGGACTTGCCTTTTTGAGGAGGTGTACAATGCTAAAAATTTAGTTGGCCCAACTTTCAAGACTATCAATCTATGTCTCCTATTTCCATCTTATCACGAACATAAATATTTTGATGATCTAAACAAAAAATCTTTTTACTTGATATCTACTTGGACCTTGATGCACATGTACTAGGAGGACACAACAATACAATAATATTGGGACATAACTCACACAACCAATTGGACATATTGAATGCATTATAGTATAAGAAATGCTATAAAATACATAGAAAATACTCATAACAAAGAAAACACTAGTATGAAAGAATAAAACAACATATTCATCCCTTTGTTATCTCAGTTGAAGCCTAATACAACTAATCTTTAGGAATGCCAACTAACTACAAGTCCCATGATCCTTGAAGGCTCATTCATACCTAGTATGTATGCGATAAGGGCACACTTGGCACAACCTAGAGGTTGGCTTTCTAAAGCCATGAATTAGGCCCAATAATCACTTGAACAAAATTTCAAAACTTTTGACAAATATTTTGTATGTATTGAAAGACACATTTGGAATCTTTTTAAAGACACCCTTAGAATTATCTATTTTTTGTATGATTTTTCAAAAGCACACAATTTCAAGCCAATGTTTAAAAATTGATATGAAAAAGGCTTACTTCTTAAACATGATATTTTCTCCTAAAAAGAAGCCTCATTTTAGAAGAAAATTTAGAAGTAGTCATAATAGAAGATATAATATTAATTCATAGGAAACTTATTAATTAATACGAGACCCTACCAAGGCATGGTGATGAGATTTAGCAATGGTTGCTAAATGTGTACTAATTGTAAAAATGATGACATTTTTAATAAACAAGGGTTAAAAGAGAAGGCCAATTCTCATCTGTAACCCTCTTTTATTACAACATCTTTGTCATTAGTCACCCATTGAGCGAGATGGTGCATCATCCCCTCTATTGACAACACTGTAGGGCCAAAGTTTGGTTAATTTCTTAATTACAACCTAACTAGATAAAAGTAGGAGAAGAATAATAGCGCCTTATTAATTGCCCATATTTCTATATATTTAGCCTTGCATTATTATTAAGTAACAACAAAACCTTACTCTTTTCTCTCTCTTCTATTTCCTTTCGTGTTTAGTAGTTCCAATCTCAAAAAAGCTGATTACCATCTCAAAAAAATGTCCAATTCTCCAAAGATCTTCATTATGATCTCAAACTAATTGTTTTTTGAATTTTTACTAATTTTTATTTTTGGGCCTTGATTTTTTAAATGCTTTTGCTTTTATAGCTACATATCCTACTATTGCTTTTATTTGTGTTTTTGCCTTCTTTATTTTCCTTCTCTTCTTACCATTTCTCTTTCTCTCATATTCATATGTGTCATTGGAAGAAGCTTGAGGTATCATTTGAATTGTAACAAGAAAGAATCTCCTCAATGCATTGATTTGAATTCCGAGAGCACAATTTGCGTTTGCATTTGCAATAGTTTTAGAAGTTCTAGTAATTATATATTTGATTTTTACAAGTCTTTTTGTTCTTCTTCTTTCTTGTCTCACCATTTCTCTTTTTCTTTTGGCCTATTTGTATTATGCTCCATTGGAAGAAGCTTGAGGTAAAAATCAAGGAAGTCATCAATGTATTGTTTAGAATATCAATTCTTTATGCTTGCACATAGTTGTAGAAGTTGTAATTTAAAGCATAATATAATAAATTGTTACAAGCCGTTCTCTCTCCCCCCTCTCTTGGATTATTGAGATCTTGAATACGCCCTAAGAAGATATTAAAATTTTTATTTGGATTTTGATAACACTTTTTCTTTTTGAAGTACGGAAGCTCTTCCCTCAAGGAGGTCTCACCACATTTTAGATGTGTTTGTAATATATTTAGAAGTGTTGAATGTTGTAGGCCTTTCTCTTCCTTCTAGGGCATATGGATGAAGCTCCTTAAAAAATGAGACTCTCATTGTTTTTACTTGTGTTTATTATATATTTAAGGATTGCTCAATGCTACATGCCTTTCTGTTCTTTCTATGAGAGAAGCAAAAGGTTAAGAGATGAATAAAAGCAGCACATTGATATTTGGATGGATAGAGGGTTATATCTAACAGATATGTTGATAGGCGAGGCATTCAAATTTCATACATTTTATGATATAATTTGATTTATTGGAGATGAACATAGTGGGTTATTGGGATATTGCACTCTCAACATGAAACAAAGGTTCATTATTGTGATCCAAATGCATTATTAAAATGTTATGCTTGGGAGGAAAAATATAAACAACAAGAAGCAAGTAGGTTAAGATCGAGATACAGTTACAATCATTGGAGGTGCAATTAGAGAAGCTCAAAGAGAAGAATGAAAAACAAATTTCATATTTTGTATCTCATTGAGAGTAACAAAAGAAAATACATGCTCCTAATATATGCATGGGATGACCACTTTGGATAGACGTTGTGGTAAATGATTGTCAAAAAGGCATTTCCTGTTTTTTAGTAATGCTTATATTTCAACTTTATCATTTTAACATGTTTTTAATATATGTAGCACATTTTATTAAGGCATGGGATATCATTTTTGATAGTTATGTACCACTATCAACATGAAACACTGAAGGCATATACAAATCTTACTTCCAATGAAGAAACATGTTACTTTAAACCATAAGATGTGGTAGTAGGATAGTAAACATAACATCCATGTGTGAGGTATTCTATACTTTCTTAAAAAAAACAACTTCAACATAAACGTTCACCAAATGCTCCATAGCAAACTAAAGAAATTATAGAAGAAGATCTAATTCTTCCTTTGAATGAAGTTTCTTTATAGTATTATGCAATTTCATACAATACATGTGATTTTATCACACAAATTGTAGAGAATTCAATCAAACAATGTTCTAGGTTCTAGTTTTCTCATCTTTCTCTTTTTCTTCTAGTAAGATAGCTTTTCCTTTATTATGCATGAGATATATTTGTCACTTGTAGCCTTTCAAGGAGGGATTCTCTATAGGAGTAGGAACTAGCGCATAAGAAATATATATTTGGGAATATCCAACAACATAAATTCCCCCCAAGTATGAAAAAAGAGAAAATATATGTTTGAGTGAGTGATTGAATAGCCTCTGCTTTAGTGAGTAATTGAATAACCTTTGCAATGTCTTTTTTCTAAACTCCTTCCATTATATATATCTCTTTAAAGTTTGCTATTACAAGTTTAAAAATCGATCACTACTGAGTCATTGAAGGAGTTGAATAATGGTCATTCGAACAAGGGGTAACATTCCACATAACCTTCTCCTCTTCAATGGGAAATAGCTCCTCAATATTCACATTTTCTTGTTCAACCTTTTCAATCCTCTTGCATCTAGCTTCTAATTTGTGAAGTATTTTTAGGTCTATATGCTCTCTCTAGTACACCAAGAAGCACATAAATCTAGAATATAATTCATATAACTCACAATTCTATTTATATAATCAGTAGTTCTATGTTACTATCCAATTTGTAGGAAGATTTTGTAGCCTTTTTTTTATCACTATCCTTTGGTTCTTTGTTGACCCTTCCTTGACATGGATAGTTGATGAAAGTCCTAGACTTCTATAACGACTTTTCTAGTCTTCACCATTTCCTTAAAGCTTTGGAAATCCTCTAGGAAATATAACATGTTTGATAAGATGATCTACTATTTCTTGAAGGCTGCATTGAGGATTTTCCTAGCATTGTCAAAGCAACAAGTCCAACTTTTTAAAGAAAGGAAAATATTTTTTCTTCTCAAGATTCCTCTCCATTGGCAATTCCTCCTCCAATATAATTTTCCTCTATGCCAAGGTCCTTTGAGCTTTTTGCATCCACTTGTATCTCCTCTCTAATATTTCCATGTTTGATAATAAGACCTATTTTGTGTGAAATGATGCATTGAGGATTTTCCTAGCATTTTTAAAGCAAAAAATCAGTCCAAATTTGAAAGGAATAACTTCTCATCTCAAGATTCTTCTCCACTGACAATTTCTCCTCCAATATAAATTTCCTCTATGCTAGGCCCTTTTGAGCTTTTGCATTCCCTCATATCTCCTCTTCAATGTTTAAGGACTTTGTATGATCAAATGCCATGGATGTTATATTTTCTCCTTTGAGACCTCCATTTTTATTTAAATGAGATATATTATCCAAGAATAGGGTAGATTAGAAATTATTAGATCAATTTTATGGATCGTTGGCCCTGTGCTAGGGTCCAGATGCAAAATGATGCTATTTCTTTATATTTGGCATGTTTGAAGGCTTGCCATTGCATATTGATGGAATTTTGGATATTACATTCAAACAGATACAACAATCTTGTAGTGAACATGAGAAATATGTGCAACTTCTCAACATCATTCCTTATCAAAAAAATTGATACCCAAGCTTAACAATAGGACTTGCAATGGAACCTCCCACAATTGGACTTTAGGTTTTGTTAGGATCTAAAATGGTCTCGATAGTAACTCCCCATCACACCTAGAGCTCACTCACGCCACACACTCAGACACCATCTCTCCATGGCTTGTAGCCATGAGTAGTTAGCTACTATAAGTAGAAATTGATAGTCTATATCATGCTATTGTAGTCCATATAATTGATTGGTCTGAAACTCACCCAAGAAAGAAGTTTTCCCAAATAGATTAGTGAGTAAGTCACCAGAGATTAGTTAGTAAGTCACCAAATAAGATGTATGGTCCCTAACCATGTGCATCACTTACAATGTATGGATTTAACTATCCAACCATCCTTGCCTTCCACATAAATAATCACGAATAGACACCTCTCAACCTTACTAAAGCCTCAAGGGAATATATCACTCATAGACTAACAATGTGGAGAACCTCACCCAATCCACAGAAAAAAAGACAATTGCAACAATTGTTGTATGATCATGTCACATAGAATGTAGAGAGTGGATATATAAGCTCATACTAGCTTTAATAAACCAATTATGTATTACACACAAAATCTTTTTGCTTTCCATGTATGTAGTCCTATTGTGTGTGCTATCATGGAAACCAATCATGCGTTACCAAGAACTTAAAATAAACACACAATCATCTCTAAAGATGTTTCAAAAAAAGTAGTAAATGAAACTTAAATTCTCTTTCTTTAATGGCACATGCACACACGCACACGCGCGCGTGCACATGCGCATGCACGCACGCCCACACACACACTCGCACATGCACACACGCACGCACACGCACATGCACACACACACACATCTCACTTTTGATACCACATTAGTTGAATATGTAGAGGCAAATGATATAACATGATGACCGGTTTCTTAATTTTGATGTGTCCTTATATAAAATGTCGAAAGATTTTGTGGCTTTTTATGTATCTTTTTCTAATGTAACCCTCCCACTTACTTCCATTTTCATGCTCTTACTATGCACATGCTATGCATTTAAACCATCACAATGGCAACGCCAAGACTATTCTTGTGTTACAAAACTCATGTAAACACATGATTCAACATGAAATATGATCAATGACAACAAAACATAGTTAAAATACGATCATTTATCATCTTACATGCATGTCCTAAAATTTATTATATTTCCTATTTATCGATAGTTTTATATGTTTGATTTGATATTTTTAAAATTTTTTGTCTAAAACACTATGATCTTTATTGATTTTTTTGATGCACAAAAAAAAGAAAAGAAAAAAGTATAAAAAAATCCATATGAGCAAATTATTCCATCACTTTTATAAACCATGGTTGTCATGTTCTATGCCATCCGATTAGTATTATTTGATTTTTGTACAATATTAATCAAACTAATAAATCTTGGACATACACCTGATGCTATGTTCCATGCAAAAAAAATGTAAGTATAATTTTAGGGCCTACACTTAATATTGGGACTTAAATCAATACACTTCATAGAGGTCTTTCATCAAGGAGTCATCCCCCCATAAATAAAGGTCACTAAATGAGAGGAGGCCCTAGACAACTCCTTGCCACCTAGAAACTCTTTGGCAAAAATAAAAATGCATATCCCTATCATTTATCCAATTATTACTTTTAAATATATCATCACTTATTTTTATTTTTTAGTAGGGGTGGCTTGTCAACTTATCTATTTTTAATATGCCCTTAGGAGGATGCCAAGGCATGGGCCCTATGCCTATGACTTGAACCCAAGAACCTACAAAGACCACATAAGGTGACATATAGCTTTTCTTTTCTACATTTTTCTCCCCACATATAGGTCTCATTCCAATGAGAAAATGGTATCAACCTTGGGCCTGACTCAAACCAAGGAACCTACCAAGAACTCACAGGGCAAGGAGTATCTTTTAGCTTTATTTTTTTTTCTTTTTGAATTTTTAGATATCACATTTCACTCCATTTTTCCAATCCAATTTTGCTCTCGATACCCCTCTCTTTACTACACACTGAGGGTCTACATTAAGAGGGTCTTTAACTTGATAGGATAGCCCAACCAGAAACTTATACCTAGTCAAGCTACCTTACTTAAGAAGGTCAAACACTTATTTCCAATTAGGAATAGTTCGGAATAACACTCTTGTTGACTAAAAACACCCTCAGTATAGAGGGAAAAAATGACATCCCCCCAAGATGATTACCCAAACCTAATCCTAAGGTTTGGCATCTTGTTCATGGATAATAATAAACAACCCCTACCCCTCGCCTAAAAAGGAAAGCAATCGACATTGAGACACATGGCATCAAGAAGATAGCGATTGTTGCTCCCAAATCTCCTTGCATGTAGTGTAAGGGATCCCAAATATAAATCTCAAAAACAACACTTAAATGAGCATCACTTGCACTCAATGGGTTAATAAAACGGTCCACTTGGCCTACCAAAATAAAACATGTCACTACAAACACAAAGTCATGCCTAAGAACTAACATTATGCTCAACTACTAGGCCAAAGGAAACAAGTCTTTTAGGCCCCTAATAAGATACAATGAGACAATGCACCCATGGACTTAGCACCATAGAGTTTTAACCCTTCGACTTTTAACCTCCTAGACAAAGCAACGCTCATGCCTCAACAAAATTGGTCCCTAAAACTAGGATCAAAACCCTAAATACTAAATGGCAATAATCTAATAAATCTAATCCTCTTCTCATTACAAGACAAAACTTTGAATGCGGCTCTTTGGCACTTACAACACCTAGAAATATGTAGTTTTGGCTTTTGACTTGCATTTCTTCTCTAAGGACCATCCCATCATTGGGGAATTTCACCCACAACACCTCATATTCAATCATGAGATCATTAGTGGGGCAAGAATTTTATAGCATGGTCCATTGGCTAACAATAGTCCTCACCAATCCACAATGGATTGATAGGCCATCCTTAGGACTCTTTAGGTCACTAGACTTGATAGTTGTAATGTGATATTGAGAACACTAGACCTTTGTACTTTATTTTCCATTGATGGTAACTCTCTGAGAATGCATCATCTTCCAAGACCTAAAATAGGCATGGCAACAACTCTCTCTCTCTCTCTCACACACACACACACACACACCTAGAACTCACTTGGGCCTCACATAGAAACTAGCCCCCCATGATTGTGCAACCATGAGCCATTGGCTACAAGTAGAATCAATACTCTATATCATGATATTGTAGTTCTAACAATTTCCATACCACAAAATGAGTTTTCCCAAGTAGATACAAGTCACTATGTCACAACAGTGGGCACCTCTTATCAGATAAGTTGCTACGGTCCCTAACCACTAGGCATCACTTATAGTGAAAGGATTTAAGTATTTGACCATCCCCATATTCCACATAAATGGCCATGAACATACACTTCGCTCATCCTTCTAAAGCCCAAAGGGAATCTATCTGAACATACACTTCGCTCATCCTTCTAAAGCCCAAAGGGAATCTATCGCTCCTAGACTAAGGGGGCTTTGAGGACCTTATCCAGTCTGCCAAGGAAAAGACATTTGGAATGTAATGTTGTATGATCATGCCGCATAGAATGTCAAAGGTGGATGTACAGTGATAAAACATGGTTTAAATGGCACGTATATATACCTCTCACTTTTGATACCACATAAGCTCAATATCTAGAGGCAAATGATATGACATGAAGGTCAATTTCTTAATTTTGATGTGTCCTTATATACAATCTAGAAACCTATTGCATTTTTCTAATGTAACCCTTTCACTTACTTCCATTTTCATACTCTTGAAAGGTAGAGCTCAAGTGAAAGCACACAAGTGAAAGCAAGAGCAAAGCAAAAACTATGGTGGATGGAACAAGAGAGCAAAAGAGAGAGAGAGACCGTAGGGAACTCCAACAATCACAATGAGTGACTGGCCTTCCTTTATTCAGTGGTCACTAAAATAATAAAGAATAGAGTGACATTGATGGGCGCTCACCACCTGCAGTGTACATGTGTGTGGGTTCACTATATGGTGAGTAAATATAAGCAATTAGGCATATGCACATTTACCCTCAACAACTTCCCCCTTAAAGGTAAATGAGCCTTAGCGAGGAGTAAAAGAAAAGAAAAAAATTCAATATGTACCAAGAAAGAGTGCAATAGGATGAGGAAAGACATCTATCTCATCCTACGCCCATCAACCTCCTAAGGAAGGCATATTGTTCCATTGAGAGAATTTTAGTGAGAAGATCTATAGGATTCATATTTGTAGGTATCTTGACAAGCTCAATGGACTTATCCTCTACCACCTCCTTGATGAAGTGATAGCGCACCGACCTACATCCTAAGCGGTGCCACTTTGGGCCTCGTCTCGGTGAATACCTCTTTAGGGTGGGCACATAGCGTTCCAATGGCAGAGCTTGCGCCGTGTGCTCCCTTCTGCCCGCTGCGGAGGAGATCTTCCTTGTAGGCCGGCATGATGGGGTGCTCCATGTTGGGTTACTGTTGAGAAACCTGCAAAATGTTAACCAAGGGTTAGGCCCTGAGGCAGGACAAAGCTACTCGCATGAAAGGGATTAAACATCATATTATCAAGTGCATATGACGAGAGGGGGTGAGGCGATAGGGGCTACAATAATCGGTTGGGGTGCCCTTTATGTATGTGATTCGAGGTGGGATAGTCACCTAAGTGTGGAAAAATCTTTATGTAGAGTTAGGAGGGGCAATTAGTTGGACTACAATCCAAAGTGTATCTACAAACACAATAGTTATAAGAGTTATATATGGTGCCTAGATGCTCCTAGTAGCTGCAAGGCCATATGGGGCCGTTTGGTGTGTTTAGGAGCTTTCCATAGCTAGAGCTATGAGAGCTAGTATGGGGTCCATTTTAGGTCCCAATACAGATGCAAGGTGGTAAGCCTATTGGTTACCCATTACCTTTCCATGTGAAGATCAATTAGGAAGATTGTACCTAGTCATATGGTGAGAAGGTGAAGATGGCCAAGACCATGTATGCATCCACACTGGGCAACTTGATGTATGCCATAATAGCCACAAGGTCCAGCATAACATTTGAAGTGGGAGTTGTGCCTCATTATATGGCAATACTTGGCATACAAAATTGGAATGACGTAAAGGGTATCTTGAGATACCTTAAGGGCATTGCACATATGTGCATTTGTTATGGTGGGTAGGATATTAGAGTCATGGACTACACGGGCTCTGATTATGCAAGATATGTAGATAGTAGGAAACCCACATCTAGCCATATCTTCAAGTTTGCTAGAGTGCTATTTCTTGGATGTATAGGGTGTAAAAATGCATGGCCTTGTCCACTATGGAGGCTGAATACATTGTAGCCATTAAGGCTTGCAAGGAGGTCCTATGGTTAGGCCATATGGTGGTAGATCTTGGTATGACTATGACTTGTACATTGCATTTGGACTCAATGAGTACCATTTAGTTGGCATGTAACCTGATCTTTCATGCAAAGACCAAGCACATTGATGTCTATTATCACTTCTTCAAAGAGATGGTTGAGGATAAGTAGATAGAGCTTGTTAAGATCTTGTGATTGATGAGAATCATGTAGATTTTCTCACTAAAAGTATCCTAGTGGAATATTATACTTTCTTAGAAAGACAATGGTTATAGGATGAGATAATATCTATTCCTTATCCTGTTGTTAACCCTAAAACGAACAAGGTGGAAAATCTAGAAAATCTAAAGTAGAAGATAAAGCCAAGGCAAAAGCGGAATGGAGAACGAAGGCACGCCAAGAAAAATCAGGAAACACAAGAAGTGTGAAAAACTCCTAAATCAAGGAGAGGCACTCAATAAAAAGCACAAGTCAATACTTTTGTAAAAGAGCGCAATGTGCACTGTGATTTTTTTAAAGAGCGCCATGCTCTAACATTGTGCACATTGTAAATATAGATGGGAGGTAGGAAGGAAGCTAGGAAGATAGGAGAACAATGGAAAAAAGGGCCTAGCGGCCATGTAAAAAGGGGATGACTACCCAAATGGGATTTAGGGCTTTGTATATAAAGTTCAAAAGATGAATGAGAGCTCATTCTTTGGTGTATGGCAAAGTGGAATCTTCTTCTTCTCTCCTTCTCTTCTCTTTTCTTACTTGTGTGTGCTTGAGAGAGGGAGTGTGAGAGTGTTAGGGAGTGAGTGTGTGAGGGTGAGGGATCAAGAAGGTGAAGCTCTCCACCATCTCCTCTCTTCTTCTTCTCTCCTCTTCCCTTATCTTCTCTTATCTCACATGTGGCTATGGAGGATGGAGCTTGGAGGTGGAGATTTGAGGATGCTTGAGGCTTGCATCAAGAATTGTGGAGCTATCGGAGTGCTTGAGAGAGGAAGTAACTCAATCGGGCATCAAGGTAAGCTCATTGCACTCGTAGAGAGGGATAGCGTGTCAGCTACGTGAGAGGTAGCCATTAGTGCTCGCTTGAAACACTTGAACAATAAGTGGTCCGTGGGTCTTGGCAGTAGAGCTTGTGGTCATCACTACATTTTGGTTATGTGCGGGGACCAATAGATTCAAGCTTGAGCACTTGCACGCTTCAAATCGAGCATTGAAGTAAGGGTTTCATCCTCGAACCGGAGCTTGAGATAGGTAAAAGGTTTTGGGTTTTAATCCGTGCTACAAGTAAGTATTTTTTGATTTTTGATGATTAGTTGAGTAGGAGAAATCCATTCAGTATCCTCTTTTTGATTTTTGTCACATTTAGAGTAGGATAGGTAGGAGGAATCAGAGGAAATTAGAGAGGGAAGCTTGAAGTTCATTGCTGTAAAATAGTCATGAACAGGGAAATAATAGGGGAAAATGAAAACAAAAGAGTGCTTAGATGCCTTGGAGTCAAAGGTCGAGTGATTGGGAAGGCTAAGGTGCGGGGGGCCAGTGAGGGCTTAAGGTCTTAGGTGACTAGGGAAAACCTCATTTATAGCTCTAGCATTGTGTGAGAGAGAGAGAGAGCTTGTAGGTCCAGGTCTACATTGGTTGGATCGGAGCATATCGGGACTTCCAGTGAGATTTAGGTATGGAATGCCCTTGGCGGCCTACACTCCTCCTTGATTCTTGGAAGTTCTAGTAGCTACTAGCAACATCTACATTTGGATTTTTGGCAAATAAGTGATCAACACGCGTTTTGGCTGACGGAATTGGATGCCCCCCATAGTGTTCGATTCCCAAAATTGGACCAACCGAACCGTTTGATTCCCAGAGTCGGACCACCCGAAAAAACCCACTTGGTCCGATCGGACACACTGTCCAATTTTGAAAATCGGACAACCCATAATCGGACCATTCGGACTCAGATCGTCCGATCAGGATGATTGGACCAACCCATCTTGTCCGATTGGACAGACCCTGCCCGATTTTGAAAATCGGACATACCCCAATTGGACCAGACACTCAAAAATTGAACATTTGTCAAATCGGACGTTCGATTCCAATAATCGGATGCACAAAAATCGGACACATGACAATCGTGGACCGCTAGAATCTGACACACAGTTGTCCGATTAGACACACACATGTCCGATTGTGATAATCAAACCCGAACCTGTCCGATCCCTAGAATCGAACACTTGTAAATTAGACACAGCTTAAGAAGAAAAACTTGGGAATTTGACGAAAAAAATTGAACGCAACAAGGACAAACAATACCCCGGAAGTGGATTTACCCTGTCTTATCAGCTTGATTGACAACTTGGCAGAACAGGAAGTCTTAGACATGGAAGGAGGCAACTTAGGCCATAGAAGCAATGAGGAGCTTAACCTAGGAGACTTTCATGAGATTGTCCAACATTTAGTGAACCAATATGACACTCAAACCCGGCTAGAACACCATGGCAGGCCGATAGAGGACATCATAACAGACCTAGAGGAAGAGAGAAAACTGGCCCGTAGGGCTCTGTAAGGCCTGTGGCTGCATACAACTAGGATAAAAAAACTAGGAACTTGCTCCAGAGCTTAGAAATGCGAGATATCTAGAGAGTGCTAGCCTTAGCGGGCAGGAATCGATTAGAGAGCGAGAGAGAATTGGAAGGAGATCTCACACTGAGCGAGCTCTTGACAAAGCGGATGCTAGATAACACATCCACAAAACAAAGCATTGTAGCATTGGCAACATTGCTACTGACAGGGTTGGGAGTTAACCAAGGCTCTAAGAGTCAATCGAAAATCCCTATGGTAGCAAAGCAACTGGACAAAGCTATCGACAACCCATACAACTTCATGGAGTAGTTTGAGCAAGTTTGCGAGGCCAATGGCCTTACTGATCCTACTCAATGCTCCCAGGCTTTTGGACTATGGTTAGGCAACAAGGGACCTGGTACACAAGTCTAGATGCTCAGAGCGTGCTGATTTCAATGGGTTGAAAAATCTCTTCATTAAGAGATTTTCGGAACCTGGATACTTCGATAACCTATTTAGTGCGACTTATGAATGCCAAGTAGAAGGATAGAGAGGACATTCAAGATTATGTGACCCATGTAAAGATCCTCTTCAAGAGAATTCCCCTAGGTGAGAGACCAACCAAAAGGGCAGTATCCACATTATTCATCAATGGAATACAAGGCGAGGAGCTCTACAAAGCCTTGGCCGACAACTCAAGCTTGCAGTAAGACGCACTGGATGGCAAGGGTCTTTGAAGAGGCTATTAGAGTGGATGACCAGCTCAAGGAAAGAGACTCTAGAGGCTCAAATCAGGAAGAGTCCAGTGCCAAGATTTCTGAGAAAGCCTCAACACCGAGTGAGAGAATAGACTCAAGCACTCAAGACAAAGGGAAGGGCACTGAGTTGAGATAAGAGTTAGCAGAGATTATGATGGGCATAGAAAACTATAGGAGATGACAAGATGACCAATGTGCCCACATGTCCAATGTGTGCATTGTGGCAAAAACCACTTGCTAATTGAGTGTCAGGACCCTAGGTCATGACCTTGTGCTAATTGTGGTAGGTTCGGTCATGACACCATGCTTTGTCAATCACCTAGGAGGCTCCCATACTTGTAGCTTTACGGTCTACCCCACCTTGCAAATAGGCCACCAAACTTCTTTGGAAGTGCACCAAATGATGCTAAACTGACCATTGTTGAGAATCAGCAATCACACTCAAACAACCTCTTTGTATGGAGTCTCAGGGTCAAGGATATGCAGGCTAACTTATCCCATATGCACAATAGTGCCTACTGCAGTTTCCTACTTTCCTATAAAGCATTGTACTTGCTTCCTTTCTTAATGCAATGATAGTACTCTTTTCATTTCAGTAAAGTGTCAATGTCATTGTCCACATACACAAGATTGTGTTTATGAGTCCAAGTCTCAATCTTGGAACCTAATTCACTTGTGTAACAAACAGTGTCCATTCCATCATGAGTCTACACTTCTCCTTCCATCCTCCATAGCTTCCGGTTATGTCATGCTCTAGATCCCGCATTTTTAACATGGTATCAGAGCCCAGTTGGGCATGGCATTGCTTCTCCAGCCTCTCTTGAGTCTTCTGAACCTCCATCCAGCTCAGTGTCAGTGTATGACTTCTTTTCTCAACTCTACTCTCACTGAAGCTTCCATGGCAGCCATAGCCAGCAGCACCCTGTCAGATTGAACTGCTTATATCTCACTCCACATGTCAAATCTCTTGGAGCTTCCTTCTGGAAAAGTATTCCCCAACTCATAAAGCTTCCCTGTATCACATCAATCCAGGACATTGGACCATCTGGAGCTCAGCATTGTGAAAATCCCCAATATCTGTTCTGTGTCTGCCATAGCCAGACAGGACCTACCTTGCTTGGAGCTTCCATAACTCTTCAACCAGGCAGAATTTCAACACGATTTCTTCTGGAGAAATGTTCCTTGGCTCAGGGCGCAGCTTCCTGTCACTTTAAACATCAACATTGATGATCTACAGCTCCAGCATTGCTCAAATTCGACCTCGCTGTCCAGATCTGCGCCGATTCTGTTCGCGGCACCTGCGCGCTGCATACTGACCACCATGTTGACAATCTCCATGGGGCTTTGGTAGCCCATGACATAAGCTTCCTAGATATGTAAAAAGTTTTGAAAATGATGCACTGTAGCTCCTGCAATCAGCAAAAAACCAGGCCCCTGTCTCAGAAACCCTAATTCCACCATAGCCAAAAGCTTCAAAATCTTGACATTTTCACTGTTTCTCTCACTGAAGTTATCAACAGTGATTTTAATCACTGAGCAATACTCTCTGAAGTTCGTTAAAGTACTGTCACTCAGATCTGAAGGCATCAGCATCAAATCAAGAAGGGGAAGATCACTTGGAGTAAAAGACTTTTGCAGATTTGGTATTCATTGACACTCAGTTAGTGCTTTTTAGCACTTGTGTCTCTCAATCAATTCTTCTGTTGCTCAAATCTAATAAAGTCTGAAGTTGATTTGCTACTGTTCCCGTAAATCTAACATGGGCAAAGACTCGCCAAATGCTCGATTCAAAGGAGTCGGATTCCACACTTGGCAAACCCGCATCAAGCTCATCCTGATGAAGAAGGGTCTTTGGGCCATCACAAATGGCAAAGAGAAGAAACCGCGGGACGCGGACCTTGCAACTACTTGGCAAAAGAATGATGACAGAGCCCAGGCCATTATCAAATTGGAGCTAGACGACAGTTATATCCATCATGTGGATAACTGTGAGACCTCACAGGATACATGGAAAAGACTTGACACCCTGTTCGGTGCACAATCTAAATCATCAAAGTATGGTCTCCTGATTGAATTCTTCAGGCTTGAAATGAAGTCCAGCACATCACTTGCCACACATCTCAATTACATGGAAGGACTCCTAACCCAACTTGCAGGAATAAACATTAAAATGGATGAAGATGTTTGCATCGGTGTTCTACTTAAGAGCTTGCCTCCTGAATATAATAACGTATCAACAACTTTAATCAACATGCCAAATCCTGAACTTGTTGATATCCAGGCATCACTGTTAGAAGAAGAAAAGAAGCTAAAAACTAAAGAAGAACCAAGTACCTCTAGAGATGAGCATGCATTATATGTTGGCAACAGGTACAAAGGCAAGAAAGATCAGCTCTTTTGTGACTTCTACAAAAGGACCGGACACACCGAGAAGTTCTGCCACGCAAGAAAGAGATCCCAAAAGGCCTATCTAGTCGCAGTCAAAGAAAAAGAAGAAAATGAAGCAAAGGAAGAAGAAGATGAAGATCACCAGGATCAGAAGGACAAGACTCATCAGTCCTTGTACTCTCATAATTCTGATAGACTGTTTTAATAGCCTTGTATTTTCCTTGCCCTAATGCTTCCTGCCATAAGCTTTGTAAAACTCCTTATGTAACTTGGCATTACAGTCCCTGTACACTTTGTGAGGCCCCTGTTACAGCCTCTGGATGTTCACCATGTTTATGGTACCCACACTTAGCTTTTTCTGCAACAGCCTCTGGTGTATTGCCATGTCTGTGGTATGCCCACACTTTGCAGGTGGTTCTCATTACAGCCTCTACACACTTTGTGCCTTTCCTAGTTGTGATTGAGGAGGGGTGTTGAGAATCATCAATCACACTCAAACAGCCTCTTTGTATGGAGTCTCAGGGTCAAGGATATGCAGGCTAACTTATCCCATATGCACAATAGTGCCTACTGCAGTTTCCTACTTTCCTATAAAGCATTGTACTTGCTTCCTTTCTTAATGCAATGATAGTACTCTTTTCATTTCAGTAAAGTGTCAATGTCATTGTCCACATACACAAGATTGTGTTTATGAGTCCAAGTCTCAATCTTGGAACCTAATTCACTTGTGTAACAAACAGTGTCCATTCCATCATGAGTCTACACTTCTCCTTCCATCCTCCATAGCTTCCGGTTATGTCATGCTCTAGATCCCGCATTTTTAACAACCATCCATAGGATGGAAATAAATCCTACAGGTATCCCTAGACCACCTAGACTCTACATGACCCATCCACTGAGTGACACTCCAGTCCAGTATGTGGACAAGCCTAGCAATGATGAGCCTTATGTAAACCCGTGCATGTCATACGATGAGGAAGGAAACTCTATCCTCATGGACTATCAACCAGTACCGGTGATGGCATTGGGTAGAGGAAGAGGCAATGGCATAGGAGGGAAAAACCAAGAACCAATCATGTGTTGGAGTGGCAGTCACCTAGGACACATTTCTTCGCGCTGCCATGAGAGGGAACAAGCAAACAAAGATAAGGCTGACTTGAGATGCACTGAGTGTGGAATCACTCATCTCTTTGTCAATTGCCGTAGGTGGAGACTATCCTCTAGTTTGGAAAACAAGCCATGGGTTCCATTGGGGTTGTTTGGTGCGGAGACACTCGTCGACAGGGAGGCCACACCTATTCCGTTGCATGTCATGACCCATGCGCAATCGAAGTAGACCAACATATCATTGCCAGGGCCTAGCAACCTTGACGCAATGTCAGTTGGAAAGAGGAGTTGAGATGAAGGAAGAGGAGACCAGATGTCAAGGTCACACTCAAAACCAAAAGTGACACAACTTTGTCGGTTGGAGGGAAAGTCATTGACACAACAGAAGAGATGTCGGTGCCTCAGACTACTGAAAAAGAAAGTGCTAAGGTTGGGGAGTACCCCAACCCGAAGCACCAACTTAAAGCCACCAAGAAGGTGAAAGAATGGGTAAGGGAGGCCTAGGAGCACCTAAAGGATGCTGAGCCCATAATGGAGAACAAGATTGATGATCTCTCAAGCATAGGCACCCCAATCTCTCTCCCACAACCAAAACCAAGGGAGGCAATGGAACCACAAGATGAACCACCTGGACAAAGTCTAATTGCCTCAAGCCAGCAAAATAATCAAGGCCATTGGCTAAGAACCACAGACCTAGAAGAGAGGTGAGTGACTAGCAACCTCCTCAATACACTGGTGACCACTTCGGTAACTCTAAGTGTAGGCAACCTGCTTAGGCAGCACCCAACGCTATGGTAGGAGCTTAAGCAGTGGGTTGAAGAAACAAATGAGCCAATTGCCACATACTTGCCTGAGCATGATGCAAAAACTCAAATACCGAGCCCGACTTTGCACTCCATACCTAAAACCCTGCACATCAACGCCTTTTGGGAAGGCACAGAAATGCATGCAATCGTGCCATTCCTAGCACTGGGAGACATCACCAAAAAGGGGATCATGGACACAGGGGTAGGAGTGAGTGTACTAAGCCATGTAATACTCCAAACTTGGGGAAACCCACCAGTCGAGACTGCTAGATTTAATGTCACACTGGCAAATGGGATGAAGGTGAAGCCATTTGGAGTGTTAAAAAATTGGCTAGTAAAGATCGTAGGGATCCACTTCTCTGTTGACTTCATAGTCATGAAGGGAGTGGACTATGACATCCTGCTAGGCCGACCCTAGATGCGCAATGCGAGAGTTGTAGAAGACTAGGACAACGGTCTTATATTCTTGGGCAATCAAATAGAAGCTGTGAGAGTGGAGATGGACACTTAGAAGACTACTCGAGTTGACCTAGACGCCATTTCCACCACGATAAAGGGCGATGGACAGACTAGGGGATCCTAAGGAGCCCTTACCAAGTATATCCCGTGCCCTGAGGACAAACAAGACTGAATGCATGTTCTGGCTACCATCAACCTACCGTTCTCAGATACTGAGGAGTACGAAAAAGCCATCAAGTCAACTAATCAGTTCAAGGACACACCTTCAATACCAGTCTGCATGATGACCAGGAGTCTACATGGAAGACCCAATAATGTTGCATTCTGAGTCCCAAGCAATAGACGTGAGCTCCAGGAGGTCCTAGGATACTTAGCCAACAAGTTGGCTGGCAATCCAGTGACGAACCTTAAGCCACTCCAAGATATCTTGGATGAGCCTGAGTGGCGGTGGTCTAAGGTAGACGATTTGAACTTGAAATACAATTGGGACTTACTTCTCGACCAACAAGAAGGGAATAGTCAGAACTAGGAGAATCAAGAGCAATTTGATGAAGATAGCTTCGACAATGAGTATGAGGACTATTGTTCCTTTAGTGGTGAGAGTGAAAAGGAAATCGATATCCTAGAGTACGACAATGGGGGGCACGTAATCAAACAGATACAAGTAGACCCCAGACCACACCGAGCAAAGTGCACCTAGAGATGGAGTCAAATGTGAGGACTGCGATCGAACTTGGTTGGAGCACACATGTGCAATCTATTACGAGTTGGCAGGCCTAGTCTAACCAAGTGACACACCACTGCTACAAACAAACTCACCTTCTCAACTACGACCACCAAGAGAGAGCCCCTCTTCTAGCGAAAACGGTTTGTTTGATTCCAAATCAGAAGTCAGCTTAGATAGTGACCCTAAAATACCTTGACCTTCCAAGACTAGATGCACTAAGGAGGGGAACCTACCCATTCACCTATGACACCGATGTTAAGGGAGGAACGACAAATACTGAGAAAAGAAACGCAGACAGAGGAACAAGATAAGCCGCAAGACCTACCAAAAGGATTTACAAAGTTCAAAAAGGGAGATAGGGTGGTAATCTTGCTGGGAGCCAAATGATAGGGGCAAGCTCGAGGGACCAGCCAAGGTCAATGATGTCAATTTAGCCAGGGAGGGGAAGACCCCACGACCTGTCTTTATAGTGGATGACTTGGCTGAGCAAGATGAGGCAAGTCTCATTACTCTCTTGCAAGAGTATCTAGACATCTTTGCTTGGTTCCTAGAAGAGCTCAAAGGGGTAGACCTAAGTATAGTGACTCACAACGTACCCATGACATCTGACACAACACTGATAAAAAACGATCATATCCCATGAATCCAAAGCACGCTCATGCTATTAAGGAAGAAATTGAAAAATTGATGAGAGCGAGATTCATCTATAAAATTGAACACACGGACTGGGTCTCACCCATAGTCATCATCCTAAAGAAAAATGGGAAGATTTGAGTGTGTGTCAATTACAAGAAGGTAAATGTAGCTACAAAAAGAGATAATTACCCACTACCATACACCGAGCACATGTTAGAGAGAGTGGCTGGCAAAGAGGCCTATAGTTTCCTAGACGACTTCTCAGAATACAATTAGATGCAAGTGCATCCTAATGATAGGCATAAGATGGCATTCGACTGAATGGGGAGTCTTTGCCTACATAGTCATCCCTTTTGGATTGACTAACGCACCATCCACTTTCCAGCAATTGATGTGTAAAAATATTCAAATACAGGATAAGGAAGGAGTTAGAACTCTTCGTGGACGACTTATGCGTTCACTTTGCTTGGCGAGAACACTTAGACAGGGTCCAAACAGTCTTTGGGTGATGTCAGCTATAGCGCCTCTCATTGAACCCCTTGAAATGCCAATTTTGGGTGAAACATGGATGTATCCTAGGACATTGGTGTCAAAGAATGGCACTGCCATAGATTTCTCAAAGATCAAGGTTATTGTAGATCTTCCACCCCCAGCTCATTACAAGGGTATTCACCGCTTCTTAGGACATACCGAGTACTATCGATGGTTTGTATTAAACTACACATTGATTGCTAGGCCTCTATACAAGCTGTTGATTGTATTCGAATGGACCGCGGACTTCCAACGCGTGTATGAGGAATTAAAAAAGGATCTAACCATGGCTCCAATCCTACAAGCCCTAGATTGGACACTCACATTCCATGTGCACATTGATGCTTTGAAATTTGCCATAGGAGCTGTGTTGTGCCAACCTGGTGAACAAAACCTGGATTATCTAGTGAGCTTTGCTAGCAAACAACTCGCTGAGATTGAAATAAATTACTCGACAAGGGAGAGAGAGGGCTTCGCCATGGTGTTTGTTGTAAAGAAATTTTGGCACTATCTTTTGGCTATGCATTTTACTTTCTTTGTAGACAGGGTTGCATTCAAAAAAGCCCTACGCGAAGAATTCTTCTTAGAAGACTCTCGACTTCTGACGAGGAAAAGTTTCACTGAATGGGTTGAAAAATCCAACAAAGGTTTAGATGCAACATCACTATACCATGAGTTTTAAAGTAAATTTGGACAACTTGATAATGAAGACCAACAAAGTATGGAAGGTCAGAAGATTGAATTATTCCTAAAGGCTATAGATCCCATTCTGCAAGAAAAGCTTGATGATCGCCTAGAAGATGCTACCTCCGAATCAAGAGTCAAGACTGCATGGACAGATGTTACTGATGCAGTTAACATGATTGCTCGAAGAGAGTGGATGCGACTAATATTGGGCTCTACTTCACCTCAACATTTCCATTGATGGAGCTTGTTCCACCTACAAAATCCTCTATTCCTTTGACTAATCAACCAACTCTTTCTTCAAGCCTTGCTGTAATTGGTTAATAAACCATTTGCTATAGGACGCATTGCCAGATGGATTCTTTTGTTTTTGGAATTTACTTCTCCATGGTAGTGCATAAAGGGAAGCATCACTACATGGTTGACCATCTGTCTTGCATCCCCATAGAAGAAGTGGCTAGCCAAGGCATTGTGGATGAACTGTCGGCACACCTATTCTGCTTATCCAATGAAAAAGATTTGTTTAGAGCTGACATGACGCCATATTGGGATGATGACATAGTTCAACTGCTTAAGCATGGACTGCCGGAGCGATTGATAGATAAAGCCCGACTTAGGCGGCTCATTCTAAAGATCCAACCATACTAGTTAATAGCATGCCAACTTTATAGGCTAGGACAAGATGAGTTACTGTGCAGATGCATGTGTGAACATGAAATGCATGACGTCCTAATAGAGGCACATGGCGGAATCGCATAAGAGGACATTTCATTTGAGAAGCGATAGCTCGCAAAGTACTGTAGTCCTAGTTGTGGTGGCCTACCCTTTTTTGAGATACTACACGCTTCGTGAAACATTGTGACGAGTGCCAAAGGACCAAAGTCCCGATTCGTAAGGATCATATGGAGCTAACCCCAATTATCGCATGACAACCCTTTGAGAAATGGGGGATTGACTTCATCGGACCCATTAGTCCTGCAACATAGTATTCACAAGCCAAATACATTATTGTGGCTACTAATTATTTAACAAAGTGAGTAGAAGTGCGAGCTACAAGAAAGAACGACGCTCGGACCATCGCTAAGTTCCTATGGGAGTAAGTGATCTCACGATTTGACTGGCCCATTGAACTACTTAGTGACCAAGGCACCCACTTCATCGACAAAGTGATAGCTCACCTCCCGTCCTCCTTCCTAATCATCCATCGGAAATCCTCGCCTTATTACCCACATGCAACGCTCAAGCTGAATCAACAAATAAAATCCTGATAAACATCCTGACTAAGGTCGTCTTTGCTTCACACAGTGATTGGGGTAACAAGTTGATGGTGGCCTTATGGGCCTATCACATGGCTTACAAGACAGTTGTAGGATAGACCCCCTTTAGATTGACATATGGCACAGAGGCAATCCTCCCCTTGGAATTCTTTGTACCAAGCCTTAGAATTTCCCTTCAAGAAAGATGGGATGGAAAGGGGGCATGGATGGAACGCTTGAATGAACTTGAACGCTTAACAGAAACCCGATTTCTAGCCACCCATGCGCTCATATGCAAGAAGGTAAGACACAAAAGTTGGTTTGACAAGGATGTTGGGCAACAAATCTTCGAACAGGGTGACTTAGTAGTGCTATACTCAGTTAAGGGAGATAAGAAAAATCTGAAGTTTTGGGGGCTAGCACCTTTTAAGGTTCGGACCATCAGTCACGAACTGGCAATGTAGAACTCGAAACCCTAGAGGGTGAAGGCATAGACTTCTTCAATGGCAGCCATATAAAGTACTTCCCTCCCACACACCCATTGCATGAGCCCCCAATGCCAAGACTCCCTATCCACGTATGAGTAGCCACTATCACTGAAATCCACAGTGAGGATGAGGAAACAATACCACCAGCCTACCTCAACATGAGGGTCAGTACTAGGGATACATACACCATCAATGCATTGATTGATGAGGGAGCTGATTTTAATATCTTAACCCATGACCATTGGACCCAAATTGGCAAACCGCCATTGCAGCAGTCTACTAATGCTAGCCTCACCCCTTATGGAGGCCAACCCTACAAACTTCTAGGAAAGTGCAAGGTTGCAGTTTCTATTGAGTTTGAGAGCATGCCGATAATTTTCTATGTGTTGCCCAACACTAAGGAGGCATGCATAGAATCTCTATCAGGACGAAATTTCAAGAGGCAAGCTCGTTGCAATGTCGACTACGAATTGCGTGCATCCACCTAGCCATGGGTGAAGTTCGCATAGTTACAGCTTTCAACAAGGGCGGTGTGACTCCTTCCAAGTCCACAAAGCCACTGATGAAGAAACCCACCACCAAGTCTCAAGAGGGGGGTCGTGACTTGTCACAACCTATCCAGCCTCGAGACTAGCAACCCATTAGAACCACCACTGAAGCCCATGAACCCTGGGGTTCAAATGGGTACCTAAACAGGTAGTGCCACCTAGGAATAGAAACCCATGGCCTCGCAAGGCTAAAAATCCACACCCAAAACCTAGGAGGCCAAGGAGGAACCCTAAACATCGACGTGCACGGTCAAGCCGCGATGGGTCCCTAAGACCTTATTGCGAGCACAAGGCTGCTACTCTGAGGGTAACACCTGGATTTGGATGCCTAAAGCTAGAATGACCAAAGGCCCTATTCAAGTGCCACCCTTAGGCTTGACCACCCACAACATCATGCCAGAAACACTCAAACCACCAGTGCATCAGGCCACTAAGTCCATAGAACCTCTGAAGCCTAGCTCTGTAAGGCCTGAACCAATCTATCGCCCACAATATCCGACTCCTACTAACAAAATGCCCAATTCTAGCACACATGATGCCACTTAGATCTCAAATGCATCTAGTGGCATGACAATCGCAACCATCACCAAAACTAGCAGATGGAAAACCCAGCTCCAACTTGAAAAGCAAACCATGTCATGACCATTACCAGCAGCTGAAGTATCTAGCCTTGTCAAACCTCAACCACATGCGGGGCTTAGACCCTCTTATGAGTGGTGCTCAATGCTAACCTTGGTCATGGATTTAGCTAAAAATACTGGGGAGGATGACTTGGTTGCCTGCCTTCGATGCTTGGACACTACTTTCATGACATTGGCTAAAAGCTACGATTGACTAGATCTAGGACTCTTGGAATAACCTATAGTGACGGAAGTGCAAACACTCCCTTGCTCTTGGGAGGATTCGGAATTCATATTTGTTAAAGCTTCCTAGGCAACCGCGGAGTTAATTGCAATCGAGGTATCCAAGTAACAAGTAGTCAAACAATGTCTCATCACGTCGTATAGCAAGAGCATGATCATGGCCACCAACCAGGAAATTGAGAAGTTGCAACGACTTGCCGATCACAATTCCCCCTTCTTACAGAAATGGTATGCTCTATGATTGCAATGGGAGATAGAGGGGTGCCAAATAATGACCAATGTTAAACAATGACATACAATCAAAGCATCTGAATATGACCCAACCTATGTCGCTCCAACTTCATATAGGATGTTGAATACTCTCCATAATCGACCCATGGAAGACCACATTCAAGAACACCCTTATGTAGATTGCATTCTCACTAAGGAGGAGTTGCACGTTGCTAGCAGAGTGGCATCTGGTGGCTTCTTACTTGATGTCCTCACTTACATTACACATGTGGGCATCCGCCCTTTTGATATGGACAGCTATGCTCGGTTAGAATATAATTCGAGTTTCTATGCTTGGCTCATGCGAAAGTAAAACACTAAGATTGTGCACTAAAGGCTCTTCATCTTCTAACACTTTCATCCTAGGAAGGATTCTTTTCATTGCAAATGGGGAAGGGGTAAGGTGAATCAAACCAAACACATAGAGAAAATAATAAAGGAAAGGCACACATTGCAATGGTAAAATGCAACAACTTGTGATTAAGAAAAAGGTCAATGTGAGAGAGAGAAGAAAATTTCTTGTGTGTCTTACTCACCTCCCAACCAAATATACCCTCTTTCCGCCTTCTAATCTGGTCTCTAGGGCATGTTTTCATGGTGCACTTGACTAAAGGGGAGTTACAGAGCTCTACCCCGAGACCTACGGACCGCTTATTGATCAAGCATTTCAAGCCGAGCGGCCATGACTACCTCTCACATAGCCGAGGCGCAATGCCTACCTTACGGGTGTAGTGAGCTTACCTTGATGCTCGATCGAGTTCCCTCATCTCTCTTGCACTCCATTAGCTCCATGATCCTTGCGGCAAGCTCAAGCAACCTCAAGTCCTCTTCGTCAAGCTCCATCCTCCATAGCCACGCGAGAGAAGAGAAGAGAAGAGAAGAAGGGAAGATGAAGAGAGAAGATAGGGAGCTTCTTCTCCAATCCCTCACTCTCACACACTCACTCCATCACTCCCTCACACTCCCTCAATCCCTCACTCAAGCGCAAGCAAGAAGGTAAGAAACAAGAGAAGAAGAAGAAGAAGCTTTGGCCACACACAAGAATGAGCTTCTCATTCACTTTTCAACTTCATATACAAAACCCTAAATCCCTTTTGGGCGGTCATCCCCTTATCTCCTTTTTTACATGGCCGGCTGTGGCCTAGGCCCTTTTTTCCATTGTCCTTCTATCTTCCTAGCTTCCTTTCCACTGCTCGTCTACATTTACAAATTGCACGGGTGAGAGCCCTGCGCTCTTTAAATTAAATTATAATGCGCTTGCGCTCTTTTACAAAAGAATTGACTTGCACTTTTTCTTGGCGCGCCTTCGTTCTCCGTTTCACTTTGCCTTGGCCTTTCTCTTCTGCTTTAGCTTTTCTAGATTTTCCACCTTGTTCATCTGACGATTAACATTACCCCCCTCCTAGATGAGTGCCAGTCCCATGGTACTGTGGTGGAGAGTAGTGGGGTGGTTGGGGTTGTTGTTGCTAAGTGGAACTGGTAGGTAGATGACCATAATCAAAAGGTGCTGTTGTGAATGAGAGGTGATGGAGTTTGATTAACGATGACCGAGAGAGATTCGGGTGCTTTAGACTTCACGAAGATGCTCGACATTTCTCGCACAGTTTTAGCTCCCATTCTGTGATGGCTGATAAACATGGGGATCTCTAATCATTTGGAGAATATGAGGTTCCAAAATCTATGCCAATGGTGGGTCCATCACTGAGTTTTCCTTCTGCTTGATTTGGTTCAGTCATGGTAGCCATCAACAGGCAGATGGTCGGCTACATCAAGCATGTTGGTCCATCCAACCATTGGAGTATGCAAAAGCTCCTGAAGCTGTTGTAGTGGTGTCCTGTCCAACTCATGGAACAATTCCTGGTCATTAGCGGATGTCGTGGATGGTATTATTTAGCTGGGGAGCCATTCACTAAGTCATGATCATAGCCTGTAAGAGAAAGTTGTGCACTCCCTAAGGGGCATGTCTGTCTCACGGTGTGGTGTAAGTGCATGCGTAGTGGAACTGGGAGACGGGTCTAACCTTGGGTAAGCCCTTGGTAATGTCCCACACTTGAGGACCCAGTTCGTGTGTTGTTGGGGGTGCAGTGCGAAACTTAGGGTGATAGGTCTGGAAGTCTTGCCCTTGATGTGCCCTAAGCATGAAGTGGGGGGGGCTAGGTGTAAACCTTAGGTGTAGTGAGTGAGGTGAGCCCTCGTGTTTTTTTTTTCTTTTCTCTTTTTCTTTTTCTTCTCTTTTCTCCCCTTTTGTTTTGTTTTCTTTTTCTTTTATTTTTTTTCTTTTCTCTTTTTTTTTTTTTTGAAGAATTGCATAAAGGAAGATGTCCTAGCTAATGCCTATCGCCTTCAGTTGGATTATGAGGCAGTCACAAGCATTGGGACAGGAATGTGCAACTTTGTAGATATTCTTTAATACCAGCTCGGGCCTTCAGAGGTGTGGATGACAAGAAAGGATGATTGCACCTCGTGAAGCAGGTATCACTCATATCCTCTAAGATTTCTAGGCAAAAGGAGGAAAGCAGGGTTGCCCTTTTCATTAATCTAGACATGGCTCTACTATCTATCCCTAGGTTGATGTCAAAAAAGAGTGGAGGGAGGTGGGCTTCCTTGGCTGTTGGTCTCTGCATTAGTAGGAACTTGACAAGCCTAAGATAATTACAGGTAGTTAAGAAGGCTGGATCTGGGCAAGAAGAAAAATCCGCGAGGAAGCGGTTGATAGATGGGAGGAGATCCTCTAACCTAAAGACTAGGCATTCCTCGGGGCTCCAGGCATTAACATTATATATCTTAGGAAAGTCAAAATCCCCATGAATATTTCAATCATAGTCAACTCCATGCCTACAGGGGTAGGGCATGTAGATGGGGTCGTTGCGTTCTTCAGGGAGCGAGCTGAAAAGGTGGTCCAGGCATCAAAATTGGTATCCCAAATCCTCCTCCACCACTTCGGCTGTGCCTTGTAGCCTTGGACGGTTTTGGGAACCCTGTTTACCTTGTCTTGCCAGTAGTCTTCAGGCTCTTGCCTCCATCTGGTTATTATGAGGCTTCTTTCCTCTATCCACCTATTTGCAAGATCATTAGCTAGATCCTTGATCTTGGCTAGAATACCTAGAGGCAAAGCATGGTCTAGAGAGTCTGGATAAGCAAATGAAAGTTCAAATGGGCTCGTCTGGAACTCGCATTCACGCCATATGACCAATTCCTGAGGCCAATCGATAGGATGGGGATCCCCCTATAGTGGTACAGGCTCTTCAGGGAATTGTCTTGGCAGTGATCGTGCTCTACATTGGGCTTCCTCTGCTAGTTCTTGTCTTCTTCTTCTGGCTGCCACAATGCACTCAGGCATATGGGCATCTTCGGGCTCACGGGAGGTCTGGTAGAGGCAGACTAGGCATTCTTTGTTGCTCTTCTTTAGCATCTTGCTCAAAGTTCGGACCCTCTTCGACATTCTGGTCGACAACTGATGGAACTGCTTGTGGTGGTGGCGATGGCTACTCTTGCTCTTCAAACCCAAGTTTCTTAAGCTCAATAGTGGAGAGGCCGGCATGGCATAGGTAGTGAAATTGCTGCGCTTTTGTGATTCCTGTGCCTGTTGGAAGCTCCCATTCTTGAAGGCCATACTTTAATGCTCGGGTGGTCAGTTCTAGCTTCCTTCTTACCTTCTCCACTCAATCATTGCCCTCCACTGGGTGACATGTAGTACTGTGCTGAGGAAAGCTTGCCTTTGTGCATTGGCGCATACATCAGCAGCTTCTGCCTTAGACTCTGCAAGCACTCTCTCGCACTTAGCCACCACTGCCAAGCATTCTGTTAAATGCCTAACTCTTTCAAAATTGTTCTTTTCCCACTCACTGGCTCTCTTGTCCATCTTGTTTCTTCCCTCCTCTAGCTCACTTGCCAAGGTTGTCACGACCTGCTGTGCTGCTCATTCGTTAAGAACCAGAGTTCGTTCCTTTACCTAGATTTTTGAGCCAGCTGTTCTTCAACAATTTCTTTTGCTTGATTTGCAATGCTGAATCTTTTTTCTACCTCAGCAAATAGCTCTGACTTTTCTTGCACAAGCTGCTCGTGACTTTGGATCTCTGCAAGGTGCAATCTTCTTTGGGTGAAGGCCATGGCCATGAGGGCCTCTATGTCTCCCTTGGTAATCCCCAATGCATCTTGCAGTCGTTGTGCCTCATTCTGTAGCCTTTGTGCTTTTGCTGCGGGAACTCCCGGCCTTTCCTGCTTTAGGAACTCTATTTCCCTCTCCAATCTGTCTTGTTCTTCAAGTTCCTACCATAGCCGAAAAGCTATGGCATCTTCTTGTCGCTCACTTGGCTTGCCCTCCAGAGCTTCTATCTGTCTGTACCTTTTCAGTTTGGCAGTTCTCTGTTCCAAGTCAGCATACTGTTGCACTAGTAACTTCAAGCTTTGCTGCTATGCCACTAGGTTTTTCTCTTCATCTTCCAACCTTTGTCTTAGGTGGCTCTCATTGTCTTGGGCTTCCTTGGTCTTTGCTTCTAGCTGATCTTGTAGCGCTTTCACTTCTCTTCTTCAGTCGGCTCCTTGCTTTGAAACTTCTAGCCTTAAGGCTGCCGAAGTTTCCTTTTGGATCTTCGTGTCCCCTCAAGGTCCTACTGATGGGGCTCTCAGGCACCCAACTATGTTTTGGGATCTTCTCCTAATAGTGGGTTCCTTGATGTTATTATATCTCTTGATGAGTTCCTTGTTATTGAAAGCAGTTGTCAATCTTATTCATAAATTGTGCTTTGTGCTTTCTAGTGCGCAATGTGAAAACATGCTTTTTCTTTCTTGTAGTGCACCTTTGGTGATAAAATAAAAAATGAGGTGCGGATGCAGGAAATGCTCAATGCAAACTCCACTCTTCCCCTCACGTACATAGCTTGATATGGCTCTAAGCACAAGTTTTGGCTGATCTAAGGTCTTACTGAAAGTCCATGCTGCGTTCCTATTCTGCTTCAGGGTTGGTTGGTTGGTTACCGAAAGTCAAGTCAAGTCCTAAATTTGGTCCGCTCTCAGTGTCTAGCTGTTTGGGGTGAATCCTCAGTTATCCAGTCTGGTCTCTGGTTTCCAAGGGCTAAATTGGGCTTCCAGGAGGGGTCAGAGATGTGAACAGGGTGGCGAGGATTGTCATGCAGGTTCAAAACCCTATATTTTAAGTTCTGGTGAAGTGGTCCGATTTTGGGAATCAAACAGGTTGGTCCAATTTTGAGACTCGGACAGACTGGTCCGATTATGGGAATCAGAGGGACTGGTTTGATTGTGAAAATCACAGGGTGATCCAATTGTGAAAATTGTATAGGGTGGTCCGATTCTCACACTAGGAAAAGTGGTCCGATCCTTGCAATTGGTCCAATTTTGGGACTAGGACACGTGGTTTGATTCTCGCAATCGGACGTCCGACTCCAAAAATCGGGTGGTCCGATTCTGGGAATTGGACGAGCTGGTCCGACTGCACAGACGATAGCCCGCGGGTTGCGCGCGATGCCTCAAGCTCAATGCCTACTCCATGGAATCATCCAATGTCTTCCAGATAGGTGCAAAACACTACAAGAAAACGCCAGACATACCTGGAATCACTGTGGTGCTCGAATCGATTGGCACTCCAAGGATCTTCTTGCAGCTCTCTCTCTCTCTCTCTCTCTCCGGTTCTCAAGCTCACTCTCTTCTCACAAAAGCAGAATGTCAAATGTGGTCTTTCCTGGTTCCCTGGGCCTCTTATTGCCCCATCCTAGCCTGCTGTAACCTCAGAAGCATTATCCCTCACACTCTTCCAACCAGAAATTGAATTTGTGCCCCTATTTCCCTATTTCCAGTAGCAGCAGAACCCTTTCTGTTTTCCTTCTTTTTCCTATCCTAATCTTAACCTAACGCAACAAAAATCAAAAACAGAGATGGAGATGGATGGTCCTACTCTAATATTCAACAACAAATCAAAATACTTACTTGCTCCAAGGATTAAAACCTACTAAATCTCCTAACTATCTTGAGCACTAGTTCGGCCTGCAAACCCTACTTCTATGCTCGATTTGATGCGCACGGTGCTCAAGGCTCGATTCCATCGGTCCCGCCAATAGAACCAAAATGAAGGGGAGCTACGGAGCTCTATCCCGAGACCTACGGACCGCTTATTGATCAAGCATTTCAAGCTGAGCGGCCATGGCTATCTCTCACATAGTCGACGCGCAATGCCTACCTTATGGGTGTAGTGAGCTTACCTTGATGCTCGATCGAGTTCCCTCCTCTCTCTTGCACTCCGGTAGCTCCATGATCCTTGCAGCAACCTCAAGCAACCTCAAAGCCCTCTCCGTCAAGCTCCATCCTCCATAGCCGCGCGAGAGAAGAGAAGAGAAGAGAAGATAAAGAGAGAAGATGGGGAGCTTCTTCTCCATGATCCCTCACTCTCACACACTCACTCCCTCACACTCCCTCAATCCCTCACTCAAGCACAAGCAAGAAGGCAAGAAACAAGAGAAGAAGAAGAAGAAGCTTTGGCCACACACAAGAATGAGCTTCTCATTCACTTTTCAACTTCATATACAAAACCCTAAATCCCTTTTGGGCGGTCACCCCCTTATCCCCTTTTTTACATGACCCGGCCGTGGCCTAGGCCCTTTTTCCCATTGTCCTTCTATCTTCCTAGCTTCCTTTCCACCGCTCGTTTACATTTACAAATTGCACGGGTGAGAGCCCGGCGCTCTTTAAATTAAATCATGATGCGTTTGCACTCTTTTACACAAGTATTGACTTGCACTTTTTCTTGGCGTGCCTTCGTCCTCCGTTTCACTTTGCCTTGGCCTTTGTCTTCTGCTTTAGCTTTTCCAGCTTTTCCACCTTGTTCCTCTGATGGTTAACACCGACTAGTGCTCCCAAATAGACAAGTCTTGCTCAATTTAGCAAGAAATTTGAGGGTATCCCTCGAGCTTTGGACCTTGGCACTTCTTGCCCTTGTCCGAGACACACTAATTAATGACTGTCTTGGGCTCCTAGCCCGATCGAAGGTTATTATGTCTAACATTCTCTCCCCCTTTCAAAAAATCATTGTCCTCAATGATTAGTAATGGGAAGTGTTGTCAAATCAGAGCTTCTGATTCCCATGTAGCATCAGTAACTGGTAGACCCTTCCAAGCAACTAGATACTCATGGAGAGTACGATTACGCAACCATTTCTCTCTTCGATCTAGTATCTTGTCTGGTCCATAGTCAACAACTGAATCCTATTCCTGCAAAGGTACCATATGATCAATTAGATTATCATCACGTGAGATATAATTTCTTAATTTTCTAACATGAAACATTGGATGAACACATCATCTAGGAGGAAGTTCCAATTGGTAAACTACATCACTTAGCTTCAGAATAATTTTCCACAATCTACAATATCTTGGAGATAACTTTGGACATTTTCCAGTGGATAAACTAGACGACTTGGCTGGTACTTGGAGAAAATTTTTTTCTCCTAATTCAAAGATCCTACTTAACCTTTTCTTATCTGCAAAATGCTTAGCTCTATCAGCAGCTTGCCATAACTTGGCTTGAGCAATTTTAATATTAGCCAGTATGTCAATAAGAAATTCTGCCACAACTGGGCATTTCTCATCTGACCTTATTGTACTAGGAAAACTTGGATTCATTCCATAATTTATTTCAAAAGGAGACAAACCTGTCACCTTATGAGGTCTGTTGTTATATACAAATTCTAACAAAGAAAAATGTGTATCCCAATCAGTTTGTTTATCAGATACATATGCTCTCAACATGTCTTCTAGTATTTGATTTACTCTTTCTGTTTGACCATTTGTTTCTAGGTGATCACCACTTGACATGTTTAAAGACACATTTAAACGACCAAACACATGACACCAAAAATGACTAGTAAACCTGATATCCCTATCAGACACAATGGATGTAGGTAGACCATGCAACTTAAACACATGATCAATAAACAAATCTGTGTGGAGCTTCCACACTTTCACGAGTGGCTATAAAATGAGCCATTTTACTGAAGCGATGCACTATCACTAGGATAATGCCTTTTTGTCTCTGGGTTCTAGGTAAGCCAAAAATGAAATCCATGGAAATACTTTTCCAATTAGATTGTGGAATTTGTAATGGCATTAGCAGACCTAGTGGCTTCACCCTTCCTGCTTTATTAACTTGACATTGAAAGCATTGTTGGACACATTGGCAAACATCCTTGGCCAACTTTGGCCACCAAAATGTCATTCTAACAATATGTATGGTCTTATCAATACCAGGATGTCTTGCACAAGGCACATCATGGTTATCAAACAAAACTTTCTTTCATAGTTCCCGTGCACTAGGAACACAGATCTTGCCTTTTCATTTAAGAAATCCATTCTCAATTGAAAGGTTATTAAATGAACTTGCCTTATCAGAAATAATAGTAGGTAATGAAACATAAGTATCTGGTCCATCCCTAATCAAAGAGTCCTATTCTTTGGCCTGATACATTTTTCCCATATAAGAGTCCTCTAACTGTGCTTCCTTTATTTCTTGAAGCAATGAGCTTTCTAAAATTGTAAAGCTCATTTGATACATTATATGAGATAATGCATCAGAAACAACATTATCCTTACCCTTATTGTATAGAATTTCCATATGAAATTTTTGCATCATTTTAGCCCATCGAGCTTGGTGCCCTCGAAGATCTGGTTGACTGCAAAAATACTTAAGGGTATGGTGATCTGTATAAAATTTAAAATTTGCACCATATAAATAGTGCCGCCAAACTTTAAGGCAATGAACAATAGCATAAAGCTCTTGTTCATGAACTGGCCAATTTTGTTGGCTTGGGGAAAGCTTCTTGCTTTCAAAAGCTACGGACCTACCTTTTTGTCTAAGGACTACACCTATCGCGATGCTACTTGCATCTATTTCTAAAACAAATGGTTTCTCAAGATCAACTATCTTGAGAACATGGGCAGTAGAAACTACTTGTTTCATAGCCTCAAAAATTTCTTGTTGCATTGATGTCCACACATAGGGCACCATAGCTTGCAACAAATATGTCATAGGAGCAACTATATACGAGTATGCGTATATAAATCTCCTATAGAATTCTGACAATCCCAAAAAGGAATGAAGAGCTGTTTCAGTTTGGGGTGTCGGCTAGCTAAGTATCACAACAACCTTCTTGGGGTCCATCTTGATCCCATCAACGGATACAATATGACCTAAATACTCTATCTCTACTAAACATAGAATTGTCTTGTCTGGGTTAGCATAGAGTTTTGCTTCCCGCAAAGTTTCAGAGACCGTCACCAAATCTGACTCATGTTCATGGATACTCTTGCTATACACAAGCACATTGTCAATAAAATCTACAACGAACTTGCCCATGTATGGTCTTAGTAAATCATTCATTAACATCATAAAAGTAGCAATATCATTTGTTAAACGGAAAGGCATAATCAAATACTCATATTGACCAAATCTTGTTCTAAAAGTAATTTTAAAAATATCTTCATCTCTTACTCTAATTTGGTTATAACCACTTTTTAAATAAATCTTAGTAAAGATAGAAGCACCACCTAGAACATCCAAGAGATCATCAATATGAGGCATAGGATATCTATGCTTGATAGTTATTTTATTTAAAGCCCTGTAGTCTACACACATTCTAAAAGAACCATCTTTCTTTTTTACAAGTAAACCAGGGGGGATGCAAAGGGTGAAAAGCTAGGTCTAATCAATCCTTTGCTTAAGTACTCATCCACCACCTTACAGACTTCATTCTCCTCTTGTAGACTCATCCTGAATGGGGGTCTAGCAAAACTGGATTAGCTCTTGGGACAAGCTCAATCCTATGTTCCACGTTCCTACAAGGGGGTAAACCAAGAGGTAGTTCAAATTTAAATACATAAGAAAATTGGGCTCTTATTTTATTTGATAAGGCCAAAGGGATACTTGTGGAACTTCCACCTTTATCCGTGTCATCCTTTGACACACATTTAGAAATATTTAAAATATAACAAAAGTAAAGAGGATTACAGTCAATCTTGAGTGTCTTGGTCATCGAGAGAATCTTTGCTTCTTGGATATCTAGTTCTCTGCGAATCAACAATCGTCAGCCCTCGTGCTCAAATTGATAAATATGAGAAGAGAAGTCAATGATAGGTCTCTTCTTTGCATGCCACTACTTGCTCAACACTAATCTTGCAAGACATGTAATTTCAAAATCCAATTTGTCCTCATAGGACTGGATCTGTATAGGGAGGTCAACAACTCACTGATCCCATGTCTCTGTACCCATCCCATCAGCTAGCTCTACCGAATAACTATATTATGAAGGGGTAGTCTTGAGCTTCAACTTCTTGACAAGATAAGAGCTAATAACATTATGTGAAGAGCCCATATCAAATAAAATATGCACAGGGCATCTTGCCACTATGCCTTTCATTACAATGAGCTCAATGTCAGCAAACTGGTACCCCTTTTGTGCCTCGGGCGATAACACTGCATCTGGCATAGTTGGTACTTTCTTTGTTACTGTGATGGCTAGGATCTGTTCATGATAACCAGAGTCATGCGGAGGTGACTCATCTAGGTCATCTCTTGCCTTATCCACATCTTGCATTGGATTAAGCACCGTTTGAGCACTGACTCTTGCCTTCTTGGGACAAGCCTTAAATTTATGCTGCCCCAGGCATCTGTAATAGAGTCCTTCTCTCATTGCTTTCTCCCTTTGCTATGGAGTGAGCATGGATTTATTGTAGGCGCTCTCAACCATAACATATACCTTCCTCTTGGTACCTGACACCGTCTTGATCATATGCACCTCTCTAGTGTCCTTCACACGAGGAGCACTAGATGCACCTCTAGTCCAAGGAAATATTTGGGCCTTCCCATCTTCAAGGACCAATGCAAGCTCCACTGCCTCATTCAAGGTTTTACATCTCTCCTTCCTAACAAGTGGCCTTAAGGTTTCTTTTAAGCCCATGACAAGAGAAAGTCAGGAATATTTTCAGGGACCTTTAATAGAATCTCTCTATAGTTTTCGTATATTCTTGGACAGAGTAGATCTTCTAAGCTATGAAGAATCACACATCTAGAGCCCTTGTCTGCTCATCTGGAGGGACAAAATTATTATAAAACAATGTCTTAAATGCAATCCAAGTAGACGGCTCTGCATGATCCTGCTCAATTTTCTGCCACCAACGGTGAACGACATCCATGAGATTATATGTAGGTTGCTATATCTTTAAAGCATCCTCATGAATATGGCATAACTTAAAACACTACTTCCATTTAGAGAGCCATTGTTCCACCGCATCTGCAATCTTTTGTGTCGTCATGCCATTGAACTTAGGTGGCCTAAGGTCTTTAAGCAGCCACTTAGCTTCTGGCAACGGAGGAACGACTACAGAGGAGTCGTGTACAACTTGTGTGTCAGACATACATGCATCAGGTAAACTCTCATCTAAAGGTCTCCTGCCTTTATCCAAAGCATTTCGAGTTACAATTTGCATTTGTTCAAGCAAAACTTGCATAGTGCCTTACAAACTAGAAAGACGATTATGCACATCACTAGATGAAGAGGGCAACTCGTCATCATGCATAAGAGGTTCTTTCTCTACATCAATGTCGTTCAAAGGCATATCTTCAGTGCCTGACATGATTGATTAATTGATGTTTTTTTTGGATTGATAATTCAAACCAACAAAAGCAAGGCAAACGTAAATACAATGTACTTTCAAAAAACTGCTATGTTTCTACACAAGTACTATCCACAAGAAGCATACATGTCAAAAGCAAGCCTCTTTGTACATTTTGAACAAAAGCGCAAAGCTGAATAAGTCACCAAATCCTCTTTGAAACCATGCATAAACATCCAAATGCACAGAATCCACACTCTCAAGCATACATAGACACACTCAAAGTAGTGAATTTTAATCCCCAAAAGGTAGAGATAATGCGTAGTCTGTACCACGAAAGCAATTTGAAATGTCCTCGCCAGAAAACCATAGGAACTGGCAGCACTTGAATCGGAGTCCGTTGGAGCCCAAAAAATCCCAATTTTTACTCGTCTCAAGAGGTCACTTTGGCGCAAAATTTCAGAAGTGCTCCCAAGCTCAATTGGCAATGATAATACTTCAAAAACTTTTCTTCAAATCATTCTCAAAGCTCATGAAATCGGTTTGCAATTTGGATGTCGTGGCATGAAGTTACAGATCTCAGAAAATATGCTCAGAAAGAGGAGAAAACACATTTTAAAATTTTTTTTTACAAGGGGATGGAGGGATCACAAGCTTGGTAAAAAGGGGATTCTATCCACATGCAGAGTGCCACAAGGAATTTACCAAGGATAAAAGGTGAAAGGGAGATGGTCATTCTCTCAAGTAAAAGAGAGAGAGCTCTCTTGTGTGATGGAGTGTGCCTTGGCCTTGGTGGTGGTATTGGCCACCGCTGGCTCACGTGATTGGCTCACAGGGTTGCCATTGGGCCTTGTGGTGGATACCGCCACCTGCAGAGAAAGAGGCTTTTCATGTTGCAATGTCTTCTATGGTGTGTTGCAGAGATGCATTCATGCTGCCCACTCCAGTGCGCTCTTGCGACTGTAGCACGATCTCACCTGTGTGGCCCTAACAAAAAAACACCCAAATCCTTTTTTTTTGGGAAGCTTGTGAGAGAGAGAAGAAAATTTCTCATGTGTCTTACTCACCTGCCAACCAAATATACCCTCTTCCCACCTTCTAATCGGGTCTCTAGGGCATGTTTTCATGGCGCACCCAACCAATGTTCCCAAATAGACAAGTCCTGCCCAATTTAGCAAGAAATCTGAGGGTATCCCCCAAGATTCAGACCTTGGAACTTCTTGCCCTTGTCTAGGACACACTAATTAATGGTTGTCTTGGGCTACTTGCCCGGCCGAAGGTTATTATGTCTGATAGTCAATAAAAGTTAAAATCAATAGACTACTGGGAGGAAAAAGTCTACCTCTACATGCGAGCATTTTAGTTCATCAAGCATGTAGTTGTTTCCTATTGCTTGCAATTACTCTGAAAACCACTAATGGTGAATATGGCTTCATGATAGGCACCCACCATTGCAGGCCAAGAAAAGGCTAGCAAATTGCCTTTTTTAAAGGAAGAACAAGCAAAATATGGACTTTCGGTGGAAACGTGAGCCTTCAACTAGTTCAAATTCTAGCATATCTTCAACCTAGATGATGTGGACATTGAAGAACGGGCAGTAAGGCAGATCATCAATCAATGCAATGTGCAGAAATACATGGAAGCAGTGAGTCGGGGAGTGGACTACTTCCACTGTGTAGAGTTCCTGAGGACTTTCCATAGAAACCGCAGCACCAAAACTGTGCATGAGGGGGAGAAAACTTGCCAAGTGCAGATCGAATTGACCCTGGAGTTGGTGGAAAAGGCATTGGGCCTAGTAAACAAAGTAGAAAGGAAGCCAAAAAGAGACGTATATGCCTTACTAGGGATGGACAAGGTAAAAGTCCACTCCAATGACAACATCAGCTTGGCGGATATTCTTGATCCCGAAATATAACTCCAAGCAAAGATGGTGCACACGCTATTTTCTAGCCCAAGATACAACTCCATAATGAGCCACATCAACGTCCCCTTGCTAGAGAGTGTCACAACAAGGTCACTGATGAGGTCAACCTCAATGGGTTTGTGAGGAAGACCATTGAGACCTCAACAAAAGCCTTGGCAATGAGAGGGCAGCCCACTACAGGAGAATCTCCCACCATCAAGGCTAAAAGGAAAGCTTCGTCTTCAAAGAATCAACCATCATATTTGGTGGGGTCCTCACCACGATCATTAAGGAAGCCTTGGGGGATAGGAGCAGGAAGAAGAAGAAGAAGGGGTGGATGAAATACCAAGTAGGTTGCCACCCCACCAAGAACATGAGACACAGTCCAACAAAAGGATGCTGAATGAAGAAGAAGAGGGCAAGGAACAAGAAGAGAAAACTAGCCAGGGAGAGGCTAGGAAGACAAAGAAGAAAATTGTATAAGAACAATAGGAGGAGGAGAGGAGGAAACAAGAAAGGGGGGACTTGCAAAGGGCCTGCAGGGAGTCCAAACAGGTTGAGGAGGAGAGAAAGAAAAAGCAAGAAGAGGAGGAGGAGGAGCTGAGGAAAAAAGAGGAGAAAGACATGGCCCTTGCCAGGCGTAGGTCCATTGAGCAGCAATCTAGGTACGATGAGCCAGAACTTGCAAGGCCCATCAGAAATGAAAGGCCAAGCTCAAGTGCCTATGTGCCTGAGTTCATGCCGCCTGTAGTGCATGAAGACAAGGGAAAGGCTCTGATCACCCCCATCCTTGCCCTCCTAATGTCCGCTACCACCACCGCCATCTCCACTCCTAGTTCTACGACCCAGGTGGACGCCAACAACCTAATGGCTTGGGCCCAGTACTTTGTAAATAAGGAAATGGGCCAAGGATTAGGAGAAGGAACCCTCCCACTAGGGACCAAAAGATCGATTTCAGCAGACATGGAGTCGAGGCAAGACCACGCCAACAACCTAATGGCTTGGGCCTAGTACTTTGTAAATAAGAAAATGGGCCAAGGAGTAGGAGAAGGAACCCTCTTGGTAGGGACCAAAAGACCGATTGCAGCAGACACGGAGTCGAGGCAAGACCACACAATAGAGAGGCTACGTGAAGAATACGATGAGTATGTGAAAGACCTCCTCTCTCAACTAGAGGGAGCCAAGAAGGAGAAGAGAACCGCGGTAGCAGAGCTTGAAGCTGAAAAGGAGGCCATGGTGGCATTCTAGCTAGAGAGAATGCGCCAAATGGCCATGGCCCAAAGGGAAGTCAATGAGCTGAAAAAGTAGCTACAAGCCAAGGAAGAGACAGAAGATGAATGGAAGATGCACTTGAACGGAGAAATCAAGGCCACACAACTCCTACGCCAGCACAATGAAGAGATTGTGGCACTCTACTAAGGTCTGCAAGCTCAAATGGAGAAACTCACTAAAGCCATAGAAGAGCTGGAGGAGCTGAGGGAGGAAAGAGCTTGCATGTATGAAACGGAGATGGAGAGACTAACCTAAGAGGCTACACTTAGCACAGGAAGAGCAACAATAGTTAAGGGCAGAAATGGAAGACCAAGAACGAAGGCTAACAGTGCTGGCCCAAAGGTAGGGGGAAAGCCTTGAAGACATGAATAAGAGGGTAGAAGAATGGGCCAATCAGAATAAAAAAAGGGTCAAAGATTTGGCACGTCACCTCGCTCAAGCTGAAAAAGAAAATATACTTGCCAAAAGTAGAGCGGAGGCCGCCCAAGTGAGCTTTCACACCCAACAATGCGCCTTCCTAGAAACCCTATTGGACGTCACCTAGGTAGAGGAGGGAGAGTCCATGGAGGCAATGAAAAAGAAACTAGGAATGGCTTGTAGGGCACTAAAGGCTAGGGACTGCAGATGCTGCCACAACCTAGTGGATTTGGCCTACCCAAGCTTGGAAGAACAATGCCATTATCTCCTATTAGTAGGCCTAACCTCACAGGAAGTGTACGCACTCGGGTTCCTCAAAGAGGAGCAGCAAGAGCCAAGTAGGGAAAGGGAGGTGGACGTGAACTTTGAAATGGGACCACATGAAGACAAGGTTATCCCATCGCCTCTTTCCTTGAGGCCTGAAGAGCAACAACACATAGAGACCTCCGCAGAAAGAAAGGCGGCACTAAGAGAAAGAAGAAAGCAAATGGTGGACGAGACAAGGAGAAAGTGGAATGCTAGAGGAGTGAGGGCATCCTAGGCACCTATCCCACCATGTGCGGATGACACCCCAATAGGCTCCTACACTGACCTCATAATTTGGGAGAGTCAAGAAATAGCTAGGAGCCCCTTCGACCTCAACTTCCAATTTCCCACCACCCTTGTAGAGTGTTACCTATCAAGGTGGTGGAGGAGGTGATTAACATCCGAAGCAAGCGCAGACAAAGATGGATCAAGGAGAGAGAGTAGAAACCCACATTATGGGCCACAAGAGATGCTGAATTTTGGCAAAATAAAGTTTTGAAGTACCACAGTCTATGCCCAGCTACGAATGCCAACCTACATGGAGAAGAAGGGTCTTTGACACCAACTTGGACACTTGGATGGCCTTTTGCAACACTCAACCCTTCGAGCGGAACGACCCAACCTTTATGCCCAACCCTCGAAGGGTGGGAGTGGATTTTGACTCCAGTGTCCCACTGCCATGATGATTTTCTTGTAATCTATAATCCTAATTGTACTACATATGAAGATACCCTCGTCTTCATGTCAGAAAACTTCTATGATAATCTAATCCAATTCACTAACCAATTCTCTTCATGCCTTGACCCCGCCTTTATTGCCACTTGTAATTACCTTAGATTGCTTAGAATAATCCTTAGGCAAGACCCCATCCCGCAGGAGCGTGGCATCCCAATGCTCCATTTTGATCCTAACACTATAGACAATTGCACGCGATGACTCGGTTAATGATGCAAGCCACTCTATTGCCTTCATTTTTCTTAGCTCTATTGGAGGACATGAATGATAGCTACTTCACCCACTGCAATAATCCGTTCCTCTCTACCACCACCCTTCAAGTTCGCCTAAACCTCAAGGGGTATCTCCAAAGTCACCGATTCCTTAATAAATCTATTAAACCCCCTTCTCCATCTCACTCCAATGATGAAGATTAAACTTCTATCATGACTATGTAACATTATTATTATTGTTATTAAAAAAAATGAATAAGATATCACACGTCACCACAACAAGTTGCACATCCACCACATCCACAACACTTAGGGGTCCTCAAGTTAGGTGCGTTTGGTGGCCCCGATCAGCCGGCTCCATTCCTGGCTCCATTCCTAATCCCCTAGCCTCATTTTGATCTCACACTTCTCTCTTAGGGCACATCAAGGGAAAGACACACCTAGGGAGGTAACACTCGCGTGTGGTTAGACCTGTCACCCTAAGCTTCATCCCACTAGCATGCGCACAATGCACCACACGACAATGGCACACACCCATACATAATGCACCTTTCTTTTCTTTCCAATTACAACCAAAGGCCCCACCACTAGCTTCAATGACCCCATCATCCATGCAATGTGCTCCCTATCTTATGAAACATCCTACCATGCGGACCCAACAAATCAAGGGGCATATGCAACAACCCCAATCAAAAAGTGAATGAAAAAGCTCATTTCGAATAGTACATAAGAAGGTCATCGCAGAGGGCCAGGTGACGAATCCATCTAATGCAATATTCAATTTCAATGCCAAACCCGCCCACCAGCCTCTCTCCACGACTAGGGCTCAGTCCAAACTCAAGGGCCTTTCAGGTCCATAAATCCCTCCCAGACAAGGGATCATCTCCAACTCAAGGGCCTCACAATTCCATAAATCTCTCCAAGACCAGGGCTCAGTCCAAACTCAAGGGCCTTACAGTTCCATAAATCCCTCCAATACACCTTCCAACATGACTCATACACAAAATCAAAGAGCTACTTGGCTACTCCAGCAACAGAGTTCGACTCATCCCCCAACGAGTGCCATGGGATTGGCACTCAACTAGAAGGGGGGTAATGTTAACCCTCAAATGAACAAGGTGGAAAATCCAAAAAATATAAACTAGAAGACAAAGCCCAGGAAAAAGCAAAATGGAGAACAAAGGCACGCCAAGAAAAATAGGGAAACACAATAAGTGTGAAAAAGTACTAAATCAAGGAGAGGCACTCAAGAAAAAGCACAAGTCAATACTTTTGTAAAAGAATGCGAGGCACACCACGATTTATTTTAAGAGTGACGGGATCTGACCTAGGAAAATTGTAAATATAGATGGGCGGTAGGAAGGAAGCTAGGAAGATAGGAGAACAATGGAAAAAATGGCCTAGGCTATGGCCGGCCATGCAAAAAGGGGATGACCACCCAAATGGGATTTAGGGATTTGTATATAAAGTTCAAAAGATAAATGAGAGCTCATTCTTTGGTGTGGGGCAAAGTGGACTCTTCTTATTCTCTCCTTCTCTTCTCTTTGCTTGCTTTTGTGTGCTTGAGGGAGGGAGGAGGGAGTGTGAGAGTGTGAGGGATCAAGGAGGTGAAGCTCTCCACTATCTCCTCTCTTCTTCTTCTCTCCTCTTCCCTTCGTTTTCTCCCCACTTAGCGCATTCACCTTTAAGTGGGAGATTGTTTCGGGGTTAATGGCCACATGTGCCTAGCCACCTACATCTATATGTGATTGTCACTTTATTCTTTATTATTTACATGATAATAGAATAAGAGAGGCAAATCACACATTGTGGCTGTTGGAGTTTCCACACACTGGTCTCTCTCTTTTTTGCTCAAACATCCATGGCTCTTTCTTCGCTCTTTCTTCTGCTCATGCTTCCACTCCTACTACATCTTTCAAAAGGTGGGATAACCACTGATCCTAAGACACAACATTGAGCTAGATGCAACTCACACATGCATCACCTCCTTTTGTTGCTTTTACTTGTTTGGATTTTGTCTTCTTTCTATTGTATTTTCTTTTGCTAGTCCTTCTTAAGCCATGAAGGACAATGTAGATTATCCTTTGAATAAAGGTGGAAGAGATGTTTCATTGTGCATGTCTACATATAATAATCTAAACATTTTTATAGTGTAAAAAACTATGGAAACTCAACATGGAAAGTCTTTATGGTGATTAAAAAAAAGGGGGGGGATTGTGCTCTCTCTCACTCTTTATTATTCTATGCCTATATCCCCACACAATAATCTTAGGCATCTCTTTGATTATGATTAGGTGATCTATGTGGTCATTGATCAAGTACAAGGAGCCATGATGTCAAGAATCGCGTGGTGGGGGGACTTGCTCAAGATGCTGCGCCGAACACACACAGAATGCACAAGGAGAAGCTCACTCAAGAAACAAGAAGAGAGATGGAGGCCAAAACGTTTTCTTGCTGGTTTCTTCTTCTTCTTCCACTCACTTTACAATGTACACAAAGTATAGATAAGATACAACATAAAGGAAAGTGGCCTACTAAGTCAAACAATGCATAATCGACTACACTAGTCGACTGGCGCTATAACTATGCTAGCTGTAAATAGGTGTAACAACCTGAATATAATAAGTAATGAGTCAGTGGCCATGTGAGAGTCATAATGACCACCGACATGCTAAGTGTAGATGTGTGGACCCATCTAACCAAGCGGTCCATTATCAATGTCCGCATGTGTTGAGCTTGTCATCTCAACACAGGAGGAATCACGGGTATATGCCTCAAATTGGGAGGGGTGATTGCTATGGGATGGGATCTCTAGGATTCTATATGTATTTGTCTTGTAAGCCATGGTTTTGATGGCTAGGAGAGTGAGGATGTAATCAAAGATGTGGGAGTGGGAGGTGGACCTAAGGTGGCAAGAGTTGAACCTTGGAGATTTCTAAGGTAGAGTAAAAAAACTTATGAAGCCATACTTGTACGTATCTGATGTTTGCCCCCTAGTGTGTGTGTGTTAGCAAACGTTGTTGATAGGTCACCCTAGAAGGAGCCTTTGATGTCCCAATGGATTGATGGATTGAACAGAAAGACGTTGGTCATTGTTTATATGATTATGGGAGAAGGAGGCATTGTGGAGTTGAGGTCTTGCTACTGCTATAATGGTGAGAAAGCATCATAACCATCATAAGGGTTGCAATTGCCATAGTGGCCAAAACCCAAGTGACAACCACATGCACATAAGCTTTGTTTGATATGAACCACGTGCTCCCACTCCACACGTAACGTGAGTGTGATAATGATTGCATCATGATATCAATGATTTGTTCCATGGTGTTGACATCCATATTATTCAAGAAGAATATCCCCTCATATGTCAACCCTGTGATTGTGGCTCATAGTGCCGATTAGAAATAAAATAATAAGTATATTTAGTGTACTTCCTCTCTACCTCTCTACCTCTCAATCTCTCTTCCTCATGCTCATTGTACCATGTCACCTCCATATGGTAGCCACTCTTGATGCATGAAACCCTCCTCTTGTCACACCATGTCACCTTTATATCATACCCATTCTCCTCTGTCTACTCTTTCTCTCTCCACACACACTCTCTCTACTTTTACTCTCTATGTTACATACTCTCTCTCGTCTCTCTCTCTCTCTCTCTCTCTCTACTTGTCATACTATCATTATGATTTAGTGCTAGAAATCGGTGGGGTGTCATGCTATGTCCACATGAAACCAAATCAAGACCATCACAAAACTCTACTAGAAGACCAAAATTAGCCTATACTACACATTGGAGGTCATTGTTGCAAACTAGCACTTTTATGAATTGCTTCACTCTTTCATCCCATATTATAAAATAGTGATGCACCATTGTACTATTAACCTTCATAAAATGCCTCCAATACAAAGTCAACAAACTAGATTTATGACGAACTTTGATGTGTAGTGCAGGCTAGTTTACATATTGTACTAGGGTTGTGTGCTGGGATAGAAATTGTGACAGATATGATTCATGATCTTCTCTCTCTCTCTCCTTCTTTCTAATATTTAGCAAGGGTTGGAGCTACTACAACTAGCCTAATCAAGTACATAAGTTTGACTATACCTAAGATAAGTGTGAATTGGAAACAAATACTTGAGCCTAATCAAGTACCAAAGTTTGAGTACACCATTCATGTCCATATGTAGCCAAATCAAGGCTAGAATACAAACCCTTTGCAAAATGAAAATTAGCTTGTTCTACATATAAGAATTCATTATGGAATCAAATCAACACTTTAGGGAATTGATTTTTAATGTCTACCTCTATGCCCTCGATATAATCTACAACTAGATGTGTAGTATATGCTAGTTTGAATCTTGTAGTAGGGTTTTGCATTGGCATAGAAACTGAGGTAGATATGGTTCTTCTCTTAGCATAGAGATTGCAATGGATATGGTTCATGATCTTCTCTCTCTCTACTCTCCGAATAAGCAACAAGTTGATTGTAAGAAAGCTTAAGTTAGATCCAAATACTTGGGCCTAGTCAAGTATGCAAGTCTGAGTATGCCTAAGACAAGTGTGAGTTTGATATAAATGCTTGAGTCTAGTCAAGTATACAAGCTTAAGTATGCCTAATCAAGTCAGTCAGGTACAAATGCTTGGACCTAGTTAAGTATACAAGCTCAAGTATGACTATGACAAAGGTGAGTTGAAACACTTGTTTAAGTAGTTTAGCTAGCCAAAGTTGGAATGCTTAGCTAGGTATATGCAAGTCTAGGTAGGTAGAATTAGCCTAACTGTGGTAAACATGTGTGCCTATAACCTAAACTGTACTCATTCCCTCTCTTCTCTACTCTCCATCTCTCATTCTAAGGTTTTAGAATTAACCACTCTCTATCTACACATTTTATCTCTCACTTTTTCCTCTCATTCTCTCCTCTCTCTAGCTATGCTCTCTCTCTCTCTCTCTCTCTTTGATCTCCACTCTCTCTCCTCTATATCCTATTCTCTCTTTTTTATTTTCTCTCTTTACTCTCTCTCTACTCTTCTCTTCCTACTCTCTCTCTTTTCTCTCTTTACTCTATACTCTCCCTTGTTCTCTCTCACCTCTCTCTACTCTACTATAGTCCCTCTTTCTTCTCTTTCTCTTTTCCATCATATATATATATATCTCCCCATTTCTCCTTTCTCTATCTTTTCTCATGAGAAGAGAATTTAGAGGCAAATTCTGTGGGATTTTAAAGAGATTTAGGCATATTTACACGCTATTTAGTGAGGAAAATGAAGATTCAAGGTGACTAAGGCACAATAAATGGGACATTTTAAAGCTAAACATGAGGTGGAATACAAACTACTATGAGAAACATTGAGTGTCCAAGCATCAATTTTGAGCCAAAACCATATTTTTGTATGCAAATTTAATGTTAAAATGACTTTTGTTTATGGGGAGGGTGGTGGAATAGGCCAGTAGATATTTAAATTGCCCTACTTTGGCCAAATTGAAAAGGCATGACTATAGGACTAAAGTGGAAACTAAGAAGAGGAAGAAGGGCATGATAAAGAAGAGGAATAGGAGAAAAATAGCATGGAAGAATAAAAACGAGATTATATTTTGCTTATTCTCCTCCTACACTATACCAAATCAAGCATGTGAATATAGAAGCATAGCTTACTTTTCACTCTCTATGTGATGATACCACTATTATGGGATGTTTTTGAGTATTTAGAAATCTTAAATTGTTAGTCTTCCTCTCTCTAGAAATGTAGGCTTTTTCTCTTCTCCTCCACATAACCATCAACATGTATTCATATGGGAGAAGAGGGGTCGAGATGTGAGTGGGAGAGGTGAATACTATATGGCAAATAGGCATTGAAGCATGATGTTGGAGTAAGTGGGAGCATATCCAAGAGTGTTAATGGCTAAAAGGAGCATTAATGGCATTAGATCTAGTATGAGTGACATATGCATTACAGAGGTGTAGTGGTCTACAAGTAAGTATGAATATTTTAATGGTAAACGATGTCAAAATGAAAACCTATTTTGGAGAGAGCTAAATGAAGGCAAATACTTAATTTATAATACTACATATTTTTTTTGCAAGTTTTTTGAATTTCTATGTAAGTCAATAAGTAAAATTAGTAAAAATAAGAGAAAAATAAATGAAAAATACCAAAAATTAGGATAAGATAAAAATATTCAATATTTTTGAAAATTAAAAAATATCATATATTTATATTTAGTTTCTTAGGAAAATGAGGGTTTTTATGCTTAAAAGTGACATTTCGAAGCAGGGGTTGGCCTTGGTACCATGTATCACGATCCACATGTTAGAACAAGTTAAAATTATAATAAAAATGGTAGAAAGTGTTGTATTTTATTTTGCATGTCATATTTATGATGCTTATGTATCCTATGTATGCCCAAACGTAGTACGAATCGGGAGCACTTGATGCTCCCTAAAGTTGCTCCATCTGAGCATAATCTGAAGCATGCTAGCTCGAGGAAGTTACTATATGTATATCCTCTACATCATGTGCATTCAAGGCCTATTTATAAATATCCTTATCTATGAAATTTTCTTGAATAAAATATAACCCTTTTCTATTCAATATGTAAATAACCCCTTTATAATACACCCTTTTGTATGTAAAAAAATATACAAATGGTATTTTAAAAATACCTTATTTTGAACCCACATGATGCACACATATATTTGTGAGTAACTTACCTGAGTATGCTAGTGGCAAGGCCTAAAATAGGAGCATCGTGTGCAGAGCCTGAAGCACTATACACGGTCTGATAGAATAGGCCTTAGTCTCCTTATCAAAAGGATCATCTACATACTTCAATGGAAACCTATCTGCACTTTGTGATGTTGGCAAGTTAGCTTGGTGAAATTTCACACTGCCATTACCCTTGCCATAGAATGATGGCCTGACGTATGTGTTGTGTATTAGACACCAATATATTGGGACACTCTAGCTTGGAGTTTGGGATGTGAAATTAAGTAGTGGACTTCAAAATGTTGTGTCTTAGTGTAAAATGAGGTTGCTAGTCTAGATACTAGTTGCTCATGGTTGTAGGGCCATGGGAGTTGGGTGTTTCAGGTCTAAGAGTGTGCGTTGAGTGAGAGAGCCACTGTCAAGAGGTGGTGTGCTTGCTTGAAGTCTTTAGGATTCTCACTAAGGGCCTAGGAATCATGGTTCATATTTATATCTCACTATTTGAAGACAGAAGGAGAGAAACAAGAGGTCATTCCTAGTGGTTTCAAGTCCGTATCATAGCTTCTAGGATGAGTAGTTCAACAAGTGCTAAAGATGACATATCAATCCTTTGTGGACCTGCAAGGATTGTTATTGGCCAATAGACCATGTTATTAATTTTTTAATCCACAAATGACTCATGTTTGAATTTGAGGCATTGTGGATTAAGTCTTGTACATGTCATACAAATAAATCTAGTGAAGTGCCTAAGGGGCATTTTCACTTTGAGGATGGTCAAATCATTACACAACATATGACTCAAGGTAAGAGTGCACTTAGACCTCATGTGCATGATGTCACAATTCTTGGCTTACTTCCACATCATGACACAATTCTAAGGATATGCCAAGTCTTGCATGATTTGCAAGTGCAAGGGAGACCCCTACTAAGGAAGGAGGAGGCAAAGGCTAAGCATTCCTTAAGTAGTAAAGTTGTAGTCTCATATGAGCTAGCCACCCTTCCCACCCTATCTAGAAATATTATAACTAAGGAAGGGGCTGATGCACATATAGTTACTAAGCTAATAATAAATAGAATGATCCCCATACTAATGTGCAAACCACTACAAACAGAGTTATTTAAGAGGACTTCACGATTGTGTGCTAATCCTAAAGTTTAGATCCATGTGTCCTCCTCTTCAATTTTGAGATCTTCTGGAGCCTCAAGAGAAACACCAAGAAATCTTACAAACTATTACAAGAAAATCTATATTGTCACACTAACAAGCATGCTCTTCATACTTTAATCAACCACAAGAAGAAAGAGAACACCAAGAACACTAATCTTCACGCAAGATCATATACTGAATCTCCCACAAATTTATCACAACAAATCTTTAACATATTATTCACATTCTTCATAGAAACCATCAAAGAACCAAAAGAATACAAAGGAATGATCAACTTTTGAATGGAATTCATCACATAATTTCCTCATCTTCATAGTCTTTTACTCAATCTCTCTCATGTAGATACAATGTTTCTTTATAGAAATTTACTATCTCTCATACACACACTCTCTCACATATGTTCTCTCTCAATAGTCCCCTCTTGATCATGGATACCCCTCCCAAAAGGCATGTTTTGTATGAAAGGTCATTGAAGACACTACTGCCATTGTCACTTCAATCTTCAGTTTGAGTCTTCATCATCTAATTCTTCTGCTTCTTAGAGCTTCAAAGAGCTTTCATTCATCTCTTTCCAAATTTTCAAAACATTCCCAAGCTAAACATTCATCCACAGAACACTCATAGAAGCAAACAGAACAAAACAAAAGATTTATGAAGCTCTACAATACACTTCACAGAAGGCCAATAGAAGGCATAAAACTGATATAACTCAAACCAAAACCAATTTTAACCATAAAAAACCATCTAGCTCACTCTAAATCATTCCTCAAACCATTCATCTACAATCATAACCTCTTAGATAGAAAGAAAATTAGATCAAAATAGAAACAAAATAACCCTATTAGAACTGAATAAACACATCACAAAATCAATAAACACATCATATCCCAACTAAAAACCATCACAAGCTTCTCAATCATAATCAAACCATCCCAAAACACTTCAAAACACTTACAAAAAATAAAAAATTCAATCAATGGACCACAAAATCAAACATTTAGCTCATAAAAACAACAAAAATTAGGTAAAAAAACAAGTCTATTCAAACAGCAACATCTTCCTATATTTCATGGTCATCCTAACAAGGATGCTATGGTACACATCAAAGAATTTGACCTGCTATGCTATGCTAGTGGATATGATAATGCCCGTAAGCTCTTGTGGTTCTCTAATACTCTTAAAGGAGAAGTACAAAAGTGGTATAGAAGTCTACTTAGAAAAACCGTAAGCTCAATCCAAGAGCTCTATGACTTGTTTCTAGATGAGTTTCAAAAGGCTTCACATATTGATAAAGTTCTTAGGAAACTCTTGGATGTTAAGAGGCATGCTTCTAGTGACACCAAGTCTTATATAGATACCTTTGATGATTGCCTTAGGCTTTGGCCAAGGAGATTTAATCCATTACCTGATGATGCACTATGATAACTATTATTAATGGGCTAGACCTCAATGCTAGTATAAATGTTATACTAAGTAATCCAAAAACCCTAGATGATGCCAGAGAACAAGCAATACAGTATGAGCACAATGTTCTAGCTACATGGGATAACTTTTGGATTTTTTCTTGTACGATATATGTGCAAAAATACTTTCAACATGCTTTCCAACAAGAAAATGGAAATAGCAGAGATCCTAAAGATAATAAGCTCAAGGGGAAGGGCATAAGCTTTGTAGATCTAGTTTAAGAGTTAGCAAATCCTTTGCTTTATGTCAAGGATTTAAATCTTGATAGACAACTTGTAGATATTACAAGACTTGCATGCCCTTATAGACCATACATTTCCCCAATGTGGATAATACAAAGTGTGAGACTACTTGCTTCTAGTGTGACTGATTTGAAATAAACTTTATTGGGAGAAAATGGAGCACATGTCATCGGAATTGGTGGCTCTTCTCTTGTGGTAGCAAAGAACCATGTTTCAAGGAAGCCATTTCAAGAATGATGACCTTGTTCATCCAAGAAAAAGAAGAAAAGGAGGAGGAGATGTTTGGGATCCTCAGTTCCATTTATTTCTTACCATATACAATTGTTCCCCTTTACTAAGAGTGTGAATGATAAGCAAGGAATTGTGTTAATGCTTGTACAAAACACATTTTGATCTAAGTATATTTGGAGGCTAAAAAGTTTAGCTATAGAGGGCAATATTGTAGCTAGTGACTTGGAGGATTATCTACGTATATATGGGCTAGAAAAGCCATTAGACACACTAAGTGTATCTTGGTTTCAAGTTCTTGTGATAAAAGTGTCTAGGTGGAGGACATTGTGTCACTATTTAGGAAGGCATTAGTCCCACCTTGTGCAAAGATGTGCAAAGATTTTGTAGAAAGAGGTGTGGAGCCAATAGTGGTTTTAGGACATGATATTGAATATTATATGGCTAGCTCACAAATTGATATTGATCCCTAAACATGTTTTTTCTAAATCATTGTAGCTAGGATGGTGGATAGAACATAAAATTTAGTAAAGATTGATCCCTAGACATGATTTTCTATATCATTGTAGCTAGGATGGTGGATGAAATTTCGATATTATGGAAGTTGACACTCTTCTTTATGGAGGTACAAGTGTAAGGGCCTAAGTAGCCCATCCCTTGGTCTAGGATTTGTACTCTAGAAGAGGTTGTATGGGGATCGAGGGATTAAATAACCATTATTTTGTTGAGTGTGGTGCTTTCCTGATGTATCTCATTAGGCCAAGAGAGTCAGTTGAGTCCCTTATTTTGGTGTACGTGCTTTTAACTTGTGTGTTGTTGTGTGGGTTAGTTGGGTTCATAGCTCTAGAAGGTTCCAAGGGTTTCAATGTGGGTACTTCTTCAAAACTAGGCATCTCTATCAAATTGTCAATACTTTTGTGTTTCTTTATGTTTTGAGAGGAAGGGGTAGGGATCACATATGTATCATTTTCCATGGATCTTGCTTCAGGGTGCTCATAGGTTGATCCTATGGGTCATTCTTGTCAATTTGATGGTTGTGGGCACCTTCCTTCTATGAGGTAGCTAGCCTAGATAGGAGTTTGTAGATTGATTTCTTGATATGATAAAGTCCCCTAGTGAGTGAGAGGTTGGTGGGCTTTGAGTGTGGCTTATGAGCTTCAAAATTAATTCAAAGTCCCATCATGAACAAAGTAAAAATATAAGCACTGAAAGATACTTGTTTCCTTGCAAGGGCTTAATAGGTCCTTGGGTTTGCATTAGGTCCACGGTTGATGCCATGTCCTCCTTGGGATGAGACCTAGCCATGGGGATTGTGTGCTTGAGGTTCAAGAGTGTTTTTTAAGTGAGCTACGATGAGGTCCATTTTAGGTCCCAACATCTCATATCCTCTCCACTCTTGTCTCCCTACTCTCTCCACTCGCTCTCTCCTCTCTCTACTCTGATCTACTCCCTCTCTCTTTTCTTTCTCCTTTCTACCATATTTTCTCCTCTCTCTACTCCTCTCCCTAATCTATCTCTCTCTTCTCTCTCTCTCTCTCTCCGCTCTCTCTTTCTCTCTCTGCTTTCTCTAGTCCACACACACTTTCTCTTTCTCTCCCTTTACTTTATTTATTTATTTTCTCTAGTCTACTCTTTCTCTCTCTCTCCTCTTTTCACAATCTCTCCTCTCTCTGCCTACTATATTCTGTCTCTCCCTCTCTCTTATTTGATTCCTCTCTACCCCCCTCTCTCTCTCTCTCTCTCTCTTCTTTTTCTCCGTTCTCTACTATTCTCTCCCTACTCTCTCTCTCTATACTATCTTTTTACTTTCCTCTCCTCTCTCTCCTCTCTCTCTATCTCTCTCCTCTTTTTACTATCTCTCCTCTCTCTCCTCTACCTTCTCTCTCCTCCCTCTTCCCCTCTCTCTCTATTCTACCTTCTCTCTCCTCCCTGTCCTCTACTCTCTCTATGCCCTCTCTTCTCTCTCTCTCTCTCTCTCTCTCTCTCTCTCTCTCTCTCTCCCCCCTCTTTCTACTCTACCTTCCCTCTCCTCTCCCTATTTTACTATATTCTCTCTATTTTTCTCTCTTCTCTCTCTCGTCTACTATATTCTTTCTCTAGGATAGTAGTCCTTGACTATTTGATTTTGTTAATCTCCTTAAAATCTATGCATAGATATAGTTTCTTATCCTTTTTAGCTTGATCACAATCAGTTGAATATGAGTTGGTATGCTCAATTGGATTTATCAATCCCGACTTACATAGGAGGCTAACTCCTAAAAAAAGGGAGGGTTTCTAAGCCCAAAGAGTATATGCCTAACTTTCTTTCACATTGGCCTATTGTCTTCTTTCAAACGAATCATATTTATGGCTAAACTAGGGAATTTTATTATCATATTTTAGTAGTGATATGTGTGAACACACTTGGGACTATTGAGACATGTTTTTCCCTCTTTAGGAGGGGTTTTTCCCTTGCCCTTATATATATGCCTATTTCACTCTAGGGTACACTTAGTCTTTAAATATTTTCTATTGACATCACTTGAACTATGTAATGTGTTCCATCAAGCTTCCTCTTCTCAAGTTGTGTGTGTGCATCCCTACAAAACTAAATCCAACAAATAGTATCACATGTCTTGGAGGTCAATGATTGTTGCTTGATTTCCTCCAATTGGGATATGACTTGATGAATGTTCAGAAGTTGAAATATATTGTGGGAGAGCCCATGTGTCTCAATACCATCATATTTTTTATTTGACTACATTTTAGACTCTATTTCCAATATTGCTAGTACTCTTAAGCTATTTTATCTTTTGGGTAGAATTTTTGACAGCTGTTTTTGTAGGTGAGGGCAATTATAGTGCACTTTGTACTATGCAATATAGCACATATAGTAATATAACCTTGTGCACTTTCACACTTTGTGCACTTTACTGCACATCACATGCACTGGCATGTGGACTTGTGTGCACTAGGACCTTGCAATTGCATCAAACCCATCCCTAAGATATGACCCACATCACTCTTGGACACCATAGTGCACGAGCTTCACCCTAGTACATTAGGCCTAGTCCATAGCACTAGTGCACTCACACGCACCCACAAATGCACATGAGCTTCTAACTTTGGTGCACTACTATGCACTAAGCCTTACCCACATGTAGGCATAACACGATAGAAGAAATGGAGCTCAATGAAACTAAGTCACAACCACTTGATACGGTTACAAAACCCAAGGAGATATTGGTAGAGAGTGATAAGCCATCAACTTTCAACAATGGAGAAAAGTGCCATCCATATCGTACTAGTTAAGGTAAGAAGGAATGCTCAAAGGAGGAGAAATTAGAGCCATTCAATAAAGAAAGGCAGCCACTTGAGGCAACTAATAGCCCTCTTTGAAGTCCAAAGTCCCCTAAATCTTCTTCACCCAAGCAAACATGAGAAATCCAATAGCAAGAACCTAGTGCAATTGCTCAACCTAAGTGGCTAAATTCACAAAAAAACTCTATACCTCCACTCCCAATTAGCCTACAAATTTGACCAAGCAGTCATCCTTGATTGCTACAAGTAGACATTTCATTAACTTAGCTATTTCTACTTTCAAAATTGAGGCAAAACCCCAACAATCATAGCCTTTGGTTGGGATAAAAATTGCCCCATCAAGAAAGGAACAAGCCCCTATTAGTTCACTACCAAAAGTGAATCTTAGCTTTGCAACTAGAAATACAATGATCTTGCTACCCACAAAACATCCTTGTCACATCTAGAACCTCCAAAGCACTTAAGCCTAGACATGATAAGAAATCTATCATGAAGGTGGCACATGTGATAGCACAATAAACTAATGAACCAAAATTAAAGTGACTCATAAAGCTAGATAGCAAGTTAGCATCACTCATGTGTGCATACATAAAGGTTGACATTGAAAACCTAACTAAAGAGCAAACAAAGCTCTTGGAAAAGCCAATGACATGGGATGAGCAATAATACATCTGCTCTAATTACATGGCCCTTATTGAGGAAGTCATGAAGGGCATGCCAAAAGCTAAATCTAGAGAGCTATGCATAATTCCCTCATTTTACATTGAGGACCATTCATGTGACAAACAAGGTAAAGTGAGAAGCATTGGAACAAAAAGGAAAAGAATGAAGTGTGTTCAAGCCGAGATGGTACTCTAGCCAATGTTTGGCAACTGAGATTGGTAGTCAACTAATGACTATTGCAAAGGAAAGAAGGCCTCTTTGGACCTCAATGCAAGATCTCACATATGTGGCCCCTACCTCCTCGAGAGTGCTGTCAACTATCCATCGTGTGGAGCTTTCTATAGCTGCCTAGTAGCCTCCCTTGTACCAAAAACCTTTTATATAGGAAGAGTTAGATATGGCTAATAGGTTAAGACAAGGATACATGGTACTTGATGTTAGGGCCTATGTTTTGCACTTTATCCAAGACCCATAAGTTCTTGACAACTATGCTTCACTTCAATATAACTTTGACTTCTTCAAGTGGTTGAACCCACAATTGAGTGACACAAAACCTAATTTGCCGTGTGATTTTGCTCTTGCACAACCCACTTCATTATCCAATAACATGAGGTAAACTACACTCCCCAAAACCTCTCCTAATGAGAATGTAGAAGAGAAGAGCCATAGGGCAGAGCTTTTTGAACATAAGTTGACAACTCTTAATGGATACACTAGAATGGATCCTAAAGCAATGGGGAAAGGCCATTCAATACATAGCCATGAGAGACCAAAGAAACTAACCAAACCACATAGAAACCTCCAAAGGCTAGAGGTACTTCTAAACAATCCCAAGGTCCAATCCAATAGTTTCCCACAATTGCTACCATGGTCAAATCCATTGACTTGATAGTTACTACTTTCCATCTAGATGTGGAAACACAATAGTTACACTTTTAGCTACAACTAAGCCTACCGACTCTACTAAAGAATATGTCCCTCATGTTCAAACAAAGTGAGGTACTGGCGGTAAAACCATGAGCCAAAGTGAATTAGCAATTCTCAAGTCACATGCTCAACTCAACCAAAGCCTCTAGCTCAATTTAAAACTAACTTGAAGATAAGGAATTTGAAGGAGATGGCAACCAAAACCATTTAGAATGAAAATTGACCCATGAATGCATGCCTTAAAGAATTGAATGATAAACTCATGTTACTTGCTTACGTTTACAACCAAGCTGATATTGGAATTCTAGTTGAAGAACATAGGGAATTAGGAACACCTCAATGAGCAATATGCTAAAGACTTAGACAACCTCCTAAGAATCATTATTGACAAAAATAGCTGAGAAATGTAGTTTGGTTCCCACATTCCATAATGCATTTTGCGGCAACACCATTGAGGAATTATTAGCACTAGAACAGAAAGGAGAGGGCCGAGGGCCCATTTGAGAAAGCATGGTATACTATGAGAACCTCAATGACTGAAACGGAAAGTTAGATAATGAATATTTAGAGTAATAACGAGCTATATGGAAGTCTTAGATTGACCCAATGTGTATACCTGTGTATGAGATGTAAAGCTAGCAAGATCACTCTTGGACCTTCCCTTGCTTGACAAAATCCTCATAGAAGAAGAGCTCCATGTCATAGTGGATTTCTCTTAATCTTTGGAACATACAACATATTTGACATATTTTTGCGTTCACCATTTTTAGTAACAAATAAAATAGTATCTATGTCCTCAATAATGCATTTTGTATCATTCCCAACCCTCATAGTGGTGGATTCTTGCAAAGGCTTCATAGAACTATATAGACCTTTCTTGTTGGTCATGTGACAAGAGGTGCCACTATCCAATACCCATGAGTTAGTGTTAGATATTTCTTGCATTGAGGAACACACTTCCTCAATGGTTGCCATGAATAACTCCAACTCTATTATAGCCATGCTAGATGTGTCCTTTCCTTTAGTCTTCACAATGCCATTCTTTTCATCTGCCTTCTTGACAAGATAATATTTAGTTGCATGTCCTTTCTTCTTGTAGTAGAAGCACTCTCCTTGTAACTTTTTCTTACCACCCTTCTTCTTTTTGTCACCATTGTTAGAGGAACCACCTTTGCATTTTGCATTGGCAAAGAATGCAACATCTCCATAGCTGCTACCTTGTTAGGCTTTAAGCCTGAACACCTCCTCCATTAGTAGTGCATAAAATTCCTCAAATGTTAAAGCTTGGGGTCTCACCTAAGTGTTTAGGATAGTTACCAATCCATCAAAATTTGGTGGAAAAATTGGGCTATTTGGTATCGAGACACTTGATGGGGAAGCCACACTTATCCCATTGCATGTCATGACCTTTATCCTAGCCCCTGCCACTTGGTCATGCACATTCTTGATTTGAGCTATGAATGCTTTGGCTATCTCTCCTTCAACAAACTTCTTTGCTACTAGTTGATTCTCCAAGTTCTAAATCCTTGTTTGATTTTACATTTTGTAATGACTCAGTACATTTCAAGCCTCTAATGCCTTGGTTGTATGTTGAATTAAGGTCGAAAAATTGTTAGAACAGTTTGTAACTAAGGCACACAATGCATCTATGTTTCTTTGTTTTCAAGCATGTAGAAAATGGGCATTTGGAGGAATTATAACACTTGAATTTGATGGGTTGGAGGTGGGTTATGTTTTTGGGTTAGTCCCTAATACCATCTCCAAAAGCTCATAAGAACCAACAATAGTTGTGATTTTAAACTTCCACAAAGTATTGTTTGTATAATCTAACTTGCCTTTGTTGAAGGTTGGCGGCGAATCCTCAACACCCGATGTGCCAGTATTAACCCTAGCTCAAAATGGAAGAAAAAGAAGTAAAGTGCGGATGTAATGGAAGAAGCAGGACATAGAACAAGCAAAGGTGCAAGGGCGGCCTCTAGAATTTAGTTAAAGGAAAAAGCACATTTTTAAATGAAAGGTGTCCCAGAACTTTTGTAAAAGAGCACCAAGCTCCCTCTTGTGAAATTTGTAAAAAGGATAGATGTGCATAGGCTAAACAAATAGGCCAAGTAGAAGGGAATGGAAAAGAGAACCTTGCCACAATGGTCGATCATGTAAAAAGGGAGGGGTACTTAAGGGATTTTAGGGCATGTATATAAAGTTCAAAAAGTGAATGAGAGCTTATTCTTTGGTGTGTGGCAAAGTGGACTCTTCTTCTTCTCTCCTTCTCTTCTCTTGCTTGCTTGCTTGCTTGTGAGTGCTTGAGGGAGAGAGTGTGAGTGAGTGAGGGAGTGAGTGTGTGAGGGTGAGGGATCTTGGAGGTGAAGCCCTCCACCATCTCCTTTCTTATTCTTATTCTTATTCTTAATCTTAATCTTATTATTATTATTCTTCTCGCATGTGGCTATGGAGGATGGAGCTTGGAGGAAGAGGCTTGAGGATGCTTGAGCTTGCATAAGGAATCATGGATCTATCGGAGTGCTTGAGAGAGGAAGCAACCCAATCGGGCATCAAGGTAAGCTCACTACACTGATAGAGAGGGATAGCGTGTCGGCTATATGAGAGGTAGCCATTAGTGCTTGACTTGAAATGCTTGAAGGAATAAGTGGTCCATGGGTCTTGATCGTTAAGCAAGAGCTCCCTTTACATTTTGGTTCCATTGTTGGGACCAATAGATTCAAGCTTGAGCGCTTGCGTGCCTCAAATTGAGCATCGAAGTAAGGGTTTCATCCCCAAAATAGAGCTTGAGATAGATAGAATATTTTGGGTTTTTAATCCGTGCCATAAGTAAGTATTTTTGGTTTTTGATGATTAATTGAGTATGAGAAATTATTTCAGTACTTTACTTTGATTTTTGTAGCATTTAGAGTAGGTTAGGAGATCAAGAAATCAAAGCAGAAAGCTTAGGTGGTTTGTTGCTATAAAACATGCCCAAACACGACATAAACAATGAAAAAATGGGAAAAAGAAGTGATTAGATGTGTTGGAATATCAAGGGGAGTGATCGGTGAAATTAAGGTTGTGCCCAAGAAGGGTTTAAGACCCCGGGAGGCAAGGGGAAAAGAAAAGGCATAAACAAGGAAAAAATGGAAAAAAGGAGTGATTAGATGTGTTGGAATAGCAAGAGGAGTGATCAATGAAATTAAGGTTGTGCCCAACAAGGGTTTGAGACCTTGGGAGGCAAGGGAAAGCCTCATTTGTGACTTGACATAAAGAGAGAGAGAGAGAGAGAGAGAGAGAGAGAGAGAGATTGGAGGCCCTTACTTGGCAATGGATCGATCGAGATGGATCAGAGGTTTTCATGACATCCAGGTATATGAGACCCTTCCTCTACATCCCTAGTTGTATTTTGGAAAATATGGAGTGCTACTATTGCTTGTATTAGTAGCTTTTGATTGAATCATACTCGAGTTTGTTGTTTTGGCTGCCAAAATCAGATGGCTATAATAGTGTTTGATTCCCACAATCGGACGTCAGATTTTGAGAATTGGACACTCGGATCATCTTGTCTGATTTTCAAAATCGGACACTTAGGAGCAGACTTGCCATGTCACCACACGGACAACTTTCTCCTGTTTGATTCTGAGAATTGGACAAGCGAGAATCAGACACACCACCTCGTCCGATCAACCCGTCCGATCGTGACAATTAGACTATAGAATCGGACCCAATGACCTGTCCGATTTGCACACCAACCTGAGTTGGACTAAGCACCCCTGTCTGATTCCTAGAATCAGACATATCCAAATCGGACCACCCCACACAATCCGATCAGACATACCCTGTTCGATTGTGACAATCAGACTTGACCCTGTCCAGTTCCAAGAATCGAACACACCCTAAATCAGACATTGGTACATTGGACATTCGATTCTTAGAATCAGACTCTAGTAAATTGGACACAACCTGAGAGATAAAATCTAGAAATTTGACAAACCCTGATCGACAAAGAGCATGACCCTGTCAAGAATCGCGTGGTGGGGGGACTTGCTCAAGATGCTGCACCGAACACACACAGAATGCACAAGGAGAAGCTCACTCAAGAGACAAGAGGAGAGATGGAGGCCAAAACGTTTTCTTGCTGGTTTTTTCTTCTTCTTCCACTCACTTTACAATGTACACAAATTATAGATAAGATACAACATAAAGGAAAGTGGCCTACTAAGTCAAACAATGCATAACCGACTACACTAGTCGACTAGCGCTATAACTATGCCAGTTGTAAATAGGTGTAACAACTTGAATATAATAAGTAATGAGTCAGTGCCCATGTGTGAGTCATAATGAACACCGATGTGCTAAGTGTAGACGTGTGGACCCATCTAACCAGGCGGTCCATCATCAATGTCCGCATGTGTTGAGCTTGTCATCTCAACAGACCCGCACCAGGAGAACTCACCAAATGCCTTACAGATAGTTATAGACCTAAAAATCATAGCCAAATAGCTAGGAACTATTATAAGATCTGAGATACACACTTGATCTTATTATATACTTAAAATATATATGGTGAATATTATGCTGGCACAGAGAGAGAACTGATGAGAGAAAAGAAGAAGAGTGAATTTTTTCCTTTCGAAAATTCATTACTTAGGCCATATTGTTTCTCAAAATTTGGTGAGAATGGATCCTAAGAAGATTCCATCCATTTTTGAATGGCCTACACCTACTTCTATACATGAAGTTAGAAGTTTCTTGGGCTTTTGTTCATACTACAAGAGGTTCATACGAGGTTTTGTGTATTTTGCATCTCCTCTACATGACCTTACTAAGAAGCAAATGCCTTTTCATTGGGGATCAAAGCAACTACAAGATTTTGAAAGAATTAAGTTTCTTGTGACTCAAGAACCAGTTCTCATAGTTCCAGATCTTCAAAAACGTTTTGAAGTTCACTTACTTGGTGCATATTTTGTTATTAAAACAAATCACCAAAGTCTAATATACTTCCTCACTCAGAAGAAGCTCTCAGAGAAACACATTTGTTGGGCAAATTTATTATCTATGTTTCACTTTCAAATCCTTCACACATCTAGAACTAAGAATGTGGTAGCAGATGCTCTATCACAGCGACCTCAAGTGAATGCAATCACAATCGTTTACCATAACAAGTTCATGGATTTACCCAAAATGTATGCAACTAATTCCAACTTCTCAACCATATGGGATCAACAGGTCAGTCAATTACACCTTACTTGATTCAAGATGGTTATTTGTATCATCAAGAAATTTTTGTAGCATTACCATTGCAACACAAGGTAATGGATGAAGTACATGCATATCCATATGCTGGACATAGGGGTATTCTACCCACTACTCAAGCATTGTAAATATATTTCTTTTGGCCCACTCTTAGACCTGACATTGAAAGATATGTCGGCAAGTGCAAGATATGCCAAAACGCAAAGTATGATAGGCATAAACCACCTAGTCTACTGAGGCCATTACCTATTTTCAATGAGCCTTAAGAAAGTATAGCCATGGACTTTATCATGGATCTTCCTCTCACGCAAGCAGACAATGATGCAATTTGGACTATCATCGATAGATTCAGAAAGCAAGCACACTTTATACATGTGCGAAAGACAATCAAAGCAAATCATATGGCTAAGTTATTCATTGCTCGTATTTTCAAGCATCATGGCATACCTAACTCCATTATAAGTGAGCGAGATCCCCGCATGACCAACCTCTTTTGGCAAGCTCTCTTCGAGAACCTCGAGACTCAGTTAAAGTTTTCATCCTCTTATCATCCTCAAACGAATGGGCAGAGTGAAAGTGCTAATTCTACTGTTTTGGATCTTTTGAAATCCTATGTCTCTGATAATCAAAGAGAATGGAAAATGTATTTTCCTTTAGTAGAGTTTGCATACTGTAGCATGGTACACTCTAGTATTGGTAAGGCACCCTTTGACATCATCTATGGTAAGCCTCATTTACCACCCATTCTTCTTATGAAGGATAAGATCATTGCAGCAGATGAGTTTGTTAGAGACATTGATACAACTTTCACTCACGTAAAAGTTGCTATCCAAAGGATACAAGAGAAGCATAAACGTGAAGCTGATAATCATCATCTTAAGTTAGATCTCAAGTTGGAACAGTATGTTCTTCTTAAGTTTGAGAAGGTTTGTTTGAAGAAGTAGAAAGGTCAAAATGGTAAAATGGTTAAGCTTTCTAATCGCTATTATGGCCCTTTTAAGATCACAGATAAGATAAATGATATGACTTTTTGTTTGGATCTACCAAGTCATTGGAACATTCATAATGCTTTCCATATAAGTTTGCTACGTCCCTACATGTAGTCTAGCTCTTGAAAAACAATAGATAGATATTTTCTATACTCTTCTTTAGACCGCGAAAATATTAGAATGTCATCAAAGAAGACACATGTGAACCTTGAGTGAGGTCTAAAAATTCTCTCCATCATTTGATTGAATGTGGCAGGTGCATTAGTCAAACCAAATGGCATGACTAAGAGCTCGTATAGTCCAAATGTTGTACGAAAAGATGTCTTATGAACATCTTCAGGTGCTATATATATTTGGTGATAGTCGCTCCTGAGATCAATGTGATTAAATATAATAGCCCCTTGCAACTTATCCAAGATATCATCTATCTTTGGGATAAGAAAACGGTTTTTGATTGTGATATTGTTCAAAGATCTGTAGTCTATGCACATACGAAAAGAACCATATTTCTTTTGAACAAGTAAGATAGATATCAGTATGGAGAAGAGTTAGGTTGAACTAACCCTTTTTCCAACAATTTGTTTACTTGTTTTAGAATCTCCTCTTGTTGACTTGCACTTACTCGGTAAGGCGGTTGGTTAGGTGGTGAACTACTTGGGATAAGATCAATTGTGTGATCTTCTGGGTGCTTAGGAGGTAACTCTCCTAGGAGTGAATCACCAAAACAATCTTCATATTGTTTAACAAAATCATGTCTAGCTTGATCAATTAAAGAGAGGGGTTCTTTTAAAGTCTGAGACTTAGAAGCATTAGATGGTATTATGTGTTCATTAGAGGCATCAAGTGCCCTTGAATCGTTATCTTCTTTTGACTCTCTCACAAAAATCATGTAGATAAAAATAGATTTCTTTATTTATTTAGAAATGCTAACATGACTAACCATTGGTATAGACCGATCTCCAACATCAGCAATGTGTACTATGTTCCGACCCTTGAATTGAAATGCAAGGGTCTTCTTAATAAAATCGAGAAGAGGTCTAATTTTGTAAAACAAAGGCATACTTAAGATAACATCAAAGTTACCAATGGGTGCAAATAGAAAAGATTCTTGGTCGTGGTAATCCCCAAATCTAAGATTCAACTTCCCCTGGATAGGAGTAGAATTGGTTGTAAGTTCTTCAAATGCCAATTTTGATTCAATTGGTGTTCCCAATCGATCTGATGGAATTTGTAGCCTTTCAACAGTATCTGCTGATACAAAATTAGATCAAAGAGTATCAAAACTCGTTGTTTGTTGAGCGTTCCCCAACCCTTTAAGAGTTGTCTCTTCTTCTCATTTGAATGAGTATTAGCTTGCACATGCATAATAGAATTTGAGGATGGTGGTGGGGGATCTTTAATCACATTTTCTTCCTTCCTTTTGTGAGGACAATCAAGCTTCATGTGCCCTAATGCACCACAAAGAAAGCACCTTCCTTCCTCTTTGTACTTTTGTATCTCAGAGGGTGAGGGATACTTGCGCTTCTTCCTATTATCCTCTGACTTTGAATATTGGTCATGGGTATAGGTAGGTCTTCTTCAATTAGTCCTGTCTCTTGGTTGATCATAGAGTTGCTCCTGTCTAGCTCTATAAGAACTCATCTACAACTTTCGAGATGTACCAGGTGTATGCAAACTTTCAGCTATGATGGTAGACTCCATCATGCGAGATAAGGTTTCATGTGGATACACCTTCATGGTTCTATGTAAATGAGGGAGTAGGCCAGCTTCAAACTTTCTTTTCTTCTCTTCATCACTAATCTCCATGAAAGGAGTAACCTTGAGAAGTAGACCAAAACTTGCCCACATAACTAGTGACCTTCTCATGCTCTTTCTGGCCTAGCCAATCCCACTTCTTCTTGACATCATTCTCAAAATCAAGAGGCAAGAACTGAGCATAAAACTTCTCCTTGAACTTTTCCCAAGTTGTAGGTTTCCTTTCTTTCAAAATGAGAGTCAACCACCAATTGCTAGCAGTGTCTTTCAAGTGCATGTCTACATGCCTGAGCTTGGAATTTTCTGAGAAATTACAATTAGAAAAAGTAACTTCAAATTGCATGATAAAGGAAAATTCCTTAGAAGGATCTCTCTTATTGGAGTAAGATTCAAATTTTCTATTCTTATCCCCAGACTTAAAAGTCTTAGTCTTCTTAAGCTTGCTCCTCTTATGGTCCCTCTTTGTCCATTTGTAGATTGCACAAGACTTAGAACCAAGAGAGTAGGAACTAGAAGATGATGATGAGGAGGAGGAACTTGAGTAATTAGGGGAGTAGTTGGTTGCTGAGGGAGATGACTTTCTCCTTATCCGCCTCACTCGAGGTGAGGTCTTTTTACACTTCTTGACCCAAGAGTCTTTCTTCTTTCTAGGAAGCTTCTCAGCAATTGGATACTTTGCACCTTCACCATCAATTGGTGCAATGGTGTTTCCTCCAATATCACCATCTTTTGGAGAATATGGTCCTTCATAAGTAGCTTCTTCCCTTGCCCTTAAGCTTTCAATCAATTGACATACTTTGAGAATCTCCAACAAGCTATGATACTCTGTCAATTGAGTCTATAATTTCTCACTTGTAGGCACTTCATCAATTGCCATCTTTACCTTCTTCTTGCAAGGATCACCTTTACTTTGAGAAAAGCAAAGAGACTTGCTTTGATACCAGTGCTATAAGATTCGAGATACATGCTTGACCTTCTTATATACTTAAAAGATATATGGTGAATATTATGCTGGCGCAGAGAGAGAACAAATGAGAGAAAAGAAAGATGTAGAGAGAAAGAGAGAGAGATAGAGAGATTGATAACACACTAGGGGTTAGAAGATGGGTTAGTAACCCCCCCTTGTGGAGTTATGTTATTGACAAGGAGCAAGCTCCTCCATTACACAAAACCAATTCTTAACTTGTAGATCTTGGGAACAAGATCATGGTTCCTTGCACGGTATACAACCGGCTAACACTTGCACAACTTGGAATTTGGCACCTTTTGGTCCTTCTTGAGTCTCTCTCCTTCTCTCCTACACAATATGTGTAGGGATCTCCTCTTGGAGCTTGATTTTGGCAGAGCTTCCATAGCACTTGCACCTTCTTTCCTCCTCTTGCATTTATGCAAAGTGATGCTTCCTTCACCTCCTTCACACCCAAGGAGAGCCTCCCTTTTATCGGCTCTAAGAGCTTCTCTTCTTGGAGAGAGACTTGAGTGCCAATATTGGAAAGGTTGATCTTCATGCAAGATGTGGTTGTTCCAAGACCTACTCTGTAGCACCAATTTTGGAATATCTCTCTATGCGTTGCTCGGATGGAAAAATGTCCAACACAAAAGTTGTAGATCTCATAGTTTTTGATAATCCTATGAGGACCATTTTTAGGGTTCAAATTTCTATCACGAGATATTTTAAAAATGGATTCACCACGTCTATTTTAAGAAAAATATCTTTTTAAACTCTATTCTTAACTTATGGTCCATGCAACCACCTTGACCCATAGATAAGGAGATTTCATTAGATTTCCTTGGGCCTCAACCTTAAGATTGACTTTGACAAAAAAGCTTGTATCATCTTAGACCTTAGAAAGAGAAAATCACTTCTCTCCTCACTTCCAGAGGATCACGTCTCTTGTCTTTCTTAGTGAGATAATTACCTCTCTCGTCCTTCTTAGTGAAAGAATTACTTCTCTCCTTAATTCATTAAGAGAGGAAAGACCTTAAAGCTTAACTTGTAAGGGAGAGGATGACCCCCAAATGAATGCAATGCTAATTACACATAAGTAAACATTCCCAGGCATCCTCGGATGTACACATAAATACATATACACAATGCTAATGCACTTCCTCTTCTTAGAACTCAATCCATCTTCATTTATGTGTAACTCCTTGTTTCTTGTGTACACTCTTACAATTGGAGACACTTCCTTCCCCCTTCATAACTTGTACTGCCTATACCAGATATCTCCATCACAGTGCTCTGATCACCCCATTAAGTGATGCACTAGGAATAGTGGTCTTTAAATGGTCTCATGGCCATGCTAGATCATCATCAACACTTAAAGAAAAGTGAGTCATTAATTTATTGACATAAATTTACTAAATAGAGAATGCATAATAAGTAATCAATTTAGTAACAGGAACCGTGATGACACACATTTTTGTTGAAACATGGATCTAGGACATGGCAATGGGGAAGATATGGAGGTTGGAAAACAAAGACCAAAATCATAAAGACATGGAAACAGACAAGACTAATTGTCACACAAGTGAATTAAGTTCCAAGATTGAGACTTGGACTCATAAACACAATCTTGTATGTGGATTATGACATAGAGACTTTACTGAAAAGAAAAGAGTACTTTCATATCATTAAAGAAAAGGAAGCAAGTACAATGCTTTATAGGAAAGTCTAGGTGGCACATCCTCCTACTGTGCTTATGGGATTCTTTTCCTGAGTCCTCAATGCTCCATAGAGGCTGAAGTAGGTGTGATTGCAAATATCTCAACACCCCTCCTCAATCACAATTAGAAGTACAAAGTGTGTAGAGGCTTTAGTGAAAGCAACACCTGTAAAGTGTGGGCACACCATAAACATGGCAAAACACTAGAAGCTATCACAAAAATAAAAGGCTAAGTGTGAGTACCACAAACATGGTGGACATCCAGAGGCTGTAACAGGGGCCTCACAAAGTATACAGAGGCTATAATACAAGGCTACATGAGGATTTTATAAGCTTATGTCAGAAGCATTAGAGCTAGGCAATACAAGGCTAAAAAAGTCTATCAGAATAGAAGGACTAATGAGGTTTCCTTTTCCTGGTGGTCTTCTTCTTCTTCTTCTTCTTCTTCCTTTGCTTCATGGTCTTCTTCTTCTTTAACTGCAGGAAGATAGGCCTTTTGAGACCTTTTTTTGGCGTTGTAGAACTTCTTGGTGTGTCTAGTCCTTTTGCAAAAAATCATAGAAAAGTTGATCCTTCTTGCCTTTGTACCTGTTGCCAACATATAATGCTTGTTCATCTCTAGAGGTGCTTGGTTCTTCCTTAGTTTTTAGCTTCTTTTCCTCCTCTAACAATGATACCTAGATATCAACAAGCTTAGGGGTTGGCATATTGATTAGATTTGTTGATACATGAGGCAAACTTTTAAGCAGAACACCAATGCAAACATCTTCTTCCATTTTAATGCTGATTCTTGTAACTTGGGTTAGAAGCCCTTCCATGTAATTTAGATGTGTGGAAAGTGATGTGCTGGACTTCATGTCAAGCACACTAAAAAATTCAATCAAGAGACCATACTTTGATGACTTAAACCGTGCACCAAACAAAGTGTCAAGTCTCTTCCATGTATGTGAAGTATCGTAGTTATCCACATGGTGGATATAGTTGTAGTCTAGCTCCAATTTGATAATGTCCCAAGCCCTATCATCATTCTTTTGCCAAGTGACTACCAGGTCCACATCACACGAGGCTTCTTTTCTTTGCCACTTGTGATGGCCAAGAGACCCTTCGTCATTAGGTAAAGCTTGATGTGGGTTTGCCAGGTGTGAAACCCGAACCCCTTAAAGCAAACTATCAGAGAGTCCTTGTCCATGTTGGAGTTGTAGGAACAATAGAAAATCAGCTCCAAAATTCTTAGATTTTAGTAGTAGAAGAAATGAACTTGAATGTGCTAACAAGCACAAGTGCCTAGAAAGCACTAAGTGACTAGTATCAAGAGATACTTGTGGAGCCACATGCTTGAGAGATCTTCAAATGTCAAATGTTGTATTCCCCTCGTTGATTTGATGCTGGAGTAGCCCAAAAAATCTCAGATTTGATGTAAGCCAAAGCTAACACGAGTGACAAGAGTCACTGGATAAGTGTCAAGAGGCACTATGCTTGACTCTTCTTGAAATGCTTGCAAATTTGCCAAGAACTTCCCTCCTCAATGATTTGATGTGAGAGTATGTGTTGAAACTTTAGTATTCAATTACATTAGAGTGGCAGTGGACTGATTTAAATGTCAGGAAAGAGAAAATGAAGTAAAGGATGAGCTTGAGTACTCTTGGCTATGGAGTTTGTAGTAAGGGTTTCTGGGCAGCCTTGGTTTTTTCCTTACAACAGCTCATACAGTGAGCCATCTTGCAAAATATTTGAGCTGAGAGTAGATTAGGTAGTGCCCTTCCATTGCCCTATGGTTGTGGGAAGAATCGTTGAGCATAGGTGCAACATTCATCGTATGATAAGCCACTGACAAAAATTGCACTATATCTGAGAAAAACTCCAATGCCAGTTTCATGCGCATGGTTCTCATCAATTTTTAGGATATGATGGAGCGTCTTGACTTGGGGAAGGTATTCATAGAAGAAAGCTCTGGGAGATGTGCCTTGGTTGAAGAGATCTCAGCTCTCCAAGTCAGGTAGGTTTGGTAGGCTATGGCAGCCATTGAAGCTTCACTGAAGGTAAAGTGAGAATAGAGTTGGAAGTGAAGTCATGAATTGACCAGAAGTGAAGACGAGTTGAAATGAGCTAGGCCATGCCCGACTAGGCTCTAATACCATATTGAAACATGGATCTAGGACATGGCAATGAGGAAGCTATGGAGGTTGGAAGACGAAGGCCAAAATCATGAAGACATGGACACATACGAGACTAACTGTCACACAAGTGAATTAGGTTCGAAGATTGAGACTTGGACTCATAAAGACAATCTTGTATGTGGATTATGACATAGACACTTTATTGAAAAGAAAAGAGTACTTTCATATCATTAAAGAAAAGTAAGTAAGTACAATGCTTTATAGAAAAGTCTAGATACCACATCCTCCTACTGTGCTTATGGGATTCTTGTCCTTGTTGAGAATCAAGCTCATGATCAGTATCACCGACATGACCGACCTTATCTAGATAGCTATTGTCTTAGCTGTCACTCTACATGTGTGTTCTAATAGCTGAATCGGTTAGACTCAACTATAGCTAGTAGTACGGTCAGTTAGTGACCTAGTGTGTTTATCAGTCATGTGTGATTAGACTTGAGTAAGCATTATGGAAGACTGAGAAGAAGAGAAGAAGAGGAGAAGATAGTTTGGTCACATATTGAATCCCCAATGTACTGGGACATGTCTATGGTGGTTTGAGGATATTTTTGAGCTGAGAATACCTTGATTATTGTAGAGTTTATACTGCTAGTCATAACAGGCTACTTGCTTGTCATCAACTATGGAAAAGTCTAGCGAATGTCAACATTAGTTTTTCTATGCATCTATTGATGCTTTTATGGATAGAGTTGTTGTTGGGATATTTTGCCACTACCATAGAATGTTTTGAACTGATTTGAGCTTGGTTTATGCTCAGTTGACTATGTTTTTTAATTGCTGGAATACAATTTACATCAAGTAGGTTGTAGGAAAAATGTTCTTGAACTGCAGGAAAACTATTCTTGAACTGTGTCAAGAATCGCGTGATGGGGGGATTTGCTTGAGTTGCTGCACCAAACACACACTGTATACACAAGAGGAAGCTCACTCAAGAACACAAGAAGAGAGACGGAGGCCAAAATGTTGTCTTGCTGATTTTTTCTTCTTCTTCCACACACTATACAATGTACGCAAAGTATATATACAATGCATAACCAACTACACTAATCCACTGGTGCTATATCTTTGCCAGCTGTAGGTAGGTGTAAAAAACTAAATATATTAAGTGATAAGTTTGTGGCCATGTGAATGTCATAATGACCACCAACGTGCTAAGTGTAGACGTGCGGACCCATCTAGCCGGGTGGTTTATCTTCAATGTCCGCACCTGTTGAGCCTTCCATCTCAACACTCCCCCTCAAGCTCAAATCTATCTCTGCAACTCTAGGTAAGCTTCAGAACTTTCGAAGCTTCTCTGCACCCAATGCCTTTGTGAAAATGTCAGCTATCTGATCCTGTGTGCTGACATATACCAAGTAATTCTCTCCTGCAAGTACCTTCTCTGTCACAAAGTGGTAGTGCACCTCAATGTGTTTTGTCCTAGTATGGAACACTGGATTCCTAGCTAGCTATATGCTACTCATGTTGTCACAATGAATGACAACTAGACCATCTCCTTGCATGTCCAAATCACCTAATAACTTTTGCAGCCATACCACCTCACATGCTGCCATAGCAGCACCTCTATACTTAGCCTCCGTACTGGATAAAGCAACTGTAGGTTGCTTTTTGTTGCTCCATGTAACTGCTGCACTACCAAGGGAAAACATGAATCCACTAGTAGGTCTTCTGCCTGACATGCTACCCGCCCAATCTGCATCTGTGTAGCCAAAGACCTGTACGTCCTTACGTGCTTCATAAAAAAGTCCATAATGTAAAGTGGACTTCACATATCTCAATATACGTCTAACTGCATCCAAATGAGGCTTTCTAGGCATCTGCATAAAGTGAATGACAAGGCCAACAACATAGCTCAAGTCTGGCCTTGTGATAGTCATGTAAATCAAACTCCCTACTATCCTCTTGAACATAGTAGGGTCTTCTATCTCATCCCCAATGTCGGTACTCAACTTCACATTTTGCTCCAATGGTACTGAAAGAGGCTTACATGCTATCATACCATACTTGGATAACATATCCAAGCCAGAGTGCCTTTGGGATAGCTATATACCATCATCACATCTGATCACCTCAATACCAATAAAGTATCTCAACTCACCCAAATCTTTCATCTCAAACTTCTTCTTCAAGATGTCCTTAACTTCAGCAATCCCATTGTCACTGTCACTTGTAATAATCAAGTCATCCACATAGATGACTATGATAACCAAGCCTGCATCTCCCTTTCTCACATAAAGTGAGTGATCAATATCAGAAATACAAAATCCAATATTGACAAGATACTCTCCAATCTTGTCAGACCATGCTCTAGGTGCTTGAGCGCCTTCTTTAACCTGCACACATATGTGGGATGCTCCAAATCCTCATAACCTCCTGGCTACTCCATATACACTTCTTCTTGCAATTCAAGGAGCAAGCTCCTCCGTTACACATAGACCAGTTCTTAACTTGTAGATCTTGGGAATAAGATCACGGTTCCTTGCGCGGTATAGAAACCGACTAACACTTGCACAACTTGGAAGTTGGCACCTTTTGATCCCTTTTGAGTCTCTCCTTCTCTCCTACACAATATGTGTAGGGATCTCCTCTTGGAGCTTGATTTTAGCAGAGCTTCTGCAGCACTTGCAGTTTCTCTCCTCCTCTTGAATGTATGCAAAGTGATGCTTCGTTCAGCTCCTCCACACCCAAGGAGAGCCTCGCTTTTATAGGCTCCAAGAGCTTTTCTTCTTGGAGAGAGACTTGAGTGCCAAGATTGGAAAGGTTGATCTTCATTCAAGATTATTGACCTTAGAGTATTGTAAAGAGTGGAATGCAAAAGATAAAAAGGTGATGTATTGGCTATCTGTAGTCATTGATAATACTATGCTGGGACATATTAGGAATGTACAAACTTCACATGAAGCTTGGACAATTTTTGAGAACATGTTTTCAGTAAATACAAAGGCACAAAAGATTCAACTCAAGCAAGAGTTGAATACATTGAAGAAAGGAAAAATGCATGTCAATGAGTATGTGTTCAAGGTGAGGAGCATTGTAGATGCTTTAGCAGCAATTGATGCAATGCATGATGATGTTGATTTTGTTTCATCCACTTTGAGTGGACTCAATAATGAGAATGCATGGAAATCATTCGTTACTTCAGTATACGTACGGAAGCCATTTTCAAATTTTGATGAGTTGGTCTCTCTCATGATTACCAAAGAGATCAATATGCAAGGTGACTCTTCTGAAAGAAATGGTGAACATGTCCAAGAATTTTACTCAAGTTCAGGAAGTTTGCGTGGTAGATCCTCTTTAGGAGGCCATGGTATGGGACATGTTGGTGATAACTAGCAAAATAGGTTCAATCATCGAGTTGGTGAAATGCTGGTTTCAGGAGGTCGAGGAAACTTTAGAGGCTGGGGGAGCTCTAGAGGAAGAGGTGGATGGAAGAACAAAGGTTCTGGAAATTCTACTATTGTTTGCCATTATTGTGGCAAAAAAACTGGTGGCTCATTTTCCAAACTAGAAGATGGGTTCTTTCTAGGGCATTCAACAAAGAGATGAGTGATTTTGCACTCAACGCATCTAAGATCAGTCTTGTCTTAATTTGCTTGCTCCCTTTTGGGGCATCGTGAAGAAATATGCCCTAGGTAACTGCAAGTCCCTTGGTTCTTAGGTCTGCCTCCCTAGGCCTCTACCTCTACCTCTACCTAATGCCATCACCAGTACTGGTTGGTAGTCCATAAGAACTTCATTGCCTTCTTCATCATACGATATGTAAGGGTGTATATAAGGCTCTTCATCGTTTGGCTCCTCCACATTGTGGACCGAAGCATCACTAGGTGAATGGGCCACGTAGGGTCAGGTGGTCTATGGATGCCTCTCAGGTTTATTTCTATTCTAGGAATGGATGGCTTGGGGTCATTTGATGCCACGAGAGCCAATGGGACTCCCGTTTTCTAAAGAATTTTGGCGGCCTATTCACTAGGTAAGACTAATTGTACGGTTCTGAGTATGGGAGTCTCCTCAGTAGTCTGCAATGCATGGAATGGCTGAACCTACCACAATTCACACAAGGTCGGGACCTAAGGTCCTGGAACTCAGCTGGCAAGTGGTTTCTGCCACAGTACATGCACTGGACATGAGGATGTGTTTGTTGTCTCATCATCTCTTGTAATCTGGCTAGCTCCATCTTCATCACCACTAGCTCTTAACTTGAATCCATGCCCTTTCCTTTATGCTAAGTACTCGGACCTGATCTCTCACTTAATGTTGAAGCTCTTTCTAAAGTTCTAGAATTAGATTCATCTCGATTCGAGCTCCTCGAGCTTCGTTCCTTAAGCTAGTCATCCACTCTAATTGCCTCTTAAAAGACCCTAGTCATAGCAAATCTCGTTGCAAGATTGAGTTGATGCCAATGTCAAGAATCGCGTGGTGGGGGGACTTGCCTGAGCTACAACACCAAACACGCACTGTATACATAAGAGGAAGCTCACTCAAGAACACAAGAGGAGTGATGGAGGCCAAAACGTTTTCTTGCTGGTTTCTTCTTCTTCTTCCACACACTATATAATGTACACAAAGTATAGATAAGATAAAACATTAAGGAAAGTGGCCTACTAAGTCAAACAATGCATAACCGACTACACTAATCGACTGGCGCTATGTCTTTTCCAGCTATAGGTAGGTGTAACAAACTAAATATAATAAGTGATAAGTCAGTGGCCATGTGAGTATCATAATGACCACCAACGTGCTAAGTGTAGTGTGCAGACCCATCTAGCCAGGCGGTCCATCATCAATGTCCACATGTATTGAGCTTGCCATCTCAACACTCCCCCTAAAGCTCAACTCTATCTCTGCAACTCCAAGTAAGCTTCGGAACTTTCGAAGCTTCTCTACACCCAATGCCTTTGTGAAAATTTCAACTATTTGATCATGTGTGCTGATATATATCAAGTCAATCTCTCCTACAAGTACCTTCTCTCTCACAAAGTGGTAGTGCACCTCAATGTGTTTTGTCCTAGTATGGAACACTGGATTCCTAGCTAGTTGTATGCTGCTTATGTTGTCACAATGAATGACAATTGGACCATCTCCCTGCACATCCAGATCACCTAATAACTATTGCAGCCATACCACCTCACATGTTGCCATAGCAGCACCTCTATACTCAACCTTCGTACTATTCGATAAAGCAACTATAAGTTGCTTTTTGCTGCTCCATGTAATTGCTGCACTACCAAGGGAAAACATGAATCCACTTGTAGATCTTCTATCTGACATGCTACCAGCCCAATCTGCATCTGTGTATCCAAAGACCTGTATGTCCTTACCTGCCTCATAAAAAAGTTCATGATGTAAAGTGGACTTCATGTACCTCAATATACATCTAATTGCATCCAAATGAGGCTTTCTAAGCATCTGCATAAACTGACTGACAAGGCCAATAGCATAGCTCAAGTCTGGCCTTGTGATAGTCATATAAATCAAACTCCCTACTATCCTCTTGAACATAGTAGGGTCTTCTATCTCATCCCCAACGTCGGCACTCAACTTCACATTTTGATCCAATGGTACTGAAAGAGGCTTACATGCTGTCATACCATACTTGGATAACATATCCAAGCCATACTCCCTTTGGGATAGCCATATACCATCATCACATCTGATCACCTCAATACCAAAAGAAAGTATCTCAGCTCACCCAAATCTTTCATCTCAAAATTCTTATTCAAGAAGTCCTTAACTTCAGCAATCCCATTGTCACTGTCACCTGTAATAATCAAGTCATCCACATAGATGACTATGATGACCAAATCTGCATCTCCCTTTCTCACATAAAGTGAGTGATCAGCATCAGAAATACAAAATCCAATATTGACAAGATACTCTCCAATCTTGTCAGACCATGCTCTAGGTGCTTGATTGAGCCCATAGAGCGCCTTCTTTAACCTGCACACATATGTGGGATGCTTTAAATCCTCATAACCTGCTGGCTGCTCCATATACACTTCTTCTTGCAATTCACCATTCAAGAAGGCATTCTTAACATCCATTTGCTGCAAACTCCAACCTTTGGCTACTACCAAGGCAATCACATATCTAACAGTTGCCATCCTAGCAACTGGACTGAATGTCTCTTCATAATCTATACCATATGTTTGAGCATAGCCTTTTGCAACTAGCCTAGCCTTATACCTGCTAACTGAACCATCTAGATTATGCTTGACTTTGTAAGCCCACTTACAACCAATAGCTTTCTTACCCTTAGGTAAGGATACCAAATCCCAAGTCTTATTGGCTTCTAATGTAGCCATCCCCTCATCCATTGCTACATCCCAATGAGCATGACCAACAACATCCTCAAAACAAGTGGGCTCAACATCCTCAACTAGTTTCACCATATAAGCATAATGGTGAGCTGCATAACCTTCAAAACCAAATCTTTTAACAGGGTATCTGACCCTGCTAGATCTGCGTGCCACGGGATCACTCAAAGGAGCCTTTACATTACTATGAGCTCTCTGTACACTTGATGTCTTGACAGAAGGAATACCAAGCTCATCATCTAAGCTCTCCGAACCATTAGAATCTCCATCCAATCCCAAATGACTGGTAGATGCATCATTACCATCCAGTACTTTCTTCTTTCCTTTGTCCTTCCTTGCAACAGTTATAGATCCACCTGAAGATGTGGGGCTACTCCTTAGTCTCCCAGACCAAGGGCTCACTGTAGGTGTAGTACCAGATGATGTAGTTTCTAGTACTATGCATCTCATTAATAGATCCCCATGCATTTCTCTTGGTGGTAGAGTTGCAATGAAGATATGGTCTAGTAAATCTCCTTTGTATACACACTTGAAAGTCTTTGGATGTGAGGTATTCTACCACATTCCCAAAGAAAAATGCAATAAGTTGGATCAAAAGTCTCTCAAATATATATTCTTTGGATATAGGGATATGTAGATGTAGGTGAGATGGACTATTATCTCTAGGATCCGCAGCCTTCGAAGATTATCCATAGCCATGATGTTATTTTTCATGAGAATAAAATGTTTATGAGACCAGAGAAGGAGATTGAGGTACAGAGGATTATGTTTTAGGAGGAGCCTTTGCTCATAGTACAATCAGACCCATTGAAACAATATGCTACAATTGTTGATGATGGAGTGGCCCAAGATCCACGTGTTGTGTGATATCATGGCGTTAGACAAAGAGGAGATGCCATACATGCCCCACAACCAATTTTGAGATGCTTTATTAGAGCTTCACATCCTCTATTATGAGCCCTCTATGGATTATGTCATGGTGATAGGCTCTATTAAGTCATTTATCTATAAGGAGGCTATGTGCAAAGGTAGTTCTCATTCTTTGGAGAGGGTTATGTTGTCTAAGTTTTATTCACTTGAAAAGAACCATACATGGAACTTAGTTTCCTTTCCTATGTTGGAAAGCATTCATTGCTATACAAGTGGGTGTATAAGTTTAAGAGTACCCTAATCACCCTAAGCTAGCATATAAGGTCAGATTGGTTGCTAAGGGCCTCAAGCAAGAAAGGGTAGTTGATTTTTTTATGAGATCATCTCTCATGTGGTCAAGATGACTACCCTACACTTGTAATGGCCTTGTTTTCTTAATTGGATTTGAATCTTTATCAAATATATGCTAAGATAACTTTCTTACATGGGGACCTACATGAGGACATTTACATGCAGCAACCTAAGGGCTTTGTGAAAAGAGGTAAGGAATACCTAGTGTGAAAATTGAAGAAGAGTCTTTATAGGTATAATCAAGCACTTAGGGAATGATAGCATAAGTTTGATATTTTCATGCATTTGTAGGGGTATTCCCATAGTAATATGGATCCATGTTTATACAAGAATAAGGGCCATGATGATAGCCTTATTATCTTGGTGCTTTATGTTGATTATATCCTTATAATTAGGATTGCTCACACTGAGCTAGATACTTTAAAGACTTAGCTCAAGAAGAGCTTTGAGATGAATTATATGGGATAGGTCTCACATATACTTGGTATGAGCATTACATTACATGCAATTTTTCTAAGGGGGACTTCTCTACTTATCCCAACAAATGCACAAACACAGAGTACTTGAGAAATTTCATATATAGGATGGTAAGCCTATTGGCTGCCCTTTACCTTGTCATGTGAAGGTTGGTTAGTCTGGTTGTCTGTAGTCTTGTCTGTAGTTAGATGATGTGAGAGCCGAGATGACCAAGGTTTCATATGCATCTGCAGTAGGTAGTTTGATGTACCATGATAGCCACTCTACCCTAATATAGCATATGAAATGGGAGTTATGGCACATTATGTGCCTATACCTAGCAAGCAACATTGGGATTGTTGAGAAATACGAATCCTTGAGCAAGGTTTAGCTATGGAGGATGGAAGTCAATGACAAGCGACATGATGACTAAGACTAGGACACACTAGTTGTTACTCAAGTGAATTAGGTTCCAAGTTAGATTAGCCTGGACTCATAAACACAATCTTGAGTAGACATGATAAGAACTGAAAGTACAAAGTACAATATCATTCCATTGAAATGATTGTCAAAGTACACTCTTTTATAGGTGCAAGATGGTAACACTTTCCCACACTATGCCTATGGGATAAAGGCAACTCTTCCTAGATTGAGCTACATGTTCCTTGCCTAACTGATTCATATAAAGAGGCACATATGGATGTGATTGCATATTTCTCAACACCCCTCCTCAATCACAGTTGTAAAAGCACTAAGTAAATAGAGGTTGTCATGAATAGAATCTTGCTATGTGTAGACATGGAAAAACCAACCGTATAAAGCTAGAGGCTATCACAAGGCCTCACTAAGTGTGTAGAGGCTATAGTGAAAAAGATTACATGAGGATTACAAGGCTTATGATTGGAGCATTAATGTAAGTACATACAATGCTTAAAAAATTCAGCCTCAATAGTGGGAAAAGAAGGACTAATGAGGCTTTTCCTTCTACTCTTGAGTGTCTTCTTCCCTTTTTTTTTCTTCTTCATGGTCTTTTCTCTTTTGACGGTTGCAAGGTGGGCCTTCTGCGATCTCTTTTGACATGAATTTTTTTTTCAATGTGCCGAGTTCTTTTACAAAAGTCACAAACAATGCCTTTCTTCCCTTTGTACTTGTTGTTAACATAAAGCACATGTTCTTCCTTTAAAGTGCTTGCTTCTTCTTTACCTTTGAGCTTTTCTCTTCTTCTAAGATTAATGTTTTGATGTCTACTAGCTTTAGATTTGGCATATTAATTAGTGTGGTGGAGATATTACCAAAATCTAGAGGAAGACTTTTGAGCAAGACTCCAATGCATATATCTTCCTTACATTTTTAAGTTAACCCCTATAAGTTGAGTTAGCAAACTTTCCATATAATTAAGGTGAGTTGCAAGGGATGTACTAACCTTCATATCCAACATGAAAAATTCAATCAACAATACATATTTTGAATATTTAGATTGGGCACCAAACAGTGTATCCAACAATTCCCAAACTGACATGAGATGTATCACTGAAAGGGAGTGATGGATCGAAGGTTGGACTCGAGAGCTATGGAAGGAGAGCAAGAGCAAGAAAGGGAGAGACTAGAAATGGAAACTCCAACAAGCACAATGTGTGACCGGGCCCTTCCTTTATTCAAATTGTCACTAAAAGAATAAAGAATAAAGTGACAATAACGGGCGCCCGCCACCTGCAGAGTGTAGTGGCGGTGACTGTCAGTACAACATGTATACATGTACAACAGGATGAGGAAAGACGTCATCTCATCCCACTCCCATCAACCTCCTAAGGAAGGCAAAGCGCTCTATAGAGAGGCTTTTTGTGAGCAAATCTGCAGGATTCTGGTCAGTCGAGATCTTGACAAGATCAACAAACTTGTCCTCAATGACCCCACATATGAAGTGATACCTTACCTCAATGTGTTTTGTCTTTGCATGGAAGACTGGATTCTTGGCTAAATGAATAGTACTCATAGAATCCAAATGCAGTGTAGGGATAGCATCAATACCAAGGTCAGCAACTAAACGACCCAAGAAAATGGCCTTCTTGCAAGCCTCAGTGGCTGCAACATACTTGGCCTCTGTAGTAGAAAGGGCCGTGCATTTCTACACCCTGGACATCCAAGAAACAGCACCTCTAGCATAGGTGAATACATAGCTAGAAGTGGACTTCCTACTATCTGCATGTCCTGCATAATCAAAGTCACTGTACTCCACGACTCCTATATCCTGGCTGCCATAGCATATGCACATATCTGCAGTGCCCTTCAGGTACCTCATGATACCCTTCACGGCATCCTAGTGCTTCTTGCCAGGTGTAGCCATATAGTGTGCCACAACACTAACTGCAAGGGCAATATCTGGACGAGTGGCTATCATGGCATACATAAGACTGCCCATTGCGATGCATAGGGAATCTTGGCCATCTCGGCCTTCTGCTCTTCTGTCTGCAGACAATCAGCCTGTGATACCTTCACATAAGAAGGCAATGGACAGCCAATAGGCTTTACGTCCTGCGTGCGGAAGCGCTCAAGGACTTTATGAATGTATTCCCTCTGTGAGGACAAGTAGAGGAGTCCCTGATGCCTGTCGCATGTAATGCGCATACCAAGTATGTGAGCGGCTTGTCCTAGATCTTTCATCTCAAAGCTCTTCTTGAGTTGAGCCTTAAGAGCATCTAGCTCATCATGAGCTTTCCCTGCTATCAACATATCATCCACATAGAGTACCAAAATCAATAAAGAACCATCACGAGCTTTCTTCTGTAAAGACACGGATCCATAGCACTCCTGCTATAGCCCTGTGACTGCATAAAGGCATCAAACTTATGATACCACTCCCTAGGTGCCTGTTTCAAGCCATAAAGACTTTTCTTCAATTTCCACACTAGGTGCTCCCTGCTAGGTTCTGCAAAGCCCTTAGGCTACTCCATATAAATCTCATCATGCAAGTCCCCATGTAAGAAAGCCGTCTTGACATCCATCTGGTATAGATCCAAGTCAAGCTGAGCAACCAAAGCCAAGAATAATTGCAGGGTGGTCATCTTAACCACAGGAGAAAAGACCTCATCAAAGTCCACACCATGCTCCTGCTTAAAACCCTTTGCTACCAATCTAGCCTTGTATGCCGGCTTGGGGTGTCCAAGGGTACTTTTTAGCTTGTACACCCACTTGCATCGCAAAGCCTGCTCGCTCGTAGGCAAGGAAACCAAATCCTAAGTGTCATTCTTATGCAGGGAGTCTATCTCAGACTGCATAGCCCTCTCCCAGGAGTGACTGTCACCCATGCGCATAGCCTCATCATAAATGAAAGGCTCTCATCCATCTATAACTAAGACATAATGCATTGAGGGCTGAAATCTATCTGGTGGACATTTGTCTCTTGCAGGCTCTGCTACCTGTTCAACGCCCTGACCATGAGCATCTACTGTAGTTGTAGGTTGTCCAACTGGCTGTGCGGGAGCTCTTGGCTCCTCCTGAAATATGACCCTGCGGATCTCAACAACTCTCTGAGGCTACCTATGCATCTTGTCTTCATGGAAGACTACATCATGACTGCGGATGACTTTCCGCGCCTGCGGATCCCAGAGACGGTAACCCATCTCGCTTGCATCCCCATAACCAAGAAAATGCATTTGACACTCTTGGGATCCAGCTTACTTCTCTTGTCCCTGGGCACATGGCAAAATGCCTCACATCCAAAGAAACAGAGATGTGCATAAGAGGGGGGTTTTCTAGTCCATACCTCCTCTGCAACCTGTTAATCCAAACCACTAGAAGGTGATCTGTTTATGATATGCACAGCTGTACTAACTGCCTCAACCCAAAAGCTCTGTGGTAGGCCTGCATGACTAAGCATATTGCATACATGCTCCTAGCTAGTTCTATTCATCTGCTCAACCAAACCATTCTGGGGGGTGTAGGGGGCGGTCAACTGATGCTTAATACACCTCTCATCACATAATTGCTCAAAAGCATGTGAGACATACTCACCTCCATTATCTGTTCTTAGGCATTTTAGCCTATATCCAGACTGGTTCTCAACCAATGCAAGCCATCTCTGAAACACAACCAAGACATCAGATTTCAACTTAATGGGATAAGCCCAAAATTTTCGTGAAAAATCATCTATAAATGTAACAAAATACTTTGCACTACCCACCATAGACTGACAAGGCATGGGCCCACAGACATCCAAATGTACCAATGCCAAGGGCTCACTCATGCGTGGCCTACTAGAATTCTTATGCGTATACCTAGTCTGCCATCCATAAAGACAATGCTTACATGAATCAAAACATGCATAATCAAGGGGTGGTAAGTACTGCAAACCGGAAAGCATTTTCATTCCCTTCAAAGACATATGGCCCAAAGGGGCATGCCAAAGAGATATATGTGGGATAGAACCCATAGACAAAACATGATCAAGGGAAGAAGCTGATACAATCAAGGGGTAGAGACTGCCAGCCTTGGCACCTCTTGCAATCACAAGTCTGCCACGAGTGATCTTCCATGCAGAGTCTCCAAAACATACATGATATCCTGCATCATCAAGCTATCCAGCTGACATGAGACTGCGTGTCAAAGCAGGGACATAACGTACATCCTGCATAACAAAACTGTTGCCAGAAAGAAACTGCAGCCTAACATCACCAATGCCCACAATATCAAGAGAGCTATCACCACCCAAGCGCACAGAACCCAAAACAGTATGTTATGAATGAAACCACTCTCGGCAAGGTGTCACATGAAAGGATACACCTGAGTCCAAGAGCCAACACTGTGCATACATAGAGTGTATCTCTATCATCTGCGAAGCAGTAGAAGAAGCTGCTAGGATATAATCATCATCATCAACATCCTCAGGTTGCATAACATTGATCTCTTCAATTTTAACATTGGACTTTGCAGGCACTATGCTGCGATTAGAAGAATTATCTTGCACTTTGTCTTTCCCCTTATCTTTGTACCTTTCATTGCGCAATTCATGGCATTATGGCCTAATATGGCACTTTTTCCCACAATGGTGACAAGTAACATCTACATTCCTGCCACGGGATTTACTATGTGACTTCCCACGAGACTTGGACCGAGATTTTTGAGAATCCCGTCCACGGCCACTGCCACTGCCATGCTTTCCATATCCATCATTCCTGCCTCTAACTGTCATAGCATGTAACACACGAGAGGCGTCCAAATTCTTACGATTAACCTCTTCTTGCAGAAGAGCACTCTCAACATCAGATAATTTCAAGGTAGCAGTAGAGGCACATAATGCAGTGCAGAATACATCCCATGACTCATTAAGAGTACCAAGTAAGAAAAGAGGAGTGACATCCTCTGCAAAAGTGATGTCCTGCAAAGTCAAGTTCTTGAGGATAGCATGGAATTGGCTCAAGTGAGCAGACATAGTCACATTCTCTTTCATGCGCAGATCCATAAGCTACTTCAATCAATACATCTAACTCGCTGGACTTTTCTTGTAATAGAGATTCTTGATTTTATTCCACAACTACCATGCACTCTGTTCTTCCTCAAATACATTGTAGTGAACCTATTCTGTGAGAGATAATACAATAGTGGACTTGCATAACTCATCAAGCTCAAGCCATTCCTCATTTGGCATAGCTGCAGGCGGATGCCCACTTAACCTCAAAGGTTTGATCTGCAATTTCTGCACCAACACCTGCCAATTCTGGCTTTTCCAATAAGAGTAATTTGTACCATCAAGCTTAGTGATGTTGAAAATAGCATGATCAATGGACGAACTTGCCATAATGCAGGCTGGAAGACTGTAGACAGTTCAAAACTGCTTGCTGTTTACTGTACAAAATGACCAAAAAATCACCAAAATCGAGGAAAAATGGCAAAAAAAGTGGAACCAAAGGTGCTACCCACCAAGTACTAGTGAAAGTACATCATTTCAGAGTGTTTCAGCATGAAAAATCCATGCCAATCTATACATATATGCTTGCTGTAATAAATTTCAGATTTCAATAAAAGAGAGCTAACAGTGCCAAAATCGGATTCCAAGGCAATCAGATATTGCTAAGACCAAAGTCGGCATCATGCGGGCATAGCATAAGCATATGATGGTAGATAAGCATGAATCCAACACCCAAGTATGTCATATAAACATCTGCCAGTGAGTAGGCACACCCCCCAGTCAACGGGGCAAAGTGTTCCTGCTACTACCAAAACTTGACACAAGTAGGTGTCAACTCACAAAGATACGGATCCAAATCTGAGACTCAGCTCATAAGCATACAGTGAACCAAGACATATAATGTATCATTCCAAAAGGTAAGAAGTCCCAAAGTCTCAAGTGTCTGTAACTCCTCAATGGCATGTAACGACTCAATGCAAAAAAGTACCGCCTGCTCAATGTCTGATAAGCATTCAAGAATGCTCCCACTGGCACAAAAGTCGTATGTACGAGCTCAAGAGCTCAATCCAAGGCAAGACACAATGCCAATGACATAAGTCCAAGACAATACATCAATAGTACATCTCGAACATGTAGGCAGTAGAGCATCCGTATGTAGTATCCGTAAGCATGTAAGACATCAAATACATCCCAATCCAAACTCTGACAAGCCAAGTAACATCTAAGATTACTCCAGATGATCCAAAATGCATCCAACATGGAGCTTCAATGAGCACTCAAGCTCAACGTATGCATAGGGTAATCAGTCGTGACATGACCATCAAGCCGTAGGCAACGGGTATGCATAAACCCAAGAAGCATCACTGTCAAAGCATATACCAATGTCAATAAGTGCGGGCTGAAATAAGCTCAAGCTTCCAAAAGCATTCGGATTCAATGAAAAGCTCAAAGTCATCCCTCGATGATCAATACATCATAGCATAACCCAAGACATACATCCAGAACCAATAGGCATATGTCAAATCATGAAAGATAGCTTCAGCCCAAGAGTATTCAGCATGCATTTACCATTATAAACTATGTATTTCTAGTCCTAAAATCAGGCCAAAATCATAGATTACATGTAGCTTCAATCCCCCAATCAATCGGGATGCAATAGGCATCAAACCGCTTATGTAGTCATGCCCAAACAAGCATAGGCATATAAATACATATTGTCTCAGATCTAAAATCTATTACAGAATATTCTATCATCAGAATTTGGCAAATTCGACATCACCATCGCGTTCGGAGTGTGCCAAAACCCTAATTTAGACTCTTACCTTGCCTAAATTGGGTTCCGAATGCTCGAGATATGACAAAAAGAGTGATTTTTGGGTCAGATTTTGAAACATGCACAAAAAAAACATGAGCTGGCTGGGGGGGTCTGCTATCCCACGTGTCAACAATGGGGCCCAAAGGGGGCACAAATGAGGGCCAAAGAAGGCCTACACCAAGCCTCAGCAAGCCTTGATATGCTGGAAGCAAGATCCAGGTGAAGGAAGCTCCAAGAGCTATGAGCTATGGCTATCCACAACTTGTTTACAGCCTGTGAGACCTTAGAACTAGAGTAAACCCTGAAGAAAATGATCAAATACCTCTGATGTAATGTCCTGAAGGTGCCCAACAATGCCGGGAAGGTGCTAGGGAAGCCGGGGAGTGACGGGAGCTCGAAGGAGTTGAATATGGTTGTCGGGAAGGAGACCCAATGCAAATAGGGAGTCAATGGGATGCTGAGAATGCCACGAACTAAGTTCAAGAGTCAAAAAGCAAAGCTCTGATACCAGTTGAAAGGGAGCGACGGATCGAAGGTTGGACTCGAGATCTATGGCGGGAGAGCAAGTGCAAGAAAGGGAGAGACTAGAAATGGGAACTCCAACAGTCACAATGTGTGACCGGGCCTTCCTTTATTCAAATTGTTACTAAAAGAATAAACAATAAAGTAATGGTAGTGTGACCACTGTTCTACAGTGACAGAATTTTTTGCAGTGTTCTGTAATGGCGTCTGATTCTCTTTCACAGATTGTCACTGAAAAGCTTGACAAGAACAACTTCCAAGCATGGAAGTTTAGAATGACGAATTTCCTTATGGGAAAAGGATATTGGGAATTCGTTGTAGGAAATGAAGAAGAACCAGTTCTTCCTGATTTTCCCAATCAACAGCAAATGCAGGCATTTAAAGGATGGCATGAGAGAGCCAAAAAAGTAATGTATTGGCTGCAAAAAATAGGGCCTTTTCCTGAGTGCATGTGGAAAACTTCCGCCTCCAAAACAGGCCTCGAAATGGCCTCAAATAAAAAAAAAACAGGGTAACCAAGGGCTAAAACCCTATCCCGCAACATATACTGCCCTCTTGCTACACAACGAAGGGCGTCTCAATCTGAGACAATGCACTCTTGCACTTTTCGGCTGTGCTACCTGTAGAGACTTGCTCCCAAACTCAAAAAATGAAAGCAACACTAGTCCTCTTACCAGAACACCGCGATCTTGGTTTGCTTTCTTGAGCTCCTTACCACAAACCAGGCTCTGAATTTTCCTCTTCTTAGTTGTGTAAGCCAAAAAGAACCCTAGTACATAGAAATAGAAGGAACCTATATATGGGTCTCAAACCAAACTCAACTAACTAAGGTGGCATACTAACTGAGCCACGAACTAGAGTAGATAAGGATAACTGTCATCTAGCTATTATTCATGGGCGGTGTACTAACCGCATCTGCAGGTAACAAGTCTGTGACATAAATGCACAACGGTCAGCCTGGCATATCACGAGTGGAGCTCGATATCTCAACACTATCTCCTCTTCTTTGGCTAGATCCAAGGCCTCCAAGTAGGTAGGGTGCACTAGCTATGGAGGTCAAGAAGATTAGAGTGAAGATGGAGTGAAGAGATGAAGACTTCTTCAGGAGAGCAGAGTTGAGCTGAGGTTGATGAGAGCTGAAGGAGCAATATGCAAAGCTAAACCAAGCTCACCATGGCTCTATGGTGTAGCTTTGCACATTTCTCCTTTAGCTCTCCTCAACCTCAGCTCAGCTCAGCTCTTGAAGAAGTCTTCATCTCTTCACTCTATCTTCACTCTTGTCTTCTTGACCTTCATAGCTAGCAACACCTTGCCTACTTGAAGGTGCTGGATCTAGCCAAAGAAGAGGAGATAACTCATGTCTTAAACTAGGAAAATGTTCTTTTGATCAAGATGCCTTAGGCCAATACATCAAACCTCAACATTTCATGCTCTTTGTCTCAACATTATGAGTTTTCTTCCTCGCTATCTAGAATATGCATGCATCCTATCATATAGCTTATCTAGCTTGTGAAGGTTGCAATTCATCCTTTGACTATAGGGATTTTAAAGCACACTACATAAGCTCTCTCCTTATGATGTATCTCTCAAAGTAACCATCTCTACGAGCTATTGTCAATTAAAAACTAGTTGCCTACAAGAAATCCTAAAGAGAAAGCCATAGCCACTCAACTCAAAGCTCATTTTTCACTCTATTTTCTCAGTCCTCTCAATTCAACCAATCCACTGCCACTCTGATCTACTGCCACACTCAATGTTCTAGCAAGATTTCCACATCAAATCAACAAGGCTGGGAAGAGTCAACAAGATTCAACATTAATATTCAAAGCTCAATATGGTTTTGATACCATGTTGAGAAACGTGGATCCTTGAGCAAGGTTTAGCTATGGAGGATGGAAGTCAATGACAAGAGACATGATAATTGAGATTAGATACACTAACTATCACTCAAGTGAATTAGGTTCCAAGATAGATTAGCTTGGACTTATAAACACAATCTTGAGTAGACATAACAAGAATTGAAAGTGCAAAGGACAATAGCATTCCATTCAGATAATTGTCAAGTACACTCTTTTATAGTTGTAGGATGGTATCACTTTTCCACACTATGCCTATGGGACAAATGCAACTCTTCCTAGATTGAGTTGCATGTTCCTTGCCTAGCTGATCCATACAAAGATGCACATATGGGTGTGGCTGCATATTTCTCAACAGGGACATTGTGAATGGTATCATGAGATACCTTAAAGGCACTAAAAATATGTGCTTTTTCTATGGTAGCTAGGATATAGGAGTCACGAGGGTACTCAGGTTATGTAAGACATGTAGACAATAGAAACTCCACTTATGGGTTTATCTTTATCTATGCTAGAGGTGCTATCTTTTGGATATCTAGGGTGCACAAATGTATGACCTTGTCTACTATCAAGCTTGAGTATGTTGTAGCCACTAAGATTTGTGAGGAGGCCCTATGGTTGGGTCATCTAATTCCATATCTTGGTATGACTATGACTCCTATACTACATTTAGATTTGATGAGTACCACTCAATTAGCCCATTATTTGGTCTTCCATGTGAAGAAAAATCACATTGAGGTGCGCTATCACTTAATAAAGGAGGTGGTAGAGGATCAATTCATTGATATTTTCAAGATCCCTACAAATACGAATCTACAAATCTCATCAGTAAAAGTCTCCTAGTGTGGAACAATATGCCTTTCTTAGGAGGTTGATGGGTGTAGGATGAGATGTCATCTTTCCTCATCATATTTTACTCTATGTACATGTTATATATTTTTTCTTTTCTTTGAATCCTCACATTGAGAGAGAAGGAGAGAAGGGAGAGATTGCAGAGAGCATATATATTCTCTATTACAAACACACAATACTACTAGGGCCATTTATTTGAGTACAATGCTACGTACTTGTCAAGAAGGAGACCTAGGAGAGAGAAGGAGAGAAGGAGAGAAGGGAGAGACTGCAAAGAGGAGAGAGAAGGAGAGAGAAAGAGGGCGATGAGGAGAGAAAGACTAGGAGTAGAGAGAGAAAGATAAGAAGAGGAGAGAGAAATGGCTGGCAGCCATGGAAGGACAGGGAAGAAGGTGAAGAAGGTGAAAGGACAGATGTATATTCATCAAATGGTACCCTAACCAGGTCCTTGTACACCTTAAATACCCCATCCGTGTAACCGGGTATTCTCATGTGCTATTCCCATGTTAACCCCGTGTGAGACCATCTAATCCCATTCTTTACATTCCATCCCGACCCGGAAGGTTTTTGCCCTCAAAAACAAAAAGAGGATGTATTGGTATGGCTGGGTGGGGGGAAAAGGGTGTGGGAGGGGGGGGGAAATCTTGTGGAACGGTGGCCTATGAGCATGTATGTAGTGTGAGCATGAGGGGAGAAGGTAACTCGGTACAAAGATAGGCACCAATTCCAAACAAGAAGGGTTGGACAACACTGGACAGCATGTTGTACCGAACAAGCCTGCAGTGGAAAACTAATCATAACTTGCCATGGGCAACTCCAAACGAGACGTTCCGCATGTCAAAACGAAGCTCATTGAGTGTACTTTTAGCCCAGGTAGGTCATGCATGGGTCAATTAATGCAGGCCCAAAACAATTCGAAAACAGATGGCTGTCTATTGCAAAACATGCCCAAATTGAGTTGTCCTTCAGCCAAGGTTGCCGCCTCAAGGTGAGGGGACTGCACGGGGGGAGTGTTGATGTAGATAGAGCTTTTCTTTAACCCCCGAGATCAAATGGATAACCTGCATGGTAAGCATCACTAGCATACATGTCATCCATGCAAGCGTGGGTCTCTGCACTACTACCAAGGTCAAATGGAAAGTGGTTATCCTTTCCATGCATTGGGTTATCATCCACAAGTAAAGCTAGAATGGTCAGAACCACTAGCTGCTGCATTGAGTCTACCATAAGCATCATATGATTAAGCTCGGTCTGTGCTTGGATGTTGTCAACCACACCCAGGGTTGCATAAGCTAAAAAGTTTACTGCATCAGCCCCTAAGTGCTGCATATTCATGGACCTTGCATTCTTAGTGATGTCCAAGCATTCAAACTGCAGGTCTGTGTACTGAAGGGGCTCCCGCATGGGGTCATGATTATCCAAATCCAGATGCTGCCCATGATCTTCTTTCTTGAACTGAAGTTCTTGTTGTGGACCCATACCAAAATGGTCTTCAACAAGATCTTCTCCATCCTTTGCATCATAATACTCTAATACCAAGAGTATTTTGACAGTCTTTGCCCTGCATGTGGCTTAATGATTACAAGATATTGGCTTAGCACATCGATAGCGTAAGCTCGCAGCATGCAATTTCTGTATCGTATCACTAGTAAGGTGTCTAATGCATTTAGCCTTAGATAGCAATTTACACACTTGCCCATCACCATTGGTCAGCTCAGTAATAGTTCTGACATGCTGCTCATAGTCATCTTGCTGCTCATGTACAACAGATGGCTATCCATGCTCATGACCATAATGCTTATGCTGTCCATATGGATGGTCATACCAATGTGCCTGCTGCTCATAATGATATTCATGTTGTCCATACTGCATATGGTGATAATAGCCCTGCTGTGCATCACACGCATAACCGTCATAAGCATGCTACCTTTGATCATTGATTCCACAGCATTGGTCATGCTGTCCATAATCTCTAAGAGAATGCATGTCACAAAAATGTTCATGCTACTGCCCAAATACATCTATTTTCTGTTGCTTACTACCAAAACCTTGGCCATATTGTTGCCCATAAACATGATGCCCAAGATTACATGATGACTGTCCAACATGACTACAACCATGTCCTTGCATCCTAGGCTGACCATAAGTATGATGATTGGCAAGTCCATGAGCATAGGTATGGGCATGATGTCGGTCATAATCACTTGCTTGCCACTCCTGCATTGCATCAAAGTCTCCTGAGGCAGCTGCCCATATGGTTGCGTGACATAAGAATCTCCATATGCATGCTACTGATTCATATGATTGGCAAGTCCATGAGCATAGGTATGGACATGATGTTGGTCATAATCACTTGCTTGCCACTCCTGCATTGCATCAAAGTCTCCATGAGGCAGCTGCCCATATGGTTGCATGGCATAAGAATCTCCATATGCATGTTGCTGATCCATAAAGTCATAGGATTCTCAATGATTTCCATAGTAATAATTCCCAGCATGTCTATGAGAAGGCTCAGGCTGCTGCCCATAATAATCAGGCTGTCCATGTCCGTGGCAAGGTACACAACATGTATGACCAAATTTGGCATGAACATAATCATTATGTTGTTGTCCAGACTCTTGATGCAACTGTTGTTGCTTGTAATGTGCTAATGGTTGTTTAAGCTGTTGGGTAAAAGGCTACCATTGCACCTCAAAAGGTTGGTGTGATTGCATTGACTGTTGCTGAATTACCTCAGAAACTTCCTCCATCTTATGCATGTTACGCATGGTATGTGACATTATCATGTAGCCTGCATATCCAATGATTACTTCAATTTGCAAACCATGGCAACCAACTGCGTCAAAGACTTGCAGATTTGCATTCAGAACAGTGCCACCTGAGCTGACTAGACAGTTCTGCCTGCATTAACCTCAGATCCGACAAAGAGGTTTCCAAACCTGCTTTTCTCTGGTAGTAAGCCTGACAAGGTAGTTTCCAACTGTGCCTTCTCTGCTGATAAAGAAGTGCTGCCAATTATCTGGTAATAACCAAGGTTTTTAGAGACGTTGAGTTGTATTCAAGGCCCAAATGACAATCTCCATTACTGCAGCCCCTAGGCAGTTTGACTTCGACCTCTACATCATGTAGGAATTCAAGGCACAAGCAAACCCACTCATTATCATGTACTTGGGATGAGTTGATCAGCTTCTATGTTGCTGTAAATGGGTTCAGATGTTGTCAACTCCAAGGCATGTCCTCTAGTAGACGCTCATCTTACCATAGTAGCATCTTGATGAGTTGACAAGGGAGGCACTCCAGATCCAATCCTTTTAAAAAATTTCAAAGTGATTTTCAAGGACTTGGGTCCTTAAGTTAAATACTCAACTCTTTTCTTCTTTCAGTGTGTAGGCCCTCTGCCCATTTATGCAGCTTTCTACTCCAGCTGGGAGAGTGATACATGTTGTCTAAACTTACGCCACAATATACTAGTGCTTCCCTTACTTATAAAGAATTCTTGGGACCTTCTTTGTCCACAGATTCAGTCAGGCAATTCTCATCATCTACCCAGACAGACATAAAGATTTCCTTCACAATTGCTGACGCATCTGGTGCAAAACATCTATGTGACCCTCAAGTAGGATATTACATGCTTCCTCCAATGCTGTCACAATGCTGTGTTTGTATAGAATAGTGATCTTCACATAGTACTTGGATGCAAAGTAGAGTGGCATGCAAGAACATACAATATTAGCTCTTGTATCAAGCTTGTGTGTAAATAGGAAACTAATGTTTCCCACAACAGACTTTTAGGGCCAATCCCCTACTCAATTTTGAGATTTGGAGCACCTTTGACTCTAGAATTGAACTACAGCAATCTGGCTGGTGTGATTCCTCCAGAGTTTTGGAAAACTCAAAATCATTTCTAAATTGGATCTCTCAAACAATGCTTTGAAAGGCAAAGGAAAGCACTTTCACAACTGACAGTAGTAAAGTAGCTCTGTCTGAAATCTTCTCTGCATCATGTGGCTATTGTCACAAAATTTTCCTTTCCAACTTCAAGACAAGTTGCACCAATAGTCGTTGATTCAAAGCCTTATCAATGAATTCCTAATCTAGATGGAATTCACAAGGATGCATCAGTGCTGCTGAAGAAAACCTTCTCGAAAATGGCCATCTGTTCGTACATCTAAATGTGGTTTGATATCTCTGTGGCATACACTGTGAACTCAATGAATGTAGGCCAATGCATGACAAATCTGATAAGTGTAAAGCTTGACATAAATAAGAGGCATCCGTTGATTAGCTTGGCTATAATGTTTTGGTATTTTGTACACAGTCTTCGGAACAAACTCCAGCACTAGATTCAGGTATAGCTCATCCTTCTCAGTGTTTGAATAAAAACAATGCTTGAGGGAAACTACATGTGGGTGATCGAGCATTTGCATGATTTGCAGTTCACCTTCTTTATAGTCATGGATTACATCAGTAATCCGACTGCCTATGGGTATGAAGTATAAAATATGGCTGTCGTCAAGTGGGGAGATGCCCGCCTCTAGTTTATGCAAAAAGCCTGCATTTGGGACCTTCAGTGCAAGGATTCAATTTCTGCTTACCTCCTTGCAGTCGATGAGCTCCAAGACCTCATGGGTTCCCTCTCCCTCTCACACCAGGCAGGATTCGACCGTGCAGAGAGCCTCCACCAGCTGGCCATATCCGGCTTGAAGAGGAATTCCAGCATCTCCTCATGTCATTCAGCTGTATGATAGACCCGGAATGGATTTTGGAGGTTGCCAGTGCCCCCCCGCTTCTCGTGGCGAAGATGACACTACTAATACTGTATCCTGCAGTTCTATTGAGGAGGAAGAAGAAAATAGCGATGATATAGTACATCTTTGACTCAGTTTAGAAACGGCTTCCTCATTTGCAACCGCTTCTCAATCCTTTGCGTGGACGCACCAAGTGTGTCTCCTGGGATCCATTCCATCCAACCGAGAAGACCAACCACCTCATCACCAACGACATCCTCAATGGACCCAAATCAGACATCAGGCATTCCATCCACAAATCTCATGGCCCAAATATCTATTTGAGAATGGCACATATGGTAGTCTATGTACTCAAGAGGTCTGTGGGATGATTGCCCCAAGGTTGTGTAGGTAGATCTTGAGCACAAAGAGGAAGAGGGGAGTTGAAAGGCTATCCTCCATGGCTGTTTGAGAAAAAGCTTGGCAAGAACAGTGAGAGAAGACCTCCCTTCAAGAAGTTACAGAGTCCTTGGTAACTTTACCTCTAAATTTTGATTGGGGGTTGAAAACGAATTGCCATTTTTATCCCCTTGCCTCGAATTTGTCCAAGCCTCCTGCCATAGCTAGTGTGGTCTTCAAGAAAGCTGCCAACACCTTGTGGTACTCCATTAATTTTCCTTACAGCTCCTGTACTTGTTTGACTAGGGTTTTCTCTCTTTTTTTTTTGAAAACTACAACCAGATGTGAGGAAGGAGAGAGAAGACTGGATCAAAGACCGAAGCTCTGATACCACTTGTCAAGAAGGAGACCTAGGAGAGAGAAGGAGAGAAGGGAGAGACTGCAAAGAGGAGAGAGAAGGAGGGAGAAAGAGGGCGACGAGGAGAGAGAAAGACTAGGATTAGAGAGAGAAAGACAAGAAGAGGAGAGAGAAATGGCTGGCAGCCATGGAAGGACAGGGAAGAAGGTGAAGAAGGTGAAAGGACAGATGTATATTCATCAAATGGTACCCTAACCAGGTCCTTGTACACCTTAAATACCCCATCCGTGTAATCGGGTATTCGCATGTGCTATTCCCATGTTAACCCCGTGTAAGACCCTCTAATCCCATTCTTTACACCCTCGTGCTATTTATCTATATTTATATTCCAACAATTTATACACATTATCTATTTATAGGCAAACAATTGCATTGCTTCATCCCTTGGTGTTGTTTTTTATCTCCTCTAACAAACTATTTATACATCTAGTTTTCCCCCACAACTCTTGTATGATGTCATAGTCCCCCATATGATATCTAATGATGTGTCCAATATCTAAGACCTATCAAGAGGTTTACCCCATGCCATTGTGTTAAAAACTTTAGCAATATTTACAAAGTAATAATGCCCCATGCCATTGTGTGAAAGACTTTAACAAGATTTACAAAGCAATAATGAAGTGTTACATTGGTGAGAGGAACATGGGTGCCAATGTGCTATTAACCACTATCATGGCACTTGCCTCATGCCCTAGGCAACTAGCACAACACAATGCCAGAGCCAAGGTGGGTTGGACACAAACTCCAAGTAGAGTACCTCTGTGGTGCTAGGCAGTGGGCCCAATGCTATCCTCATTGGTTATGCATCCTCCACATCCATATACATGGTCCTTCCTTGCTCACCCATGCCAAAAAGCTATCCTACAATAATGCATGCTTGCCTCCTCACACCCGCTTTGATGCCAAAACAAGTGATCATTGTAGTTGCACAATTTAGTTAACATAGACAATATCCTTACCATACTGATGAAGGTGTAGTACACAGCCTTCGTGCCCTCCATGGTGACTAGTCACCTCCCTAGTGTCAAGACAATGGGATTGAAGTGATGTCTATATTGTAGAGATCCAATTATGCATTCTACATAGACTTAGGCCTGTAACACTTTGGTGATCCTGCCATTGGTGTTGTGAATATCTGGTTTTAAAACTCATAAAAAACATACTAGCATGCGCAATAGTGGTTTTAGTCAACATCATTGAGAAAATCACAAAAAGACAGCCATAGCTAACGAAAAGACCTAAGGACACTTTGATAATAGGGGTGTCATTTGAAGAAGAAACACTTACATGGCAAGAACTGTTGGGAAAACAAGTGGGGTGTGATTACTCCAATTGCATTATAGTAGAAGATTGTCCTAATAGGGGCCAAAGTTAAGAAGAGAATATATTGGGATGTGCAAGAGAAGGCCAAAGAAGTTATTGCAAAAGAGGTGCAAAGACAACAAAGAAAAAGAGGGGTAAAGCAATTTAGCCTTGCTAACCCACTATAGGAAATGTGTGAAAATCAAGAATTTGACAAGAAACAGCAAGGAACTGCAAAAGATTTTGTAGCTGCAAAGTGATCATCATGAAGGATTTGATCAACGTGAGTATTAAGAAGGTTCTCATGAATTATTTGTAGCCTTAGCTAAATCTTCTTTACAACGAACTTTAAAGAAAATCCCTCGAGGATTCCACCTTATAGAACATGTAAGATACCACATGAGTTCAAAGGAAATTGTATTTTATTTAGTAAAATTTATAGGATTATATTTACAAAAGTGGTTTTTAAAGTATAATTTGGAAAAAACCCAATAAGTTTAGTAAAGTAAAAGGGGCCATTTCATGGCCTTATAGCATGTAAAGAAAGGGTATTTCTTAATGTCCATTGAGCGTACATTATATAGATGATTTTTTATAGGTGCATCTCCCAGAGAAAGTCCTTGATCTTATTTCAGGCTTCAAAGATAAGTTGTTGTCCAAAATTATGTCATGTTAAGGAAGAGTTTGGGAAGACTATATGGAGAAAGAAAAAGGTATATCAGAATGTCAAGTTGTCATTCCTACCCTCTAGTAGAAGGTAGTGGATTACAAAGTTCTAACCATTCAGCTGGGCATTTAAGAACCAAAATTGTATTTCTTGATGGAGTTAAGGGTAAACATTGTCCCTAAAGATCTCTATTTGACTCATAAGTTACAAGATTTAGTACCTATATATTCATATGGAAGGACTAGGAGATTGCTATCACATGTTGTTGGGTAGACTATGGTTCCGATTGTCAAAACTCAAACAAGATTGGGAGTAGATACAATTATTATTCCTCATGGTGCTAAAGAGGTAAAACTCCCCATGACTAATCAAGTTATTCTCAAACCTAAGTCAAGCCTTTGGTGGCTCAAACCATAAATGTGGCACCTAAGAAAGTGATGATAAAGAGGAGTTATTTTTGCAAGCTAATCCCACTACTATTCCATTGTTTGAAGTTGATGGGGAGCAAGTCTAAGAAAAATACAATGTATTATCTGCAACTCCACTATAGGAAATTGCAAGCCTACTACTACAAGAAACCATGACTCCATTGTAGGGAACTGCAAATCCAGTGTAAGAAAGTGGTAACCTAATCTAGGAAAATAGTAGTCTGGAGCATGTAACTGGTAACTCCATGCAAGAAAGTCAAGATGTTGATGAAAAACTTTAAAAAGTGGAAAATAAGCAACAAACAGAGATTGAAGAGATTTTAAACCAAGCTAGTCAATAGGCAATAATTGATATAGGACCAAAATTAGAGCACAGCATGAGAAAATAAGCAAGAGTTTTGAAGGATGATGTACAAGAGGTAAATGTGGATAGTATAGTTAGGCCTAAGTTAATCAAAATCAATATTTTTGTAGAAGAGGATTGCAGGTAATAGTATATCTTTGTCAAAAATTTCAAGATATATCTGTATGGGAATATATTGTCGGGACTTAAAACGAACCTGCCGCCTGACACTGGCTCTAGGGCTCTAGCCGTCGAGCCCCTATGCTCACCAAACCACCCTCATGGCCTCTCGACTAGGAGCATCTGGGTGTTACGCATTGCTCTAAATAAATCACACATTTGTATTGATTTGTAATCCAATGATTTTCCCTATCCAACTCCAATAGAGGGAGTATCCTGCACATACATGTGACTAACACCTTGTTGCACACACATACAGGGAATCCCCTAGTGAAGGGGAGCTACAAGCTCTACCCCGAGACCTACAGATCGCTTATTGATCAAGCATTTCAAGCCAAGCGGCCATGGCTACCTCTCACATAGCTGACGTGCCATGCCTACCTTACGAGTGTAGTGAGCTTACCTTGATTCTCGATCGAGTACCCTCCTCTCTCTTGCACACCAGTAGCTCCACGATCCTCGTGGCAAGCTCAAGCAACCGCAATCCCTCTCCCACGAGCTCCATCCTCCATAACCGCGCGCACGAGAAAAGAGAAGAGGAGAAGAGAAGAGGAGATGGTGAAGAGCTTCACCCTCTTTATCCCTCACTCCCACACACTCACTCCCTCACTCTCTCACACTCCCTCTCTCAAGAGCACACACAAGAAAGAAGAAGAGAAGAAGAGAGCCACTTTTTGCCACACACAAGAATGAGATTCTCATTCACCTTTGAACTTTATATACATGCCCTCCGTTCTTTGGGCAGTCATCCCCTTTTTTACAAGGCCGGTAAGCCTATTTCTCATTTCCCACCCTTCTAATTTATCCTATTCCCAACTAATGCATATAATTTGCACAGGAGCGAGCCTGGCACTCTTTTACAAGGATTCAGGAGCGCTTCCACATTTAATGGTGCGCCTTTTACTTTTTTGCTGTCTCGGGGTGACACTGAGACTTTTTGGGGGTCGTGCCCAAACATTTAAATTTTTCAGGGTCTGGTTACCGGTCAAGGCACCTTTTCCTTCTTTTATCCTGCGCCTTTTTTGCTATTTTCTTTTTTCCATTTTCCCACTCCTCTGCTCCATTTTCCCGCTCCTTTGTGCCGCGGCAAACACGGTAAACATTACCCCCCTCCTAGCCAAGTGCCAGTGCCATGGCACTGCGGTGGGAAGTAGTGGGCTAGTTGGGTCTGCTGCTAAGCGAAAATGGTGGGTAGATGACACTGATTCAAAGGTGATTGTGTGAATGAGAGGTGATGGAATTTAATGATGATGACCAGGAGAGATTTCGGCATGCTTTAGGCTTCATGAAGATGCTCGGCATTTCTCACACAGTTGTGGCTTCCATTCTGGGACGGCTGATAGGGGTTCCAGTTGGCTGGTGAAAAATATGTAGCTGGTCATCCCTTGAGCATCCGAAACACTTGATCAATAAGCAATCCCTTAGGAGGATGGTGTTGGAGGGATTTATCCTGGAGAAGCCCGCCCGAACTCTGCCTTGACAAAGATATGCTTTGTCTTCACATTGAAGATATGTGTCTTTGATTTGAAGATCTTTGTCTTTTATTTGAAGATCTTTATCTGTGATTTCAAGATCTTCAGTGTTGCGTTGAAGATCTTCAACCTTGCATTGAAAATCTTCAGGCTTGTGGAATCAATAAGCGATCCGTAGATCTTGAGGCGCTAGGCGTGCATCTTTGGAAGATGAGGTTCCAAGATCTATGCCAATGGCAGATCTATTACTGAGTACTTCTTTTGCTTGATTTGGTTCAGTCATGGTAGCTATCAGCAGGCAGATGGTTGGCGACATGAAGCATGTTGGTCCGTCCAATCCAATGCAGAAAGGCTCCTGAACCAGCAGCAATGGTGTCATGTCGGCACATGGAAAAAGTTTTGGTCATTAAAGGATGCCGTGGATGATCGTCTTCAGCTGAGTAGCCAGTTCTTGAAACAGGAGCATAACCTGCAAGAAAAGTTGTGCACTCTCCCTAAGGGGTGTGTCTGCCTCTCCGTGTAGTGCGTGGTGCTGGTGACAGTGGAACTGGGAGATGGGTCTAACCTTGGGCAAGCCCTTGGTAATGTCCCACACTTGAGGACCCAGTTCGTGTGTTGTTAGAGGTGCGGTGCAAGTCTTAGGGTGACAGGTCTGAAAGTCCTGCCCTTGATGTGCCGTAAGTGTGAAGTGGGGAAGGGGCTAGGGAGAACTCTAGATGCAGTGACTGTGGTGCACAACAAGGCAAAGGGAAGTTGCAAGCGCATCATGTGAAGTATTCTCTCTCTTATCTTTGCTTAGTAGTAGATTCATCCCTTGGCTTTGCTAATCTTTGCTGTTGTCTCTTCTTCCTAGTTTACCTTTTCTTTTGTTGCCTTGTGGCCTTTTTTTTTTGTTGAAGAGGTTATACATAGATGCATGTGATACAAGGGCATGACGGGAGTTTAATCCTCGTCATCCAAATGGCGGGTAGGGGATTGTGGAGGGCGAGGGGCTTTGTTAAGGAATCTGCGGCTCAGCAAGTAGCCCTTGAGATTGAGGTGGGTTTTGAGAGTGGTGGTGGAAAGGAAAGGGTGGTTGCACTATGTGAATTTACTATCACTCATATCCTCAAGCAGTGCAATACAGAAGGATGGCAAAAGAGTAGCGCACATCATGAGGCGAGTCATGGTGCTGCTATCTATGGCATTGGGGTCGAAGTAAAGGGGTGGAAGGTAGCGTTCTTGAGGTGCAGGCTCTTGGTGGATTAGGACCCTAATTAGTCTAAGATAATTACAGGTTGTTATGAAGGCGGGGTCAGGTCAGGATGTGAACTCACTAAGGAATCTATCTATGGAACTGTACAAATTAGGGAGGGTAAGTACAAGGGCATCTTTATAGGAGGTGCTATTGGCGTTATAGATGATAGGGAAGTCGAACCTGCCATGGATGGATGGATTAAAATCCACGCCTACCCTTCGAGGATACGACATGAAAGTGGGGTCGTTTCTCTCAGAAGGGAGGGTGTTACAAAACGCCATCCAAGAGTCAAGGTTGACATAAAAAATGCATCTTCTCCAGGTGGGTTAGCAATTATAGCCCTCCACCGACCTAGGCACCTGGAAGACTTTATCATGCCCAAATTCGCGGTCCTCGGCTCCCCAAACAGTTGGGTTGGCCTCTCGCTCCGCTAGCCACTTGTTCTTGAGCCTTGCACCCATAGCGATTACATTGTTCACAATTTCAATGGACATTACTCTATTTAGTTTAGTGGGAAGCTCGAAGCTCAAGCCGAAGGGCACTCTATCTCCTTCTGCTTTGGCCAATCGGCGTGCCAAGTCTTGCACCCTCCTTTCGTTGTGGTCAGCCCATTCCTTTGCTCTCTCATCCATATCTTCCAGGCTCTCCCCCTGATGGAGGGTCATAGCCATGAGTCATTGCTCTTGGTCTTCGAGCTCGTGGTATAGGCAAGACTTCTCCTTATGTTCATTGGCGATCTGTGCATTGAGCTGATCCAGTTTCACCTGCATTCTTCGCACCTGCTCTTCTCTTAGCTGGTCTAGCTCTGCAGTCTCCTGTTTGATCTTCTTAAGCCGGTTTTGTGACTCCAGGTTGACTGCAGTGAGTTGGTCATTCTTGTGCCACAAGTAAGCAGCAGTCTCCCTCTCTTCGTTGAGGCGATCCATTAGGATTTTTCTTATTCCCTCCCAGGCAACATCACGTTCCTTTAGGGCTTTTGCTTTTTCTACATCTCTATTGATGGCTTTCTCCTTTAGCACAGCAATCTCCCTTTGGTATTCTACTATCTGTTTAGTTTTCTCCAACTGGAGAATGGCTCTTGATTCTCGCTCTGTTGCCAACTCTTCCATGGCAGTTCTCTTTTCTTCCTTGGCCTTTTCTAGCTGCGAGAGTAGCTCTTTAATGTACTCATCGTACTGGCCTGTTGGAGGTGGGGGATGGGACATGGTGGTGGCGGTGGTAGTAGCTTCTGTTTTCTGTATTTTAAGCTCTAGCCTTGGCTCCACATCAGACGTGGTTGCCCTCTTCACCTAACACTGGGGTGGCCACACCCGCTTCTCTTGCCAACTCCTTTTCCACCAGGAACTTCAGCCATGTGACCATATTGCTCTCATCGACCTTTGGCGAAGTTCCTGGGGCGGGGATGGTTATTACGGAAGCAGCAGGGCTAGTTGGCACAAAACTGGTAGGGACAGGCGTGATGGCCTCCTTGCCCTTACCCTTTGTGACCGGCGCGGTAGGATGGGATCTGGCACGTTCAAGCTCGTGTCCGGGTTCTCATCCTCCTGGGGCAGGGTTTGCTTTCCTTGTCGTTGATGTTGTTCCACAGATAGGTGAATTGCAAGTTCTACATCTTCTTGTTCCTTCTTCCTCAAGGCTTCTTCCTCCTCCTCAGCCCTTCTTTTCCTCTCCTCTTCGGCCTTTCTAGACTCCTCTTCCATTCTCTGTGCATCCTCTTTTTCTTTCCTTTTCCTCTCTGCTTCCTGGGCTCTTGACACTCTTTGCGTTTTTTGCAGTTCTTCTTTCTTTTTCTTCCTCCTTTCTTCTTCCCTTTGCTGTTGGAAGTGCTTAGTGCATTGCTCTCTTTGCTGCTACTGGCGCTGTTCTTCTTTCTTTTCTTCTTCATCACTACTCTCATCAGTTTCTGTTTCCTCGTTAGAGCCAGAGAATTCTTCGTAGTGTGGTGAGGGTGGCGGTCTCTCCTGCTCCTCCTCTGCTACTCCTGCCTCCTTTACTGCTTCTTCAATGAGGGCGGTTAGTACACCTCCATATCCAATGAATGACGCTTTGGAGGCAGCCTTCTTCTTGTCTTTTGTTGTTGGGGATTCACCTCCAGCAGGTTGGCTTCCCAGATCCAGCGCTACGGCAGCCTTCTCGATTGTGTGTCTTACATACTCATTTCAGTCGACCTCTTCTGGTGCATTGGCTGCGAGGCTTTCGAGCACAGGCACATTTATTCTGCCCATATAGGCAGTGTATCGATGGCTGGAGAAGAGGCTGTGCATGACTTTAGCACGCATGCAGACTTCGTCATCAGGGATGTCCTAGATATTGACTTCGTCGTTGGACCACACCTGGTTCCTATCCATTTTTAGCATGGCAAAGACATCCCTTTTTGGTCTCTTTACGGCCCTTGATTCCAAGCCCAGTGCCTTTTCTACTAGTTCCTTGCTTAAGGGTACCCTGACTTGCCTGGTAGCATCCCCCCTTCCCATAGTCACTGTGGCACTCTTGGAGGCAGAGTCGAAAGTTCATAAGAACTCAACACACCTTGCATGATCCACACTTTGCTCCACCTTCTCCACATACTTGGTCATATTGCACTTTTTATGACCTGCTTAGCTGCTTCCTCCGTTTCCACGACCTTGGATAGGTTGTGGACAATTCGGAAATTCAGCCGTCTGTAAGCTTGAATTTTCAGATTCAGCATGTATTTTTTCTTTTCTTCTTATGTGAAGGGAAGCTTATGAGCACGATCGTGATGAGCCATCTTGGGTTCCTGCCCAGTAAAAAATACTTTCCATTAATCACAAGTGGAAAAGGAAAACATGGCTAAATGAAGCTAAGCATGAAAAATACGCAAACAGGGATGCAAAGAACTTGAAAAATTTTGCTAACAAATTTTTATTTTGATCACTACTGAGTTCAACCTTTCAACAACTATTTATGCCTTCTTAGCCTTATTCCTCCCCCTCGGAAAGATGAAAATCCTTCCTAGGATTTGAACGAAGTGGTGAGGATATCAAAGGTGATTGTGATGGGGTGTTCCGGCCAACATCCACTCATAAAATGCAGGGTTGTACTCAAGTTGAGCGTGACGATCGAGTTCACAGGGTTGTACAGAAACTTGGGAGATATAGGTCAAGACATCGTGAAAAATATCTCCGGTATTAAGGCGGCTTGCAACGTGCAGTTCTTCTTCCGTAAGGAATTGGTCAATGTAAGGATGGGCTAGGACATGGTCATCTAAGTGTTGGTTCCAGGGAATGGCCAAAACTCTAAATGAAAGATGTGCCACATAAGTAGGATCGTACTCAATGGTCTTAATTGCCCTCCTTTGTTCAGCATTTGTCATGATACGATAGCCTTTCTTTTCCCATTGGGTGTGCAAAGTGAACCACTGCTATAAGAACGAGGAAGTTGAGCTTGCAAGTTGCGTGAGCTCATGTAATTCTTGTTCGGGAGCAAAACGAGGAGGCTTACGGTATGAGGTGATTAGTCGCCTGAGAACAGCTTGCTCCTTTGAGATTTCTTCATTTGCTATTAGTTTAGCACAGCGATCTTGGGGAATTTGATGGTCATAAACTCATATTCCTCCCAAGTGCATGGTAATGCACGAACATCGGAAGCAAGTGGTTCATCAAGAAGACCTAGGTCCAACTGCTCATAACTCCTAGAAAATGTGGTGAAAGTGTGGTCTAACACCTTAATGCAGGTCACAATATCATCTCCCGAAGTTTCAACAAGGTCTTTAGCCAAGGAAAGGAAAGATCGTACCGCATAGGAAGGCCTAAGACCTTCTGGTGGTGATGGTGCAATTGAGCTGGACAGCAGTGACTCCATTGCAGGTGTCACAGGTGTGGCTTTGCACTCCGAAGCACTTTGAAGTGTTGTAGGAAGCTCTGGTGGCATGGGAGTCAGGCTGGGTTCTGAGTGCACAGTCACAGAAGTATTCAACTCTTTTGAGTGAGGTAAGCTTGAGGCTTTTAGCGATTGCTTTGGTCGATAAATTAGCTGGGACTTATTAGTCACAGCCGGTAGTGGTTTTCTAACTATGGCCCAAGCGCTATGTTTGCAAGACTCTCTCACTGGAGTGAGGTTGCCTGGAGATGAGCCTTTAGACTTGCCATTCTTAGGCACCCAAATCCAGGGGTTGCCTTCATAGTAGCCTTGTGCTCGCAAGAGATCCTTGGGGATCCATTGCGGCGTGGTTGTGTGCCTACGTGGATAGCGTCCAAATCGCCTCTTAGGCCGTGATGACTGATTTTTTTGGCGTTTAGAAGCACGTGTGGGTGGTCTACCCGGAGGTGTTCTTTGCCACTTTGGCACCCATATAGGCTTAAACTCCTTGGCCTTGTGAGTACTCTTGGTGGGTTTGGGTCTAGGGTCTAGAGCTTGGCGTGAGACTTGAGTGTCCTTCTATGTAGACTTGAGCGTAAGTGCGGTTGTAGCGATTTCTACCGGTGGCTTCACAATGTTGAAAGGGTCAGAACAGCCCTTGCTAAAATTCGTCACTATGCGCACATTGCCTATAGCAAGATGGATGCAATCTAGATTATAATCCACATTACAATTCGTCTGCTTCTTAAAAGTATGACCTAATAGTGACATATTACCGGCCCCTTTTGTGTTAGGCAACACGTGAAAGAAAGCTGGTATACGTTCAGACTCGATAGAAATGACTACTTTGCACTTCCTTAAGAGCGTGTAAGCATTGCTCCCAAATGGGGTGAGTTTGGTGTTGGTGGGCTACAGTTTAGGTTGACCAATGCATGTCCAATGGTCATGCGTCAAGATATTGTAATCTGCACCTTCGTCAATCAAAGCATCAAAAGAATAGGTCTTTTCCGCAGTGACGGTGATTCTAAGTAGGCGGGTGCCACTGCTTCTTCCTCTTGATCTGTTATTTCTATAATAGTAGCCACGCAGACATTGACAGGGGCTTCCAACATAGGTGGCTCATGCAATGGGTGGGAAGAAGGATAGTATTTTTTTATGCGGCTGCCATTGAAAAAGTCGATTCCTTCGCCTTCGAGTGTCTCTAATTCAACATTGCCCGTTCAACTAATTGCACGTACTCGGAAAGGTCCCAGTCCATGGAATTTCATTTTCTGTTTGTGACCCTTCACAAAGTATAGTAGAACGAGATCCCCCTGATCAAAGTTGTGTTGTTTGACATGCTTGTCAAACCACATTTTCCTATGTGCTTTCTCACAAATCAGTGCGCATGGGTGGCCAAGAGCTGGGTTTTCGTGAGACGTTCTAGCGCTACCAAGCGATTTTTCCAAGTGTCTCTTCCCTCCCAGCACTCTTGCATTGCTATCCTTAAGCTAGGGACAAAAAACTCTAAGGGCAGAATGGCCTCCGTTCCATAAGTCAGCCTAAAGGGCGTCTGGCCTATAGCCGTTTTATAAGCCGTATGATAGGCCCACAAGGCCGCCATTAACTTGTTGTCCCAGTCAAGCCGAGATGTAGATACCACTTTTGTGAGTACATTGACTAGGATTTTATTGGTGGATTCCGCTTGTCCGTTAGCCTGAGGGTAATAGGGCAAGGATTTTCTGTGAATGATTAGAAAAGTAGAGAGCAGATGCGATATCACCTCATTAATGAAGTGTGTGCCCTGATCGCTGACTAATTCTATTGGACACCCAAACCGTGAAATGACATGCTCCCATAAGAACTTTGCAGTGGTTCTAGCGTCATTCTTCCTTGTAGCTCTTGCCTCTGCCCACTTCGTTAGGTAATCAGTTGCCACTATGATGTAGCAAGCGCGAGAGTACTGTGCCATGGGACTAATAGGTCCAATGAAGTCGATGCCCCATTTTTCAAAGGGTTGTCAGGCTATGACAGGGGTCAAATCCATTTTATCTTTGCACACGGGCACCTTGGTTCTTTGGCATTCGTCGCAGTGCTTCACAAATTTAATACCATCACGGAATAGGGTGGGCCACCATAGTTGGGATTGCAGTACCTTTCGGGCTATTGTATCCCCGCTAAAGTGTCCTCCAGCGATTCCGCCGTGTGGTTCTTTCAATGCATCATGCATCTCGTGCTCACACACGCATCTGCGCAACAAACCATCTTGTCCTAACCTATAGAGTTGGCCGGCTATCAATTGGTATGGTTGGATTTTCAAAATAAGTCTCCTCAGTCTAGCCTTCTCAATTGGTCTCTCAAGTAATCCATTCTCCAGCACCTGAACTACATCATGGGCCCAATATGGCATCAGATCAGCTTTAAAAAATTCTCTTTCACTAGACAGGTTAAAGAGATGAGCATCCGGTAAATTGTCAAGTATGCCTTGTCCAGCGGCTTTTCTTGTGGGTATGTGGGATATATGGTCAGCCATGTAATGTTGTTTTCCTTTGTGTACAACCACAGAGAAGTTAAATTCCAATAGGAGAAGTAACCATCTAGCTATGCGTCCTATAGCGTAAGGCTTGTTCACAAGATAGAGCAAGGCTTGATGGTCAATAAAGAAGACAAAGGGAGTGGCCAACAGATAATGTCTAAATTTCTTTACAGCGAATACCATGGCCAACCCCTCCCTTTCTGTGGTGGAATAATTCATCTTGGTCTCTGTGACCTACTTGTTGGCAAAACTCACTGGATAGTCTAAGTTATGTTCACCAGGCTGGCACAGCACGGCCCTAAAAGCAAACTTAGAGGTGTCTATGTGCACATGAAACGTTATGTTCCAGTCTGGGGCTCGTAAGATTGGTGCAGTGGTAAGAGACTTCTTCAACTCTTCATATGCACGTTGGCATTCCTCAGTCCACTCGAACACGATCAACAGCTTGTACAATGGTCTAGCAATCAGTGCGTAATTTAGTACAAAGCGGCGATAGTATCCAGTATGTCCTAAGAAACACTGAACTCCCTTGCAGTTATTGGGTGGCGGAAGGTCGACAATGACTCTGACTTTTGAAAAGTCTATGGCGATGCGGTTCTTTGATACCACGTGCCCTAGGATACATCCGTGTTTCACCCAGAACTGGCACTTCAAGGGGTTCAACGAGAGGTTGTATAATCGACACCATTCAAAGACAGCTCTCAATTTCTCTAAGTGTTCGGCCAACTAGAGTGTACACATAAGTCATCTACAAACACCTCTAGTTCACGCCTAAGCATATCTTTGAAGATAGTGCACATTAAGCGTTGGAAAGTCATAGGCGCATTCATCAGCCCGAGAAGCCATCTAGAAAACTGTAGGACTCTTTACCTGCTACCCTCTCAAGCATGTGCTCCATGTATGGTAAAGGGCATTTATCCCTCTTCGTAGCGGCATTAACTTTCTTGTAATTAACGCACACTCGGATTTTTCCATTCTTTTTCATCACGATCACAGTCGGTGATACCCAGTCCGTGTGCTCAATCTCATATATGAATCTTGCCTTCATGAGCTTATCAATTCATCTTTTATTGCATGGGCGTGTTTGGGATTCATGGGGTAGGGACGTTGCTTTGTTGGCACTGCATCAAGGACCATTGGGATATTATAAGTCACAACCCTAGGGTCGACCCCTTTAAGTTCTTCCAATGTCCAGGCAAATATATCAATATACTCTTGCAAGACTGCAACAAGTTTGGCCTCCTCATCCTCGGTCAAATCGTCTGCAATGAATACAGGTCTTGGCTTTTTGCCCTCCCTAGCAAAGTTGACTTCCTTGACTTTGGTGGGTCCTTCGATGACCGCAGGTCGAGCATGTGATCGGATCTTGGCTTGGCCCTCCAAAGCCTCTACCTCTTCCTCTACCTAATGCCATCACCGGCACCGGTCGATAGTCCATCAGGACTGGGTTGCCCTCCTCGTCATAGGATATGTACAGGTTGACATATGTTTCCTCTTCACTAGGCTCTTCCACATAGTGAACTGGAGCATCGCTCGATGGGTGGGTTACAAAAGGCCCTGGTGGTCTTGGTATACCTATTGGGTTCACCTCCAGCCTAGGTACGGTAGGTCTTGAGTCATTTGGTGCAAGGAGTGCCAATTGGGCTCCCCTCCCAAAGAAATTGGGTGGTCTATTACCTAAGTACGGAGGATTGTACTATTGTGTGTATGGGAATCTCCTCGGTTTCCTGCAATGCAATGCATCATGCCTGAATCTACCACAATTTGAGCATGGCCTAGATCTAGGATCTTGGCATTCAATTGGGAGGTGATTGCCGCCACAGTATATACACTGTACATGCGATCGCGCATGCTTCCTTATCAGTTCATGCAGTTGTGCAATCTCCATTCTCATCTCCGCCATCTCCTGGCCTTGGTCCATACTCTTTCCCTTTTCCTGCACACTAACGGTTGCTTTTTCTCCTGAAATAGTTGATCTCTCTGGATCCCTCTGATTTGCACTTTCTCGGCTAGTAGTCCTCATGCTTCGTTCCCTAAGATGATCATCTACACGTATTGCCTCTTCGAAAACTCTAGCTAGCACGTCTCGTTGCAAGATAGAGTTACTGGCCAAAGCCTTGTAGAGCTTCTCACTCCGAATTCCATTCATGAATACTATAGACACTGCCGTCTCAATAGGTCGTTCATTGGCAGGGATCCTTTTGAATAGGCTACGCACATGAGTGACATAGTCCCTGACGTCTTCCTTCTCCCTTTGGGGCTGATATTCATCAATCGGACGATGAGGTTGTCAGAATACCCTGCCTTCGAGAATCTCTTGATGAAGAGGCCCTTAAGGTGAGCAAAGTTTGTACGTTCTACATCATCGAGGCTAGAAAACCAGATTCTCCCCTTATCGCCTAAGCACAGGCCAAAAACTTGAGAGCATTGCGCAAGGTCAGTAAGACCGTTTGATTTGCATACTTGCTCTAACTGCTCCATGAAGCTATATGGGCCACTACTAGGCTCATACTTTGCTAGCTATTTTGCTACAATAGGGATTCTAGCCTGCCCTTTAGCCCCTATCATGACTCCCAATCCCGAGAGTAGTGCGGTGGCTAGGGCTGTAGCACTCTGCTCAATGGACGTATTGTCCATGAGTCGCTTGGCTACAAGTTCGCTCAATGTCATGTCAGCCTCTGCTGCCCGTTCCCTCTCTTCATTCGGTCCAGATTTGGCTGCGCCAACTAGGTGTAGCACCCTTCTAGCCTCGTACATATCTACGTTTTGCTGTAGCTTTCTAGCCCTTTGCTCGTGATTGTAGGCAATTATGCCTTCTAGCACTCTCCTGATTGCTCTTCTCTCTTCTTCGAGGCTTGCTACCACTTCTTCTATAGGTCTGCCCTGGATCACGGTCCTAGTAAGTAAATCGTAGTCATGGACTAGTTCCTGTACTGAGACTGGGAATTCTCCTAGGTCTAGCCGGTCCTCTTCTCCTGTCACCTCTTGATCCTGACATTGTTTCTACCTCCAATTCCACAAGGCCGTCGATCAGTTCGAGTAGTTCTGGCAGCGCGGCGATCCTCTATGTTGTCATCTTCTGGATCCTCGCGTCCACTTAACGTCCTCCTGGGTCCTAACCCTGTTTGTCTGCTAAGTCTTGGGGTTCACTCCTATTGGTGGGTTCTTTGAATGATTATGTTAGAGTGTATTCCTTGTCATTACAACCAATCCTCAAATTATGTACACTCGGTGTGGTGTCTGTGCGTTCGGTGCGAAATCAGGCTTTTTGCTCTTTCAGTGCACAACCAGTGTGGCCTACTGTGTGTGCGGGATTACGACACTCAAGTGCAATGTCAATGCTACCTTCAGCTCTTGGCCACTGGGTATGAGGTCAGCACACGGCTGCCTGATTAAAATCTGGGTCTTTGCGACGTCTCTCAGGTATGTGGAGGTCTGATGTCTGGTCTACTGTTGCGACTAGGCTACGACAACACAGTTTGCTAGATTTCCTAGCCACACGGCCAAGTTTTCTATGATTTTCTCGCACCTACAGGGTCGCACTAGTGTTAGCAATGCGGGTCTGGGCTTAAATTATTAAAATAATGTCAAAAATGCATTCGGCCAAAATTGGCACGAATGGCAATGTCCGAATCCCAGAATCGGCATCCGAACTGCCGAACTTTGAATGTCTCGTTCGGCCAATTGAGTTGGGCTGAATGGCCGGGTTCGGGCAGGCCAATTCGGCTATCCGCCAAACACCGAATGGCCGAATCCCGAATTCGGAGGGGCCGAACCGCCGATGCCCGAATGCTAAGGTCCGAATGGCTAGATGGCGCGAAGGCCGAATTCCGAAGCCCGAAGGCCGAATGGCATGTGGCTGAATGCCCAAGGCCAAACGCTGAACCCTAGGTTCGGGGCAGCCAACTATCCGATTCTGGGATTCGGACGTCCGAACGCGTCGGGGTCGGCGCACTTCCGACAATGAAAATGGTGCTGAATCTAGTGTTTTGCTGACGATTAGCTATTCTAGGCTGTTAAATACACACAAGGGCATGCCGGGGAAGAGAATTGTATACCTGTAGCACCCCGTAAGTGTGATTGAAGGGCGTCTGGTCCTCTCCTGTGCCTGTAGCTCTCTCACTCTCTCTTGCTCTCTCTCAACTAAGTCAGAATGCAAATGAGCTCTTCTCCCCTTACCCCAGCCTTACATAGCATTGCCCAACCACTCTCTAACCTTAGGGCCTTTCCCCGTTGCGATTTCCCCCTTAAAAACACGATTTTTGCCTTCTTTTCCTTATTGCAACCAGATTTACAGTAGCAAAAACCCTACCCTTTCAGTTTCAAATCTCAATCCTATCCTACCTAATTCTAACAAAAAAAAATCACAAAACCAAGCATGAGTTGTATTTACCTACTCAAGCACTCATAAAAAAACTCAAAATACTTATTTGTTCCAACGATTAAACCTCCTAAATCTCCTATCTATCTCAAGCAGTGTTTCAGGCAAAGGCCCTACTCCTATGCTCGATTTGATGCGCGCGGCGCTCAAGGCTCGATTCCGTCAGTCTCGGCAACGGAACCAAAATGAAGGGGAGCTACAAGCTCTACCCTGAGACCTACGGACCGCTTATTGATCAAGCGTTTCAAGCCGAGCGGCCATGGCTACCTCTCACATAGCCGACGCGCCATGCCTACCTTACGAGTGTAGTGAGCTTACCTTGATGCTCGATCGAGTACCCTCCTCTCTCTTGCACACCGGTAGCTCCACGATCCTTGTGTCAAGCTCAAGCAACCTCAATCCCTCTCCCATGAGCTCCATCCTCCATAGCCGCGCGCGCGAGAAAAGAGAAGAGGAGAAGAGAAGAAGAGAAGAGGAGATGGTGAAGAGCTTCACCCTCTTGATCCCTCACTCCCACACACTCACTCCCTCACTCTCTCACACTCCCTCTCTCAAGAGCACACACAAGCAACAAGAAGAGAAGAAGAGAAGAAGAAGAGAGCCAATTTTTGCCACACACAAGAATGAGCTTCTCATTCACTTTTGAACTTTGTATACATGCCCTCCCTTCTTTGGGCGATCATCCCCTTTTTTACAAGGCCGGCCATTGGCCTAAGCCCATTTCTCATTTTCCACCCTTCTAATTTATCCTATTCCCAACTAATGCATATAATTTGCACAGGAGCGAGCCAATCGTTATGCTGTCTTGGGGTGACACTGAGACTTTCTGGGGGTCGTGCCCGAACATTTAAATTTTTCAAGGTCTGGTTACTGGTTAAGGCGCCTTTTCCTTCTTTTATCCTGTGCCTTTTTTGCTATTTCCTTTTTTCCATTTTCTCACTCCTCTACTCCATTTTCCTGCTCCTCTGTGATGCGGTAAACACGATAAACACCTAGCCAATCGTTATGGCTCCTACGACTCTCCTACACTTGAGGATTGGCACCAGGATGCACCGTCTCTCCCAGATAGAACACAATCATAATATTGTCCACTCTTTTTCCAAGTTGCATGTTCTAGGAGATATTTTTGTTTCCTCACTTAATCAGTCCCCAAAGAAAATCGTACTATCCTACAGCAAAGGATCCTTACACTCTTATTGTTGGTCACTAGTTTAAACACCCAATTACAATGCATCCAGGAGACTTTCTTTTTCTTGATACCATGTATAAGAATGCAAAGTATAATGTCATATAGTGCTCAAACAAATTAACTACAAATCAGCTAATGTGTTGTGTGAAAAACATTGTTTCAATGATTTACTTTCTAACATAATGAAAAAAACACCAGACTAATCCATGCTATTGTTCCTTTAAAATAAGATGAAGTGAAACCTATATGTCATGATATGCATGAAAATCAAAATTTAATCGATACTTAACTTTTCACAATCCCTTTTCCCCTGTCATTTAGGTTTTGCAATTGTATATAGGTTTAAGAGAATTTTTTATATCATTTTTTTCATGTAGAAAAGTGGTAAACACACACTTTCACATAAAGATGGAGGTAAGCTGAGGCAAGTCCCCATATCCTACCTTCACCATATATCCACAAACATATATCTAATTTGTAGTAAATTTTAACGTATGAAACTTATAAAAATTTTCATTTTTATTATTTTATTTATTTTAATATTAATTTTTTTTCTAATTTTTTAATGTATGAAGCTTGTGTGGATTGTGATTTGGTATTACATTCAATATAAGCCCATAAGAACACCATTTGAACCATAAAAATTCATGAAATTATCATTTTTCTACCAAATCTTGCATTGCAAATTTTATGGTTTTGATTTTGATTATGTAAATTGCTAGAAATCAATGTTTATTCTATGATTTCAGATATATGCAAGCACATTCAATCATTTCCAATCATTTTTCATAATAATAATGAAAGGTTCATCATAAAATTGAATAAAAGTCCCCCTACTCTATAAATCGCATATGCATTTCATTGTATTCCAAAAATGAGCAGCCACTGACGCCTCCTTTGCGCTTCCTTATCCCATTCCTCACATCTTGTCATGAATTGGCACCCATTCACCCTCATCCTCTTAGCCCATATGAACAACGACGATTATGGAGAGAAAGAAAGATGAGAGAGAAAGACTTGAATTTGAACTTTTCATAGTGTATCAAATCTCTTGCTATTTCTTGCTATGGAGTGGAAAATCTGCATCTCCACAGGAACAAAGCAGAGACAGAAGGTTTATAGAGGGTTATAGAAGGTCATCAGAGAATATAAAATCCTCTTAACTCATACTAAAACCATTCCAAACTATAAAAAACTATTCAATAAGCTTTCAAAAGATCTCAACCTTCATCAATCATCAATCCATGCTTCATACGGAAGAAAATCAGAACAAAACAGAAGCTATACAGAAGGTATTAGAACAAAGCAGAACCTCAACAGAACCTATCAGAACATCACAAAGCTTCATATTTCTACTAGAAATCATCATGAGCTTCCAAAACATAATCAATATCATCCAAAACACTCTCAAACACTTCCATTAACAACTATATATCACTCAAAATCCATCAAAAATCAACCATTCAAACCTCAAAAACAACAAAAATCAATCAAAAAATCAATCTTTTTCCACTCTCAACATATCCCCACACTTAGAAAGGAAGCATCCTCACAATCCAAGGAAAATAAGAATGTAAGTTCAGTAAAGATCTCAATTTAATTTTCTTTAGTATCTTCAACAATCACTCCAAACCACGACCCCAACTTATCATCTGTATCTCTAGAAAATACTACAACGAAAGGAAAGCACCCTTTTGGATATTATCTCCATTTTTAAAAAATTATTAGAAATAAAAAATCATAAAGGATATAAGAGTTTTTTTTAAATCAACATCATCTTCTGCTAGCTTGTAGTCCAACGTCTCCTTCATCAATCCATCTTCAACTTCAACTCCATAACAATATATACATACCACATATACAACTCACACAAACACAACACCAGGTAATCAGAATGGCACATGCCCCCAAAAAAATGGAGAGCACAGAAAAAGTTTTCCATTAAAGAAAAAGAACTGATACATTCAAAAAGAACTTCACTACTAAGCATGATGCAGACACTTCTTCTTAAAATGCCGCTAGACTTGAAACACTCTAGAGTTTTACTCTCATCTACAAAATGCAAAGGCACATTTTGGAGGAACTGTATGCAACACATCCTTTCCAGAAAAATAAGAAACCTCGTAGGGAAAGCTTGTGCAAAGTAATACAGAATATCCATCTGAGCAGCAGTCACATCCACATTCGGATTGATGATCAAACGGGGGATACACTTGCGAGTGTTCAGATTAGACTGTTGATGCATAAAAGCAAGGTACCAGCAAAAATGAGCTGCAAGACGTACAGAGGTATCCTCAGAATGAGCATGCACCTGAGAAAAATGAAGGTAAGAGTTCGAACATGCTGCAGAGGTATCCTAGGACCCTAGAATGAAAGGCCAGTTAAACACCGTCCTGTCACAGAATCATGCAGTTTCCATTGTCATTGACAAAGTATGTCACTATCATACCTTGGTGTATCCAGCACTGATTGAGGAGGAAGGTTAATGTAATCAGAAGGAGAGGGGAATGGAATAAGAGGAGAGCATTGTAAAGGAGGATAGGATAGATCATAAAAAGAAGGGAAATGAAGAGGTAAGGAAGATGGAAGAGATGGAAAATTCAGCAAAAACTTATGAAGGGAATCTGCTGAGAAAATAGAAGGAACAAGAGGAACTACAAGAGGAGGTTCAGAAGGGGTAGGCGGTGATGTCGAATCGGAAATGAAAGGACAAAAAGTAAAAATAAGAATGTGAGGGGAATTAGAAGGAGTAAAAGACAATAGAGGAATAGTGTCAGGGTTGGAAGTAAGGAGGGAAATATATAACAGAAAACGATAGGACATAAGAGAATAAGACAAAAGATCAGTGGGATCTAATGGATAAAAGGAACAACGATAAGCAAGATCTTGGAAAAAAGATTCAATGAATAATGGATGATCAGCAATATGATGCAACTGTTGAGTTTGCAAAGGCTGGATATCAGATTTGTGGAATACACCCCTTAGACGACGAGGCTCCCAAGCAACATCCTCCAAAGGTAGATGCTAAGCATGTCCTCTACACCAAGACGTCTACTCATGATAATGCTTCAAACTAGCAGGAGCTCAACTGAGTGCACATACATAATTGCTTGTAAGATCACATCTCCCACATAAACATTCAAATCCTCCTCATCAAGAATCTGCAAATGCCCCATAAGATACATGAAAGACAGCAACTGTACTTCATGGGAAATCAGCTCATCAACAAATCTGTCAAACACGGACTTCAGCAAATCTGTAGACCACAAATTTTGCCACTCATCCTCTAGAGGTTCTAAATCCACATTGCTCAAAGAGATATACAAGGCAAAACGTTGTTGATTATACTTGATCCAGAAATACGGTGGGGGTGACACCAACTCAGCATAACTAGTAAAATCATCCTGCACACAGTTCATTCGTTGTTGAAGGCATTCGACCTTAGCACAAAAACCATTACATAACTTCGCCTTCTGCTATAATTGGTCAAGCTCCTCGTTGGAAGATACTACAGAAGAAACCATAGGAGGTGGAGGAATAAAAAGAGTAACAATCTTCTAATTAAGCTCTGCAATCATTTTCTTTAGTGACTCAACAATTTCCTGAGAAGACTTAATTGACCCTCACAAGTACCTAGCCTAATGGCTAAGTCAATCATCTCCTCAAGGGCAGAATTCTTCTCTTTAGTCAAAGACGCATTCTTTGCTTCCAGGGTAACTACTTGAGCTTCTAACTTTTGAATGGTGTCCTTTTGGGAATCCATCAAGGTAGTAGCTTCACTCATTTGTTTGTGAATATCCGTGAGGGCGGCTTTCTCAGATGTTAGATCCTCCAAAGCCTTACTCAATTGACTAGTTAGGGAATCCACTTTGTCCTGCAAGGAAGTATACACCCCGGTGCAAATAGACTGAAGACAAGTCATCAATGAAGTCTCCAATGTGGCTTGGATACCAAAAACTAGCTGAGGAAGCAAAGGTCCAGCTAACATTGTTTGTAAGGAAGCAGGGATCTGTTTATCCAACTGCCCATCCCTTTGTGCTGCAAATAGATTAGGACATGACAATAATGAAGGAAGGGAACTGGTAGAAACATGAGGAATGGAGTCGTGTGCAGGAGAATCAGAAACTAAAATAGAAACAAGACTAAGGGGCCCTTTAATTCGTATTCTTTTACTACGAGAGAATCTGGCAGGGGGCTCATCCTGCGAATCAAAATTGAGTTGTAATGGAGGAGGAGTTGGAACAGAAGGTGGAGACTACTTTGGAAGAGGAGCAGGATCAGGAACTGACACACCAAGAGGAGGTGCAAGGGAGATAGTCTTTTGAAGAAAAACACCATAGGAGGCATTACTACCCTGACCTTTCCAAACTCTCTAAAAATGATGATCCATCTTCGCGAGCATGAATGCTACCCAATTGAACTTCGCTCCCTCTAGGATCCGAACAGAAGCAGTGAACAGCTCCTTGAAGAGACATTTGGAAGCAGGCTTCCCTGACATGAACCTGTCTTGTAGAAAATGGCAAAGTTGTTTCCATATCGGGGAGGAGACGTGAGCTACAGAAACCCCAGAACTAGTGATAAATTTGCTGGAAACCAAAGGAGTAGAGGTTTCTTTCTGCAGGAGAGAAAGGATCTCCTCAGTTGTCAATAATTGATTTCCACTAGGGACGAACGACGCTGAGAGGGGAAAACACAACACATCACTGATATTGGCTGTGGATAAGAAAAAACGTCGGTTATAAACCAAGCCAGACGGGTTCTTGTAGGATGCCATGAAGGAGTAGCAAATCGTGTTGTCCACTGGTGGAAACTTCAAAGCCACAAAAGGATGAAGACCAGCATGGTGAATGCAATCCGCCTCCAGGAGAAGAGTATAGTCATGCACCGGCAATGGCACATGTTGGGTGACAATAGGAGGAATAGAGGTAGATGCCATTCAGACTACAACAAAAAACCCACACACACAACCAAGGAAAAAGACAAAAATTTTCTTGCAAAACATAGACAAATCATCACTGAGAAGAATATTAAAACAAAGGATAGACGACCAGACTAGACTAGACTAGACTTCCCCAAACAATCCACATCCTATGGAAAAAATTTTGACATGACCTACGTACTCGTGCAACCGAAAGCTTCATGTTATGCAACAAGCAGGCACCCAAGACCCTGTGGAATCAAGTAATAAAAAATAAAAACACAAACACACCATACCCCAAATAATAACCAGACTCAAACAGAATCCAGGACTTGGACCAATAGAATAAAGACAAATGAATAAGATCGACATCTCGGACTTAACAAATCCCAATCCCCATAAACGCATTGTGTAAACCTATGGTGCAGTGAACGTGGATGGGTGAACACTATCGAATTCATTCTAGCCATGTACAAATTAGATTGCAGTTTGTTATTAATTAACCATTAATGCATAGTGAGTCGATTCCGCAATCCCAAGCCCTACTTAGACTGACTTGAAAGATTGGGAGTCTCTAAAATGCAATTCATTGTTACAACTTACGTAATATGTGGCGCAAAGCGCATACATGCGTGAGGGTAGGGGTTCATTTTAATTACAAATAAGTTGTGTCTGTAGCGCGTGTGCACGTGCACTGTGAATTTATTTTAGAAAATTATATGGGTTATTGTGCCATGTGCTCGTGCAACGGCGGGGTTCCTTTTACAATTAACAATCAAGTTTCTTTTAAATTAAAAATTAATGAAGTACATTTTGTTTGTTTGGTGGATGCAACGGTCGGTTGATTTTATTACAATTACATATGTGTTACGATGTATGTGGGAGAGGGAAAAAGAAAGAACCTGGCAGTGTGTGGATACCCACAAGGTCGGAAGCGCAAGTCCTCGTCCAGGCAAGTCGAAAAACAACTCTACGAATGACCACAGTAGGTGACTAAATAACAGTCGATCTCTTGTCAAAGACAGAAAAAACAAAATGCGAATACCATGATACACAAAAACAAAAGAGTGGGACATATGACAAATGGATTCAACATGTTACATGTTGAGTGAATGTATCAGCGATTGATGTGTCTATGAGGCTTATACTTTTGTTTTCTTTGTATGTGAGTTTTTTTTGTTTTTGTTCTTTTCCTTTCTTTTTGGATTTTGTATTATGGATAGGGTTAGGCATGTTGGGGAAGTGGGATTAGAAAACATCTTAGGAGTCCGGTGTTATGATTTTTCGATCATTTATTTGTGTGTTTGTATTTTATTTTGGTTTTTAAATCATTTTTTTTTTAAATTTAGGCGGATTTGAATTTGTATTTTTGGTGATGTGTTTGGATTTACGTATGTTGGTTTGTCCTAAATTGAATTTGGTTGTTTGTATTTTTGTGTTGTGGTTTTGGTTTATTTTGTTTGGTTTTGAAGTGATTTTGTTGTTTTTTTTTCTTTGTTTTGTTTTGTTTTTTGTGTGGCAATTGGTAATTTGTAAAAAAAAAACCCAAATAGCAATCCAAAAAATTGAAAATATTAAAAAGAAATTTTTGGATTTTTTTTGAAATTTAAACAACAATTTTTGGCAAATTGTTGTAATTTTTAAAGCATTTAAATGGATTGTTCCAAATATTTAATTGCCCACAAGGATTTTTAAAATTCTTAAATATGTTTAAATTGGAGGAATCATGTAAAAAATTGTTGGAATTTTTTAAGATTTTTTATTTTTCTAGTATTTTTCTGAATTTAAATGAATTTTTATAGAATTTATGTGTTTTAAATGAATTTTTTCAGGTTTTCTGTTTATTAAAGGTGGGACAGCGAGGTACCCGGCAGCAGCTGCGTATGAACAGCAGCTTGTACTCGGACGACATGCACCACCGCACGGACAAGTCGAGACGCGCATCGTCGTGCGTGAACACGTATGGACGACTCTAGGACTTCGACTCGAGTGCTCCCGTGATGCGCGTGTATACTCACACGAACACCCACAAACAGGGTGGGGTGACGAGGTGGTGGTGCAGACTCGGTGGAGCAAGGAAATGGAGGAAAGGGCGTCAGCGGGGTGGCAAAGGTTGTCAGCGGGTTTCAGCGGAAGAACGGGGGCTAAGAGGGGTTTTTTGTTTTTGTTTTTTTTATAAAGGAGGGGTGGGGTTTTGGGTAGGCAAGGGGGTTGGGCAGGGGTTAGTGGTGGGTAGGAGGGGTGGGCAGGAGAAAGGGTAGAGGGGAAAAGGGGGGTGGACAATGGGGGTTGGGTAGGGGGGGCAGGGGAAAGGGAGGGGAAAACCCTCAAAAGAATCGTGGCCTCCCTTCAAAAACCTCCAGCAATAAATTCAAGACTTGAATGAATGACAAGTGCAACTTCAAATAGAACACCCTATGCATCTAGATCTTGCGCTTCACGAGATGCAAGACTAGTTCTAAGACTTGCATAACAACAAAGGAAGTGATCAGATGATTCTGTGTGTTTATCAACCCCCAACAAGAGAACCCAAGATCAGCATGTCAAAGAAGTTCAATGGTGACCGTTCAAATTTTAGGAGATTCTAGCAACAAGTAAAGCTCTATATCCACATGCAATCGGATAGGTATCCAAATGATGCTTCCAAGGTGGGATTCATTGGGACTGTACTTTGTAGTTAAGCTAGCAGAAACAAAACTTTGAAAACTACGACAAGGTAACCACCTTGCCTCTGCTTATGCATCTGAATTTAGGCAATTAATCCTGTGACCTCACTTGGCATGACAAGTATTTTATCAGCCAATTCAGATGGGTTCTTCAAGATGACATCAAGGAACTCATGCTCACCATGTCTAAGGCTATGAAGTGCCTCCTCCAAACAGACCTAGAGGAGTCCTCTTAGTAGTCGACTGAAATTCATATCCATGCACATCACCATCCCGTCTCCCCATGGGAAACCTTGGACTTAGTTGAACATGGGAATCTCAATTCTACTTTGGGGGGGAAGCGTGGACAAGTCACCCCTAATAGCAATCTAATGCCCACCTAAGAAAGACCACTTTATAAAAAAACAAAGGTAGGAATGAGGTTATCACCGCACTTGGTTCTCAAAGAGAGTGAGAGACAAGGGAGAGAGTAACTCAATCCCCCTATCCATAAGGTAAATCTCAGCTCCTCGGTCCCCTAAAACAATGTTAAACCTAGTAACTAATCCTACTGATATTGGGAGGGTCACGATTTAATCAGATCTATCTAATGTTGAAGAAAAGTCGCCCACATTATCAGGTCCACCCAACCATAGGCGTTCAGTCATCAAGATCAAAGCCTCCCACTTTCCTCAATGGGGTTTGCTTAGGAAAAGCATACTACCATGTTGTTTGGACATATAAAATCAGCTTCCTTTTATTACTCCATTAAACTAGGTTCATTAAACTCAATCTTTAGCACATAATAAACAATTTGGAAATTAGATATTTTCTTTCACCATCACTCTGCAAATTGGTACAAAACCGTCTTTCTGCATAAAGACACCGTCTAGCCTAGGATAGGACCTTCCGATCCCTCGGGATTGGGCTATATGTGATCACACTCCATCCTGGCCAATAGGGAATTTACTAGATTAGAGCCCCTCTAAGCTTTCGTGAGCCTCCGGAACCATCCTGCATAACAAGGGCACTTACCACTCAGCCCTTTGCCCTCTCAGGTGCTCGAGTGATCAAAAACCAAAAACACATACCTCCCTTGGGAGCATAGGACCCCCACCCACAAGTGAGTTTTTAGAGAGAGAGAGAGAGAGAGAGAGAGAGAGAGAGAGAGAGAGAGAGAGAGGCTGATAGTCATAACCACATAACATTTTTAACACAGTTGTCAATGCAATGCATAGAATCTATCCCCTTCATCATTTCCATGTTCCTTCCTAAAAATAATTTGATAGTACTAACATGCTTTTACAAGTTTAAGTAAGTTCTAACTAATCATGATCATTTTCTTATGTACTAACCTAATTATCTCCATTCGGCCATCCATCATGATTATGGTTTATGACCACAACCTCGGTTTATTATGGAATAACCCGTCCTTTGGGTTGAATGGATTCGAAGTTAACTTTCACTTGCATTTCAGCACAATGACTACTTCCTCACGTTGGGGAGCTCTCTGAGCGTGACCTCGCTTAGCATCTTGACGTCTCTTGGGAGCCATGGAAGAAGCTTGATGGATTTGAGCAGCACTTCTATCGCATAGGGGGAGAGAGAGAGAGAGAGAGAGAGAGAGAGAGAGAGAGAGAGAGAGAGAGAGAGAGAGAGAGAGAGAGAGAGAGAGAGAGAGAGAGAGAGAGAGAGAGAGAGTTGATTGCAACAGAGCTTCATTATGTCCACAACAGAGAGAATTTTGCACTGGTTCATTGTGTGTTGTCTATGTATGTCCCTTGACGTGACTCTCTACCCCTGCTTATATAGTAATTGGGGGATAAAGAGAGGACACATTTATTTTAGCGTTTTCGATGACTTCATCGATGATAAAGAGAGAATACTTTTTTTCAGCATTTTTGACGACGTCACAAATGTCATTAGGGAGGGAGCTCCGGTGAGGACACATTACGTGTCACGTTGTTGGGTGGATGTCACTCCAAGGTATATGACTAAGGCATAGACCTTAGCATCTTGGCCTTGGAATACTTGGCAATGATCTACAAAGACTTCGTTGGCGCCTTTGGATGCATGTGAGAAGCTCCCACTAGCTTGTAGGAAAATCTTCCTGAGAGGTCACCGATCCCAATAGTGTCGTCACCCAAGTGCACTTAATTGCCAAGTGACTATCCACTAGGCTAATTCTTTTTATTGTCCTATACTACAAACATAGTTTTAATAAGCTTATCTTGGGGGAGTTTCCCAAGTTTTTCTTCCATGAACTAGCATATAATAACTCATTAATAATAACAATTATCTTCATATTTAGAGCTGCGAGAGCCTTCGCTCAACCGCTAAGACCCACGGACTGCTTATTGCTTCAAGCATTCCAAGCCGAGCACTAATGGCTACCTCTCATATAGCCGACGCGCCATCCATATCTACAAGTGTAGTGAGCTTACCTCCATGCCGTTTGAGTTACCTCCTCTCCCGCGCACTCCGGTGGCTCCATGATCCAAGTGCAAGCTTCAAGCAAGCTCCATCCTCAAGCTAGACGCTCCAAGCTCCATCACTGCGAGCAAGAGAAGAGAAGAGAAGAGAAGAGAAGAGAAGAGAAGAGAAGAGAAGAGAAGAGAAGAGAAGAAGAGAGGAGAAGATAGAGAGCTTCTCCACCCCACGGTTCCTCACCCTCGCACACTCACTCCCTCACACTCTCACACTCCCTCTCTCAAGCACAAGCTCAAGCAAGCAAGAAGAAGAAGAAGAAGAAGAAGAAGAAGAGGAGAGCTACTTTTGGCCACACACAAGAATGAGCTTCTCATTCACTTTTCAACTTTATATACAAAACCCTAAATCTCTTTTGGGCGGTCATCCCCTTTTCCTCTTTTTTACTTGGCCGGCCGTAGCCTAGGCTCTTTTTCCCATTATCCTTCTATCTTCCTAGCTTCCTTTCCACCGCCCATCTACATTTACAAATTGCACGGGTGAGAGCCGAGTATCCTTGAATTAAACCATGATGTGCTTGCACTCTTTTACAAAAGTTTTGACTTGCGCTTTTCCTTGTGCGCCTTTGTCTTCCGTTTCTCTTTGCCTTGGCCTTTGTCTTTGTCTTTTGTTTTAGCTTTCCGGATTTTCCACTGCCTGGCACTCTTTTACAAGATTTCAGGGTGTGCCTTTGTATTTTAAAATGCACCTTTCCCCTTTTGCATTTGCCTTGGACTTTTTAAGGTTGCCCTTGCGCTTTTGGCCTTTTCTCCTCTTCTTTCTTTAGTCGGGCTACCTTTTTTCCGCCTTTGCCCTGCGTCTTTTTTATTTCATTTTACTTTCTTTGTGTTGGGGTTATTATTACCCCCCTCCTAGACGAGTGCCAGTCCCATGGCACTTACCGTCGTAGGTAGCAGGCGTTTAGCATGCACCAAAGATGTGGGTGGCAAGGACGTCTTTGGTTGCCATGGCGGCTGAGTGTTGGTAGTGGTGGGGAGGAAGGTCGTTGGGGCACATTGATGGGTTAAGTGGTAGGTGGTAGGTGGTAGGGCTGTGCTTTGGGGAGGGGTTGCACTGATGGAGTACAATGGCAGGCTTACAGGGTGATACGGATAGGAATTCAGAGTGGAGTGTTGATGAAGAGCGAATGACACCCTCGTTGGAGTCTTCTATACCTGCAATTGAAAATGTCTCATAGGTGATTTCTCCCTAGGGGAAGTGCTAGTCTTCTTTATCGTGCACAAGACATAGTTTGATTAGTTTGGGAGACATGTCAAACTCTAAGCAAGCTGAGAGTATTGTCCTGCACTTTAGGACCCAAACTGTGTATATATTGCAGTGCAAATATTATGTGAGTGCTTGTGCATACTTAGATACTACGTAGATAGAAGACCGCATGCTGGTTTCTTATAACGACGTGTGGATGAAGCAAAGTCATCCATGGTGGAAAGAAGTACACGCGAAGGTGTATGTGACATTCTATGCATTGTGATTGCACGACGTAACAGAATAGAACACAGGGATACTACACTATCGGTAGCTGGTAGATATTGGGCCTATGTGATGAGGACAATGTACTGTTCATGGCAATTTGTGTAGTGCTTACCCCAATTAATTGCAATGGTATTAAGGCAGAGTGCAATAGGGAATTGTGTGAATGGGTCAGGGTGACATGTCTAACCTTAGGTGAGACAAGCTCCTTAGGTTTGTCCTGCCCTTGATGTGCCCTGATCTATTGTGGGGGATGCTAGGGGGCTAGGGGACTAGGGACAGAGCCACCCGACCAAGGTCACTGGACGCACCTAATTTGAGAACCCCTAGGTGCAGTGCTGTGATCGTGGGTGCTTCTTATCTTTTCGTTATTTTGTTTTCTTTTCTTTTGTTTTCTTTTGTTTTCTTCTTCTTTTTTCTTTTTTTGACTTGCCTGAGTACAAGGATTGCAATCTGTTGAGGCTATGGGAAATGTCAAGCTTCGAGGGCTCAGGAAATGGACATGACAGTGATGATTGTGCCCTAGCCCCATTATTAGAGAAGCCGTGGTTGCGTTGTTGGTACGATTGAGGTAACAACCGTCGTGAGCTCATTGTAGAGCTTGACCCAAGAAGAGAGCCTAGCCCATGACTATGCTTTGATTCGTGCGATGTGGGCACTCGCAAGGGTGATTTTTTGCATTCGGCAATGTGGCTTTGTTGCGGTTCTTTGTGCGGTTGGTGGTTTTGCGGTGACTTGGGCATTGAACACATTCGTACGAAGACTTGCATTATCCTGCATCCACTTGTCACTTCATGAGAGTATATGCAATTCGCATGCGTCAAGTACAACGAACAAATGCAATCATGTCAAGATATAACTTTTCAAAATGCTATGATGCTGATTGCAATGCCTATTTCAGTGCTTGTTGAAGGCGTGGCATACATTAACGATAGGCAAAGGAAGTGTGTACAAGTGGGGAGCCTACCCCTTAAATCATCAAAAGATAAAAAAATTATGGTGAGGTGGCTTGTTAAGCTACTTGGGTATCATAGGGGCTACTTGATTTGCACAAGGCGGGGTGAGTTCGGGTGGTCAGACGACTGAGGCTCTGCTGGTGCGCGGCTCCTGTGAGGTTGGATAGGGAACATGTCGGCTGGGACATGAATGGTGTAATCTCTGGCCACCACCGTTTCCAAAATATTTGCCTTTGAACAATTCATTGAATTCTTCCCTGTCCCGAGCTTCCCTTTCTGCCCTTGAGCACCTGGTGCCCGAGCATCTGTTGGGGGTTTGTGCAACTGGTGTTGCCACATCTTGTGTGCTTCTTTGAGCTTCGACTCCCCTGGCCCGGGGATTCTTCAGCCTTCGTCCGGGGCGGTGTCGCTTGGGACCTCATTTCTTTGCATACCTTTTGAGGGTGGGCATGTAGCGCACCAGTGAGGGGCGTGTGCTACATGTTCCCATCGTCCGCGGAGGGTGTCTTTGCAAGCCAACTGCCCTAGGCTCTCCATGTTTTTCTCGTAGGGGGGACTTGCAAGATGTGAACCAAGGGTTAGGCCTTGATACGGAATAAAATCGTTTGCATGGGAGGGATTATAGTGTGGGTTATCAAGCGCATATGATAAGAAGGAGAGGGGTGAGACGCGTAGTGCTTGTTGTAGAGGGATGGTCCCCATGATGATGTTCATTTCGCCTCCATCCATTAGCAGATCATGGTTTATGCTAAGTTGCGTAGGTCATTTTTCAGGGAGTGGGCCAGGGCTCATCCCCGGAGGGATAGACCATAAGGGAAAGGGTGTATAGGAAGGGATGATACCCTGTCCCCACCTTTAGAGATATTGGCCTGAGCTTCCTATGGTGGTGATGAGGGTTGCAGGCTGTTCACCTGGAGGCGGAAATGGTCACACAACTTCTAAATGTGTGGTGAGAGGAGGACCTACAGAGCTTAGCTTGTTGATCCCAACTCTTTTGCCTGCGCTTGACTATTATTGCTTGTGTGTGTTGATAGTGTCTATACAGGGTCACACAAGTCATTGTTTATTTATATACATATCCATGAATCCATGTCGCTTCATGAGGATAAAAACCAATTATAGAACTCTAGATTGTACTGGAGCGTGGCACACGCATCCAGTACTCGTGGCAGCTTACTCAATACCGATAGATATTTTGCAACATCGAGCATGGAACCTTGTCCGAGTCTACTGGCAACATGTAACTTCTCCTTAGTGAGAACCTTATCAAACAGTGAGTTCTCTTGGCTAGGTTCAGCTAAGTCCGTACCTCGAATGGCAGTCAGCACTTGAAGAGAAATTTGTGCCACATAGGTTGGGTCTCTTTGAGACCGCCATTTGGCCAATCGCTCCTCTCAGACTATCATGATTTGGGCTCCTAGTTGGGCCATTGTAATGCGGTTCTCACACCAACGCTGTTCAGATTGACTTTAGCCCTCTGATATTTGCTTTAATTGCTCTTACTCTAAGAGATTTGGTTGGTAGAGTGCATCATTGAATGTGACAGTTAAGCGCAATTCGTCGGCTTCCTCACCAGAGATGAGTCGCATGCATTCATAGAGGAGCCTGTTATCGTGCTCGTCAAGATGTTCTTGCTCTTCCCAAGATAAGGGAAATGACAAGTATTCTTCGAGCTACTCTTTAGGGAATGCATGCATGTCTACCAAGACATAGACACATGCGAACACTTTGATCTTAGCATCCAACTCAGTTAAGCATTCGGTGACACTTCTATGTTCAACGAGGGCCTGCTGGTTGCTATCTCGTGCAAGGTTCTAGGAGTTTGCTTGGGTTTTAGCGTAGCTGGGGGCTCCGGTCTAGATGCGCAAGTTTGGCCAATGCTAGGATTTCTTATGCTCTTGGGGTTTCCATGTGTCTCCTGAGGCTTCGTTATTGCGTCATGGTTCTCCTTGGATGTGACTGGTATAAGCTTGTTACCCTGTTGTGACAGCGTTATGTCCACTCTTGATTGGTCAATGCAAGTTCCATTGTCGGTGGATTGAGTGTTGCAAACAGCCATTGATGGTAACAACTTCTTTGATTTTTCAGAGCACACAGATGTGTATGAGGTTTCACTACTATTAGGAGATTCATCAATGGGTTCATTGGTGGATGGACTCGATGCTTTATTCATCAGCTCTCCAGCACTCTTCGTCTCAATGTTCTTGGGGTCCACAACCACCTGCAACTGGTGTTGTTTTCGTTGTTTTTTCCTCTTTTTCTTGGTCAGTGAAGGTGCATCTCTCAAAGACTCAGGACCCTGGACTAGGTCAACTGTTGTTGTGCTTGGTTGGGCCTTAACATTTCCCTTCTCTAGTGTGTCCTCATGGGACATAGCCGTGGCTTGCTGATTAGCCTCGCCAGGTTGTGAGGGTACAACTGTCTCCCTTGTGGGAGAGTCTAGCTCTTCAGCCAATTCCCATGTGTTTAACTCCTCCAGCCTAGGCTTTAGGCACTTTGGAAGTGCTGGAGTTTTTAATGAAGTTGGTTGCGACACCTCCTCCACAGGTAAACTACTAAGGACATGTTCAGCAAGGGGCATTGTCATGGCCAAGGGCTGTGACTGCTATGATCCCCGATTTGAAGTACTAGCAGCTAGTTCAGTGGACTTGCTACTATTGGTGGATTGCGGTGTCAAGTCCTTAGGGAAATTGGAAGTGGTCGTGTCTTTTTTTGCCCTTAGAGCATTCACTTGCATAGATCGAGTATCAGTTGAGCTAGCCACGGTGGATTGCACAGGCATATCCTTAGGTTGAGAGCTAAGGATGGTGTTGTGTCCTGCCTCTTGGACATCTGGAAGCTTTGATGGAGATAGAGGTTGGGAGTGAACAGCTGACATTGGCGACCGCTGTTGTGCTTCCTGTGTCCATTTGGAAAAAGAGGACGTAGGAGATCTAGGACTCTTAGTGGACTTGGCACTAGCTGAATGATTTGCTCGATGCTATTAGACAATTATGCCATTTGCTTTGTTGAGCAATCAGCCTTGCCATGAGCAATGTTGTGCCTATGATGCCTATTATCCTCTTGGAAAATCAAAGGCTCTTTGGGTACTAATGGCTTTTGTGCATGCTCAATGGCTACATATGGCATCTGCTTAGTAAGCATGCTAGGCTGAGGCTCTTTCTTTCGAACACTCGTGTCCGGTCCCTCGCTTTGAGACCTAGATTTTCTCTTAGATTTCCTCCTGTGCTTTGTTGATTTTGATGCAATCTTGCCTTCAGCTGATAGAGATGGTTTAGCAGGGGATTTTGGCACCCACATCCATCAGTTACCTGCGTAATACCCTTGAGCATGTAGCAACGCTTTGGATATCCATCTCGGCATTGTGCTGACCTTCCATCGATGCCTTCGTCTATAAGGCTTGGGCTTCTTTTGGGGTCCTCTATGATATTTGTAAGTCCAAAGCCCTTCCTTGGCATTGTCTCTTGACCTTCTTGTTTCAAGCGTGGCCTCACTCACTGGTTCTCGTTGTACGACCTATGCTTGTATCAGCACTTCCAACAAGTCCTTACTCTCGATAGTAGGCTTGACTATTACGTCAGCACCTTCCTTGCCTTTCCCTTGAGGTTTGATGAGGTCACCCTTACTAAAGGTTGTGACTATCCTCACACCCGCCGGTAGTGTCAGGTGTATCCTCTGTGCTACATAGTTAGCCTCACATTTGGTCGCCATTTTGAAGGGTCTTCCCAGGAGGGTTTCCTTACCATATTTAGCACTATTTGGAGGAACATGAAATAGGATAGGCAAGATTTCCGTTTCAATTGTTGCAAGGATATTGCACTTCCCTATGAGTGCTTGTGAAGGTTTTCCATAAGGGCTAAGAGTTGCATTAGTCGGTGTCAGCTCTGGTTGGCCTAGTAGGGTCCATGCCTCATAGGTCAATACATTAAAATCTGCTCCTTCATCAATCAAAGCATCGATAGTATGCTCTCTTTTCACGGTGAGTTTGACCCTAAGATAAGCAAGTGGTACTATGTCTTCATCTTTCGGGTCTTGCTTGTAAATTTAAGCCTTCTGACAAATGTCCTTGAGTCCCCAACTGCACGACCAGATGTGGATTCTTCACTGATGTCTTGGCTCATCAGTGCAGGGCTATTCAAGGAGCATCTATTGTCAGGACTGTCATATCTAGTCATTCTCACTATTGTAGCCTGAGGTTGTTGCCTTCCGCTTTGACTAGATGTAATCCGAATGCAACATGTATGTGTTTTTGCAGTGTGCCCTTCTTGCCCTTGTTGGCTAGATTGGCCCATTGAGATTCTAGGGTCTCTATTTCTCTCAGTTCGGGTATGGGCTTTTGGTTGCTCTTTTGTCTCAGTGAGGATCCACGTTCGTGTAGAGCCATTACTACACTAAGTTCTAATTTGGGGGAACCGTTACGGAAAACACCATGCGTAATTTGGAGGACCGTTTAGCCAAATTTTGAACTAATGTTCTAAGTTTCAGCCCGGTGATGGGTCTGTGATGTGCCTTTAGCTCTATGTAGCCTTTGGGGTCAATTTTGAGGTTTAAGGCTTTTCTAATATGTTGCCTCGTTTGTTTTTTACCAATCAAATTTTAGCTGCTCAGCGTTTTGCATCTAGGTCTCTGGGTCTCGCTGCTGCCTACTTCAAGCTGCCAAGCGGTTGCTCCCTACAATTCCATCTATTCCAAGTGCCGGAATGGAGGTCTGAGCGTCAGAAGGACTTTCAACAGTTTGCGCTGCTAAGCTCCAGCCAAGTCAGGTCAAATTTCTGAGAAGTTGATAGCAATTTACACTCGGCCTAGCTGGTCCGAATTGCAAGGTCCGAGTGGGTCACTCAGATGGGGCCGAGGCGCACGGGCCGAGGGCCAAATTTGTGACTCAGACAGGGTAGACTCGGACGGGCCGAGGCGCAGACTCGGACGAAGTCGCTCAGACAAGGTCACTCGGACGAGGTCACTCGGACGAAGTCGCTCGGACGAGGTCACTTGGACGAAGTCGCTCGGACGGGGTCACTTGGACGGTTTGGCTCGGACGGCTGAGGGCCGAATGGTCGACTCAGACGAGTCGAGTAGGTTTGGGTTGAGTGGGCCAAATACAAAAGGGTTGAGGGCTGATTCTGGGACTCGGCCCTGAAGCGACCGCTCGGACAGGCCGAACACGGTGCAATGTCGACAGCGAGAGTTTGATTTTGCTCGTTTCTTGCGATTCACTCAATCGTAGCAAGCACCAATCTCCAGATCCTATCTAGGGGGGTAGGGGAAGGGATTCATATACCTGAATAGAGCGGTAGGCTCATCGATGGTGCGATCGGATCGAATTGAGCGATAGCTCTCTCTCTTTCTCTCTCTCTCTCTCTCTCTCGCTCACTGAAATGGTCACAAATGAGCTCTACCTTGGCCTCTTGGCTCTTATGCCCCTTTTCGGGTATGGTGTTGATGCCCCCAATCACTCATTTGCCGATCTTAGGCATCACAAGCAAGCCTTTTGCCAAGTTTTGTATGATTTTTGCCCTGCTTTGCAACAGTAAACCCCACCCTTCTCCGGTGCGATTTCCTAATCCTAACCTACTCTAAATGCAACAAGAATCGAAAGCAAAAAATTGAAATAATTTCTCCATGTTTCCCAATCATCAAACAAACAAAATATACCAAAATACTTAATTGTTTTGAAGATCAAAAACACCTAAACTTCCTACCTATCTCAAGCTCTGTTTTGGGGATGAATCCCTTACTTCGATGCTCGATATGAGGCGTGCAAGTGCTCAAGATTGAATCCGTTAGACCTCTATCTCACGTGCTCAACAACCCCACAGCCTCGCTGCCAGGAGCGTTGATGACACATACATTACCTTCCTAAATATCTTGCGTTTGTATTACGTCATTTGTAGTCCACTCTTCTCTCACCCACTACTCCTCAGAGGGAGTCCCTTACACATTGCCTAATGGCACGAAGTACAGACATAGGGGGTCCTCCAACGGCTGAGTGCCACCACCCCTCTGCGACTCTCCTACACCTTGGGGATTGGCCCCTCGATGCGTCGCTCAACATATAAACATTTCGCACAAAATCCACTCAAGGTACCATTTAATCGTATACAGGAATGTACCATTATCCTTACTTCTCTTTCCCCTAGACCCCACGACTAGCCTATGGCTTAGGGTATCCTGTCTCTCACTCAATGTGGGTCAAGGTCCTAATGAAAGCAATTGCTGTGCATCCAGGATTTCTGATACCTTTATGGCTACCTCTCACATAGCCGACGCGCCATCCATATCTATAGGTGTAGTGAGCTTACCTCCATGCCGTTCAAGTTATCTCCTCTCCCGTGCACTCCGGTGGCTCCATGATCCAAGTGCAAGCTTCAAGCAAGCTCCATCCTCAAGCCCCACGCTCCAAGCTCCATCACCGCGAGCAAGAGAAGAGAAGAGAAGAGAAGAGAAGAGAAGAGAGGAAGAGAGGAGAAGATGGAGAGCTTCTCCACCCCATGGTTCCTCACCCTCGCACACTCACTCCCTCACGCTCTCACACTTCCTCTCTCAAGCACAAGCACAAGCTCAAGCAAGCAAGAAGAAGAAGAAGAAGAATAAGAGGAGAGCTACTTTTGGAAGCACAAGCTCAAGCAAGCAAGAAGAACAAGAAGAAGAAGAAGAGGAGAGCTACTTTTGGCCACACACAAGAATGAGCTTCTCATTCACTTTTCAACTTTATATACAAAACCCTAAATCCCTTTTGGGTGGTCATCCCCTTTTCCCCTTTTTTACATGGCCTTCCGTAGCCTAGGCCCTTTTTCCCATTGTCCTTCTATCTTCCTAGCTTCCTTTCCACCGCCCGTCTACATTTACAAATTGCACGGGTGAGAGCCAAGTATCCTTGAATTAAACCATGATGCGCTTGCGCTCTTTTACAAAAGTTTTGACTTGCGCTTTTCCTTGTGCGCCTTTGTCTTCCGTTTCTCTTTGCCTTGGCCTTTGTCTTTGTCTTCTGTTTTAGCTTTCCGGATTTTCCACCGCCTGGCACTCTTTTACAAGATTTCAGGGTGTGCCTTTGTATTTTAAAATGCACCTTTCCCCTTTTGCATTTGCCTTGGACTTTTTAAGGTTGCCCTTGCGCTTTTGGCCTTTTCTCCTCTTCTTTCTTCAGTCAGGCTACCTTTTTTCTGCCTTTGCCCTACGTCTTTTTTATTTCATTTTTCTTTCTTCATGTTGGGGTTAACAAGAGCTAGTTTTAAATATGTGAAATTTTATTTTCAACATAAATCAAATTTTTTTATATGTATAAGCGTATTTTTTATTAAAATAAACTAAGTAATGGAGACATTACAAAGGCAAAAACACTCAACAATTATAGGATGCAAGCTATCCAGTGTGATAATAGATTGTTTGAGAGGAATAAAGAAAAGTGAGAAAATTTAAGGCTTGCCAATGGAACCCAGCCCTAACAATCAGAGAAGAAACCAAGCCTAAACTGATGCAAATAGATAATACAAAATTCCATCCCTTGACCCCACAAGAAAAGCAAAGAGGAAGAGAGAATCATCTATGCCTATATTGTGGAAACCCTAGACACATCACCCTAAATTTCGCAAGAACCCCAAGAGTTGTTGCAACCATCCTTGAGCAAGAAAATGAGGATGCTCAATTGTAAATGAGACCACACAACCAGACCTTGGTATAAGAAAGGGTCTCTTGATCCTAACAACACCCATGGAAACTTTCATTGTCACAATCCAAATGATCCTGCTGAGAAATGCCCTTTCCCTCGAAGACCCTTTCCTTGTCACATTCCAAATGATCCTACCATGAAAGACCCTTTTCCTTAAAGCCCTTATCGAGTCCAAGGCTCCCATATGTTTCATTGATGATGGATTTGTGAATAGATACCAAATTCCAATACTCCAAAAGACCAATCCTGCAATAGCTGAAGTCATGGATGGAAGACCTCTAGTATCTGGAGATATTACTAAGGAAACTTGACCACTCATGGTAACTCCTAACGATCACAAATCTTGTGTATGCTTTAATGTCATATCCAATCCCACAAATCCAATCATCATTGGGATGTGTTGGCTAAAGAAACACAACCCAGAAATTGACTAGGTTAAGCAAAAGATTACACATCATGAAAATCAAGGAAAGTCAATATATCTAGGAGCCAAAGCCTTTATGCACAAAGCAAGGAAGAACTGACCTACATGATATATCATATACTAGCCCAAGTATCTAGTAAGGATAAATTAGCCAAGCTACCAAGTCAATATCAAGAATTCCAAGATGTCTTTGAAAAGAAGAATGTAGATCTCTTGCCCAAACATAGACCATGTGATTGTGCTATAGAACTCCATGAGGGGGCTCAACCACCTTTTGGACCCATCTACAGGCTATCCCCTAATGTAGCTAAACTATGCAAGAACATTGATGAGAACTTATCCAAGGGGTCATTAAGCACTCAAAGTCTCTTGTTGGAGCCCCAATTCTGTTTGTGAAGAAGAAAGATGGGTCACTTCGAATGTATGTAGATTATTGAGGACTCAGCAAGATAACAATCAAGAATTAATACCCTTTGCCATTGATACTAGAGATCTTGGAATGCCTTGGAAAAGCCAAGATCTTCACAAAGATTAATCTACAAGGGGCTTACAATCTTGTACATATCAGAGAAGGAGATGAATGGAAGATAGTCTTCCACACAAGGTATGCTCACTTCGAGTATGTTGTTATGCCATTTGGTCTCACCAATGCTCCTGTAGTGTTTCAACATATGATGAATGATATCTTCTGAGAGCATCTAGATTATTTTCTAGTTATATACTTGGATGATATCTTGATATTCTGAAAAGATCCAAAGAAGCATGAGCACCATGTAAAATTAGTTTTGGAAAGGTTCAAAGAAAAAGGATTATATGCAAAACTTGAGAAGTGTTTTTTCCATCAGACAAAAGTGGAATTCTTGGGGTACAAGGTCTCCTAGAGAGGAATCTTCATGGACCCCAAGAAGATTGAGACTATTCTTAACTAACAAGCACCCACATGTGTTCATGATGTGCAATGTTTTCTTGGCTTTGCCAACTTCTACATGATATTTATCAAGGATTACTCAAAGATAGTCACACCACTCACCAGACTCACAGGAAACTCAAAGTTCTCATGGATCGTAGAAGCTGAGAAGGCCTTCTAAAACCCTGAAGACCACTTTCACCACTGCCCCAATCCTAGTCCACCCAGATCCTACCAATCCCTTTTTCTTCGAGACCAATACATCAGACTATGTCTTAGGAGCCATCTTGCTCCAGCATTAAGATGATGATCATATGCATCCAGAGGCATTCCACCCAAGGAAGTTCTCCCCTCCAAAGATAAACTATGATATCCATGACAAAGAACTCCTTGCTATTGTAGATGCCTTTGATGCTTGGCATCATCATCTAGAGGGTGCATCCCATAAAGTTATCATCCATACATATCACAAAACTCTAGAACACTTTATGACAACTCATATCCTCAATCGAAGACAATCCTGCTAGAGTAACTTCTTATCTAGGTTTGACTTTGTCATCACCTATTGCCTAGGATGCCAACAATGTGTTGAGATGGCAAGCTCAACACATGTGGACATGGATGAAGGACCGCCTGATTAGATGGGTCCACACGTCTACACTTAGCACGTCGGTGGTCATTATGACTCTCACATGGCCACTGACTCATTATTTATTATATTCAGGTTGTTACACCTATTTACAGCTGGCATAGTTATAGCGCCATTCGACTAGTGTAGTCGGTTATGCATTGTTTGACTTAGTAGGCCACTTTTCTTTTATGTTGTATCTTATCTATACCTTGTGTACATTGTAAAGAGTGTGGAAGAAGAAGAAGAAATCAGCAAGAAAACGTTTTGGCCTCCATCTCTCTTCTTGTCTCTTGAGTGAGCTTCTCCTTGTGCATTCTGTGTGTGTTCGGCGCAGCATCTTGAGCAACCCCCTCCACCACGCGATTCTTGACATGGTATCAGAGCCGCGCCATTGAGAGAGGCTGATTTCGAAGGTTGAAGCAAAGGAGAAGAAGCAAGGTTCGAGCAAGCAAGCTACGGGTAAGAATCTCTCCCACTCTTCCACTCCTTCTCTTGGATAGTGCCTGTGGAGGCACCGGAAGCAGGGCAGAGCAAAAATCTCAGATTGCAGTGAGATTTGGTGTGCGCGAAGAGCGCTGTATATTCTGCAAATATGCCCTTTAGGGCTTTCCCCGTAGAGGTTTTGGGCATTTGAGGCCGTTTCAGGGCTCGTTTTAGAGCCGCAAGGTTGCGGACAACAGTTTCAGGGTACACTGTGACTTCGACTGTATTGACCGAACGTGGGTGCGCAGGTTACAGATTTCAGATCTGTAAGTTCAAAGGTGTTTACCAGTGAGTAAACACAAGGTTTATCTGCAAAAAGGTTGCAGATTGCATGTATTGTTGAGCAGACAGTTAAAAAGGTTGTCTGGTGTATTGCTGTGTACTACAGGTCCAGGGTTGCAGAAGATTTACTTGCTGTTGGTATTAATTTTGTGATAATGGCAGAGAATAGTGGAAGCCCTATCATTGAGAAGCTCGACAAGAACAACTACCCTTCATGGAAGTTCCGTGTCACGAACTTCCTTATTGGAAAAGGCCTCTACGAGTTTGTTTCAGGTGAAGAAAAGGAACCGGAGATGAGTGATCCTCCAACTGCAGAAGAGACAAAGGCACGGAAGGAATGGAATGCAAAGGATAAAAAGGTCATGTATTGGTTGTCTGCAGTAATTGACAATAATATGCTGGGACACATTAGAAATGCAGAGAATTCATATGCAGCTTGGACCATACTTGAAAGTATGTTTTCTGTAAATACAAAGGCACGAAAGATTCAACTCAAGCAAGAGTTGAATACATTGAAGAAAGGGAAGATGTCTATCAATGAGTATGCACTGAAGGTAAGAAGCATTGCAGATGCATTGGCAGCGATTGATGCAATGCCCGATGATGATGATTTGGTGTCGTCTACCTTGGGTGGACTTAACAATGAAAAGGCTTGGAAGTCTTTTGTAACTTCCGTATATGTCAGAAAGCCATTTCCAGATTTCAATGAATTGGTCTCTCTTATGATCACTGAAGAGATCAACATGCAGAGTGAGACATCTGAAAGAAGTGGTGAACAGGTCCAAGCTTTCTACTCTAGTTCTGGAAGGGGACGTGGCAGGTTCTCTTCAAGAGGCCGTGGTGCAGGACGTGGTAGTGATAACCAGCAAAACAGATTGAATCAGCAATTTGGCGATATGCAGGTTTCAGGAGGTCGTGGTAACTTTAGAGGCAGGGGGAGCTTTAGAGGAAGAGGTGGATGGCAGAACACAGGTTCTAACAACTCTGGTATTGTGTGCCACTACTGTGGCAAAACAGGTCATATTGCAGCCCAATGTTATGCTAAGAGAGATGATATCCGTAGTGGTAAGTTGCAGCAAGGAAACTATGCATCGTCTTCACGACAGAATGAAGACAAAAATGAACGTTTGTTCGTTATGCAGCATATGCTGAATGCTGTTACAGGAAAGGGAACACATGAAGATGTTTGGTATGTTGATTCAGGTGCATCCAATCATATGACCAGCCATGCAGAATGGTTTGGAGAGATGCAAGATTTGCAGAATGCAGGTTATGTGCAGACGGGTGATGACTCATGCCACCCAATTTCACACATTGGAAAAGTTCCCTTGTCCTTGCATGATGGTAAGACAAAGAGTCTTTCAGATGTATTACATGTGCCATCTATTACAAAGAATTTGGTGTCAGTCGGTCAAATGGTAGAGCAAGGGCTACAAGTCAGATTTAATGCAAAGGGCTGCTTTGTAGAAGACTTCAATGACAAGTGCAGGTTGGTAGCAAAGGGAAGTAGAGTTGGACGTATGTTCACTCTAGATGCTGGAATTCCTACTATGAATGCGGCTATGTATGCCAAAGGAAAAGGTGTTGTTGCAGACATTGAAATTTGGCACAAACGCATTGGACATGCAAATGTACAAAGGCTGAAATTAATGCAATCCAAAGGGTTGGTTACAGGTTTGCCTACATTTAAAGTTGCAGAATTTCAGAAGGTATGTGAAGCATGTCAGTTTGGTAAGCAGGCAAGACAACCCTTTTCACATGACAGAGATGTAAGCAGAAATATCCTTGATGTTGTGCATACAGACATTTGGGGGCCTACACAAAATGTATCTCTTGGAGGCAGTTCATACTTTGTCACATTCATTGATGATTGCTCTAGAAAGCTGTGGGTATATTTTATGAAGGAAAAGAGTGAAGCTTTTGAGCACTTTAGAACTTTCAAGGCTGCAGTTGAAAGAGAAACAGGCTTGAAAGTAAAGTGCCTGAGGTCAGATGGAGGGGGAGAGTACCTCTCAAATGAGTTCAGTGATTTTCTGAGGTCTCATGGGATAAAGAGACAGTTCACATGCAGGTATACCCCACAGCAAAATGGGGTTGCAGAAAGGAAAAACATGCATATTGCAGAAGTTGCACGCGCCTTGATGGCTGAAAAGAATATGCCTAAGCATTTTTGGTTTGAGGCTGTTCATACTGCTGTTTATATTATGAACAGAACTCCCACAGCTGCAGTTCATGGTATGACCCCCGAAGAATGTTTTACAGGTAAGAAGCCTGATGTTTCACACTTGAAAGTATTTGGCTGCATTGCGTATGTTCATGTGCCAGATGAGTTGCGGAAGAAACTGGATCCAAAGGCTGAAAAGTGTATCTTTATTGGATACTCTTTAGAGCAGAAAGGGTATCGTTGTTACAACCCTGTCACATGTAAGTTCAGAGTGAGCAGGGATGTCATCTTTGATGAAATGAGCAGTTGGTATGCATCTAGTGGTGATGCATTGGATGTTGATGATGATCATGATACTCATGTGCAGGCTGAAAAGCAAGAATCACAGACTCTTAGTGGACCAGAGACATCATCTGGTAGTCCTTGGTCTGGGAGACTAAGGAGTACCTCTACATCTTCGGGTGCATCTAGTAGCACTACAGGTAAAGACAAAGGAAAGAATAAGGTGTCAGAAGGCATTGATGCAGTTCTTGATGGAGACTCCAGTGGCTCAGAGAGCTTGGATGATGAGCTTGGCATTCCTTCAGTGAGGACTCCAGGTGTGCAGAGAGCACGTGTTAATGCAAAGACTCCATTGAGTGATCCAGTGGTACACAGGTCTAGCAGGGTGAGATACCCTGTTAAAAGATTTGGTTTTGAGGGTTATGCAGCTCACCATTATGCTTATATGGTGAAACTAGTTGAGGATGTTGAGCCCACATGTTTTAAGGAGGCTGTTGGTCATGCTCATTGGGATGCAGCAATGGATGAGGAGATGGCTGCATTAGAGGCCAATAAGACTTGGGATCTAGTATCATTGCCAAAGGGAAAGAAAGCTATTGGATGTAAGTGGGTTTATAAGATTAAGCACAATGCAGATGGTTCTATTAGCAGGTACAAAGCTAGGCTGGTTGCAAAAGGCTATGCCCAGACATATGGCATAGATTATGATGAAACCTTCAGTCCAGTTGCTAGGATGGCAACTGTCAGATGTGTGATTGCTTTGGCAACAGCCAAAGGTTGGAGGTTGCAGCAAATGGATGTAAAGAATGCCTTCTTGCATGGTGATTTGCAGGAAGAAGTGTATATGGATCAGCCAGCAGGTTATGAAGATTTAGAGCATCCCACGTATGTGTGCAGGTTGAAGAAGGCACTCTATGGGCTCAAGCAAGCACCTAGAGCATGGTCTGACAAGATCAGAGAGTATCTTGTCAATATTGGCTTTTATGTTTCTGATGCTGATCACTCACTTTATGTGAGAAAGGGAGATACAGGTTTGGTCATCATAGTCATCTATGTGGATGACTTGATTATTACAAGTGATAGTGATAGTGGGATTGCTGAAGTCAAGGGCTGTTTGAAGATGAAGTTTGAGATGAAGGATTTAGGTGAGCTAAGGTACTTCCTTGGCATTGAGGTGATCAGATGTGATGATGGTATATGGCTGTCCCAAAGACAGTATGGCTTGGATATGTTGTCCAAGTATGGTATGACCGCATGCAAACCACTTTCAGTCCCGTTGGAGCAGAATGTAAAGCTGAGTGCTGATGTTGGGGATGAGATAGAAGACCCTACTATGTTCAGGAGGATAGTGGGGAGTTTGATCTACATGACCATTACAAGGCCAGACTTGAGCTATGCTGTTGGTCTTGTGAGTCAGTTTATGCAAGTACCTAGAAAGCCACATTTGGATGCAGTGAGACGCATATTGAGATATGTGAAGTCCACATTACATTATGGGCTTTTCTATGAGGCAGGTACAGATGTACAGGTGTTTGGATACACAGATGCAGATTGGGCTGGTAGTATGTCTGATAGAAGATCTACCAGCGGATACATGTTCTCTCTTGGTAGTGCAGCAGTTGCATGGAGCAGCAAAAAGCAATCTACAGTTGCTTTGTCGAGTACAGAGGCTGAGTATAGAGGTGCTGCTGTTGCAGCATGTGAGGTAGTATGGATGCAAAAGTTACTGGCTGATTTGGATGTGCAGGTGGAAGGTCCAGTTGTCATTTATTGTGACAACATGAGCAGTATACAGTTGGCTAGGAACCCTGTGTTCCATGCCAGGACAAAACATATTGAGGTACACTACCACTTTGTGAGAGAGAAGGTACTAGCAGGTGAGATTGACTTGGTGTATGTCAGCACACAGGATCAGATAGCTGATATCTTCACGAAGGCATTGGGTACAGAGAAGCTTCAAAAGTTTCGAAGCTTACTTGGAGTTGCAGAGATGCAGTTGAGCTTGAGGGGGAGTGTTGAGATGGCAAGCTCAACACATGTGGACATGGATGATGGACCGCCTGATTAGATGGGTCCACACATCTACACTTAGCACGTCGGTGGTCATTATGACTCTCACATGGCCACTGACTCATTATTTATTATATTCAGGTTGTTACACCTATTTACAGCTGGCATAGTTATAGCGCCATTCGACTAGTGTAGTCGGTTATGCATTGTTTGACTTAGTAGGCCACTTTCCTTTTATGTTGTATCTTATCTATACCTTGTGTACATTGTAAAGAGTGTGGAAGAAGAAGAAGAAATCAGCAAGAAAACGTTTTGGCCTCCATCTCTCTTCTTGTCTCTTGAGTGAGCTTCTCCTTGTGCATTCTGTGTGTGTTCGGCGCAGCATCTTGAGCAACCCCCTCCACCACGCGATTCTTGACACAATGCCTATCAGATGCTTTATCAAGAGGATCCTACCTAGCACCTAAGAAGGGAGAATAAACTTTTGATCAACAACAAGCAATACTACTCAAGCTAGAGCAGCTCTAGCTAGCAACCACTCGAGTTGTCACCAAGACGACGCTACCTTGATCCAGTTAATCCATGAATCCTTGTCGCATGATGATTTTTCCAACAATGTAAAGAGAAAAAATCAAGAGGGAAAAGGAAATCAAGTTTATGAGTTTCAAAAAACTAATGTATTGTTATACTATAAGGATCTAATTTACATCCCTCCAAACCAAGAAAGCCGAGACTTTAGGTACTCCAACAATGCCATGACATCCCAGTAGCACAACACTTTGGAGTTGATAATACCTTGGAGATTATTTCAAGAGATTTTTGGTGGCCCTAGATATGAAAAGAAGTTAGGAATATATAAAATCATGTGATACCTACAACACAGCCAAGGTACCTCATCACAGACCACATGGCCTCCTACAACCCATGCCTATTCCAACATGACCTTGGTCTTCTCTATCCATATATTTCGTAACAGATCTTCTAAAATCAAACAAATATGACTCTATTCTTTTTGTGGTAGATAGGTTCACAAAAATGGCACATTCCATCCCTACCACCAAGACCATCATAAGTGCAACTACTGCTACACTCTTTCTCGAATACATTTTTAGATTACATGAACTCCCAAATGACATCATTAGTGGTCAGGGTCCCCAATTCATATCTAGTTTTTGGAGGAGCCTTTGCAATCTCATTAGAGTCTAAGTTAAGTTATACATAGCCAATCATCCACAAACTGATGGTGGTCAAATAGAATGGGTAAATCAAGTATTGGAATAATATCTCCATTGCACTATTAACTACCATCAGAATGATTGGTTTGAGCTCTTGCCCTTTGTAGAGTTTTCTTATAATAATAGTATCCATGCATCTACCAAGAAAACTCTTTTCTTTGCAAACTATGGCCAGCATATGAGGATGGATGTACATCTCTCCAATCAAGTAAAGAAGCCTACCGCCCAAGATAAAGCTCAACATCTAGCACATATACACCATGAACTCAAGCAACAAATCCAAAAGGCTCAAAATTAGTACAAGTGCTATGCGGGCTAGCATCATCTCCAACATCCAGCATACAAAGTCGGTGATAAAGTATGGTTACTCATGCATAACCTCCAAACAACAAGGATCTCTACCAAGCTAGACCACCAGAATTTGGGCCCTTCACTATCATAGCCTAGATAAACCTAGTTTCTTACCGACTCCAACTCCCAGCACCATGAAGATCCACCCAGTCTTCCATATTTCCTTGCTTGAGCCATACCATATCTCACCACTAAAGGGGGGAGAGATCTAATCCCCCACCACCTGTCTAGATTTAAGATCATGAAGTATTTGAGGTGTCTTAGGCTTGAGGATTTCTTGAGGTCGATTGGAATACCTTGCTCGTTGGAAAGGATATGACATCAATGATCGCACTTGGGAACCTATAGAATATCTTGAAATAACACCTCTCAAAGTTAAAGAATTTCACAAGAGGAATCCACTTAGACCAAAACCACCAAGCCGCTCCTCATGGAACTCGTCTCGCTAGAGGAGGAGATGATGTTATGCCATGATCAAGTGTACGGATTAATTCTTGCTCATGCCATATGGATCCACACCCCATGCGAATGCACCCTTAATAGGACATCCTCAAGCAAACCATGTGAACCCAAACTTGCCATGTCATGTAGAACCTTTTAGAAGATATGCCATGTCATCACCTGTATGTCATCATGGAGCATTCTAAAAGATCTTGTAGCTGCCCTCTGTAATGTTCCCATTACTTAGTTTATTTTAATGTGAGTATACATTCCAAAGAAAAGCGATTTATGTTGCACATTTTTAAAACTAGCTCTAATTATGAAACTATCTCTAATTATGAAGATAATTGTTATTATTAATGAGGTATTATATGTCAGTTCATGGAAGAAAGACTTGCGAAACCCTCCCGAGACTAGCTTATTAAGACTATGTTTGTAGTATAGAACAATGAAAAGAACTAGCCTAGTGGATAGTCACTTAGAAATTAAGTGCACTTGGATGACGACATTGCCAGGATGGGTGACCTCCCGGGAAGATTTTCCTACAACCTAGTGGGAGCTTCTCACGCATAGCCAATGGTGCCAAGGAAGCCTTCGTAGCCCATTGCCAAGTGCCAAGGTCAATGTCTTGGTTGTCACCTTGGTCACGCGCCTTGGAGTGACGCGCATGTAACAAGCAATATAGTGCTCGCCCATGTATTTGCGCTATGAAAATGGAGTCTCTCCTTGCATGTGGCATAAAATTTCTTGGGCTCCCAAAGGTCATGCCCACTTTGGCCACTCCAATGTCCACCTCTTCAAATCTTGACCGACTTCTTGGCCATTTCCCCGTCCGGACTCGGAATCGAGCTCTGAAAAATCCTGGGCGTCCGACTTGGCATCCCGCATTGGCCAGTAACTCCTGTCAACCTGCACGACTGTCTGAAAAATTATGAAAAATCAACAAGTGTCGCTCGGGCACCTTTAAAGCACTTTGACGCTTAAAATCGTCCTAGATCGAGCCGCCGCCTTTGACGGTGAATATTTTTCCCTTAATATTCATAATTTTTAGCTATTTTTAAGCATTTTCCGGCACCAAAATTCTGCTCTCACTCGGTAACGGAACCAAAATGTGGGAGCCTTCGCTCAACCGCCAAGACCCACGGACCGCTTATTCCTTCAAGCGTTCCAAGCCGAGCACTAAGTTAAACCCCAAACCCATTCAAACCGAAGAACCAACCATTCCACAACATATCAAGATTGCGGCTATAAATCGTAATCACGAAGGATGGCCAAACGAAGATAATTAGGTTAGTACATAAGAAAAGGATCACAATTAGTTAGACTTGTAAAAGCATGTTAGTATTATCAAATGCTTTTTAGGAAGGAACACGAAAATTGATGAAGGGGATAGATTCTATGCATCGCATTGACAACTGTGTTAAAATGTCTTATGGTTATGATTGATTTTGGATTTGTGAATGATGAATTATGGCTATTATGATTTCGAGCTTGTACAATCGGACGAGTTGTGGATTGTGGTGGTTCGAGACATTGGGGTCCCCAACCCAATGCTCCCTTAAACTCTACGGAGTGTGGAAAAACTCACCTACGGGTGGGGATCCTACGCTCCCGAGGGAGGTAGGTGTTTTTGGTTTTTGATAACTCGAGCACTTGAGAGGGCTAAACGGTCGAGTGGTAAGTGCCCTTGTTACGTACGATGGCTCCGGAGGCTTAGGGAAGCTAGAGAGGCTCTGAGCCAGTAAATTCCCTATTGACCGTAGATGGAGTGCGATCACATACAACCCAATCCTGAGGGATTGGAAGGTCCTAGACAGTGTCTTTCTGTGGAAAGACAATTTTGTATCACTCTGCGGAGTGATTGTGTATCTGATTTTTAAATTGTTTGTTATGTTCTAAAGATTGAGTTTAATGAACCTAATTTAATGGAGTAATAAAAGGAAGCCGATTTTATATGTCCATACAGTGTGGTAGTATGCTTTGCTAATTAGAAAACTAAGCAAACCCATCAAGGAAAGTGGGAGGCTTCGATCTTGACAATTGGACGCCTGTGGCTGGGTCAACCCAATAAGTCAGATAACTTTCCAACACTAGATAGACTTGATTAAATCGAGTAGGATTAGTTACCAGTTTTAACACTGTTTTAGGGGGACCGAAGCTGAGATTTTACCTTATGGGTAGGGGGATCTAGTTACACTCTCCCCATCTCTTACTCTCTTTGAACCAGTGTGGTGTTAACCTCACTCGTGCCTTTGATTGATTACAAAGTGGTCTTTCTTAGGTGGGCGTTAGATTGTTGTTAGGGGTGACTTGTCCACACTTCCCTTGTGAAGTAGAACTAAGTTTCCCATGTTCAACTAAGTCCAAGGTTTCCCATGGGGAGATAGGATGGTGATGTGCATGGATATGAATTTCAGTCGACTACTAGAGGACTCCTCCGAGTGTGTTGGAGGAGGCACCTCACACCCTCCAACACCTATAAAAGGAAAGGATCGTATATATAGAGCTCCTCAGTCTTGCCAATGCTAGTATTTGGAGCTAAAGGAGTGGTGACCTCCAAGTAAGTAACTTTGAGTTCCAGTTCTAGTTCTTGTCTAGTCATGGTATTTAGTCTTGTCTTGTCTTTCATTATACTCATGTTGTCTCGTCACCTTTTAATCTCATAGTATGAGACCTTGTCTAGTATTATCTTTTATCTTGTTCATCCCCATTGAGGGAGATCTTGTAATTTTGATATCTTGTACCAATACCTATGGTCCCGGGTTGTGGGATCCTTCATATCCTATCAAGTCCTATTGTCTATACCTACGGTCCTAGGTTGTGGGGTTTTCTGTATCTTGTTAAGTTATCATTGTACCTTGTACCCCTTCATGTGGGATTATCTTGTAATCAAAATTCTTGTAACAAATCTTGCATCTAGTTTAGCCTCTTGAGCACAATTTAGTGCTCCCATAATAGCATGCTTGTGTTAGCCATGTTAGTTTGTCATCTCCCAATTGTGAGCTCTATTTGAGTTTGATAGAGACATTGGAGCTTTGATAGTTTAGGTGCATTTTCTTTATTTGTCAACTTCCTTTGTGCATTCTAGGCAAGTTATTACTTTTCACAGTCCTGCCTATACATGTTAAACATTGTATTTGTCATATGGGATTTTTCTAGGGTATCCCCTATCTTTTTGGGCATTTCTTTCTATGTGACCAGCATTTATTGCTAGTTGGATGGCATTTTAATCCTCCATAGATGCAATTTGGCCAGATTTGGACATTTGTGGCTATTTGTAGCTAGCCTCCCACTTAGCAGACACATACACTCTTCAATCTTCAATCTTTCTTTCTTTTTGTAGGTGCACACTTCAACACTCCAACTCTCTATGTTGCCATTGTCATCAGCTTGATCTGGTGCTTACAGTGATGCTTTGGGCTGCATGCAGCACAGATTGATCAGTCCTCATCGTTGTATTCAGCATTCCTCTTTAGTTAGTGTAGTATTCTCCCCTCATCTTTTGCTTCCTCTCTCTCTCTCTCTCTCTCTTTCTGCTTCTCTCTTTATTTGTGTTTGTCTTCCATTACTCACTCTGATATTTCCAACAACAATAGTAGGAAACAAAATACATTGTGCTTTTGATAGATTTCTTGACAATGTGGTGTGAGAACAAGTCATACTTGATAGCACAACAAACACCATAGCAAATTACATGCTACAAAAATATAACATTCTTGTTTAAGATTAATCTTATCGGATCATGATCAACAATTCGAGAGTGAATTTATGCATATACTCTCCAAAATCATGGGCATTAAACATGTACTATCATCACCATATCACCAACAAAACAATCGTCTGATAGGAAAGACTAAACAAAACAATAAAACAAATGTTAGCCACCTACATAGATCCACTACACCAAACCTAAGATGAAATGCTTCCATTTGTCACACATGCATATCAAACTTAAGTGCAAGCTTCAATAAGGATGAACCCATTTAGAGCTTTTTATGAAAAATATCCAATTTTTCCTCTAGATATGACCACAATAAGCTACATCCACATTGCTCAGATGCAGTAGAGTGGTATGCAATCCTCTCATAGAAACAACCAATGATGAGGTCTACAATATACAGAAATCTACACTAGGCTCAAGTCATAGGCTCAAGTCAACAAACAAAAGAGAAGCTATAATTAGGATCATGAGCATAAGGAATATGAAAAGGGGGACTTGGTAATCATCTATTACCCAATTAAAAATTTAGGATTATTAGAATCATTCTAGCACAAATGGATTAGCCCTTATCAAATCATAGAGAAGATTACGAAATATACATAAAAATAAAAAATATTATAGAAGGGAACAATCACATATGCACATGTTCAACACATCAAACCTTACTTCTAGCCTTACTTGGATGATAGTCAATGGTAGAATAGCTTAGAAGCATTAGGGGGTAACATCACAAGGACAAAAACAAAGATGGGGACAATAGACTCTAACACACTAGAAACTTGCTCCACACAAATAGGAGTTAGGAAGCACAATCATTCAATAAAAAACATAGTAGGAAAGAGAGATATACTTCCCAACATCCCAAAAAGCACAACTACGAACATTAAAATTTAACTATGGCCGAGAAGGAGATGAATTGCAATAGGTGAAAGGGTTGAAAGGCTAGTGATGATTGAGAGAGCACAAGGAAAAATACTCAACATATCAAAAACATATAGTACAACATGAGATGCTCAAGCATCTAGTGAATAAATGCAAGCTATAGTTCCAATCACATCACACACAGCTTATTTCCTTTTTAGGGGGAGGCATGATGGGGACAGCAAGCTGGCACTTTGCTTTAACCAATTGTAACATACTAGATTCTCTTTTTAAAGAGAGAGAAATGATGTACAAATGGAAGAATAGTGATAAACCGTGGGATGACATTTTGTGTGGAGCATTGATGTTTTTCTCTCTTGGTCTCTTTCGCCGCCTTCACTCTGATTTGCTACATTCCACAATAGTTTGAAAAAAAAGTTTCTATATCCACTTTCAAAGCACCTCATAAAAACAAAAATTATGGTTTGGTAGTCTCTATTATGCCTCCTCTTTATAGAATCATAAAAACAAAAATTTTTATAAGATGTAATTATCTTATGGTTTGGTAGTCTCTATTATGCCTCCTCTTTATAGAATCATGAAATTTGGGCCAATTTGTTTCATATTATGAAACATATAAAATTGAGATCCATTGCAACTTCTCTCCATAGTCTTGCTATAGTGAGTTTGTATTATGATTGAATGGAATAGGAACTCTTAAGCAGAATTTAAACTTCCCTCAAACATTGGGTTTGTTCAGTTGCAAAATTACCCAATAGTTCTATACTACCTAAAAAGGAAGTAAATCCAAAGATTCAAAAAAATTCAAAGTATTTTGGATCATTTCTATACCTTAAGAATTTAGTTTTAGTCTCATTAGTTATTTAAATATGAAAAGGATGATGAAACCTTTCAAAATTTTGTTAAAGCCCTTTTTTAATATGATTAGAAAGCTCTCAAAGGGTAATAAGTCATCAAAATACATTTTCTAAGAACATTGGAGTTCATAATGCTCAAATCCACACATATGCAGATGCATGCGTGCATGCACACATGCACAAGAGAGAGAGAGAGAGAGAGAGAGAGAGAGAGAGAGAGAGAGAGAGAGAGAGAGAGAGAGAGAGAGAGAGAGAGAGAGAGAGATAGAGAGAGAGAGAGAGAGAGAGAGAGAGAGAGAGAGAGAGAGAGTTGGTGGATTGGTCTCATTCATACTGACTTGATATTATCCCACAACCTTCACCCTTCATTCAATATTCTCTATACTATGGTGTTATCCTATAACCTTCATCCTTCTCCTAGTCATCCTTCTTGGAACTTTATGTTTACATATGCTCATACACTAGTTCAAAGTAATTAATTCCTTGCTCTTGCAATCTCCCGCTTTGTTTTTTATATATATTAAAAATTGAAGTATTTTTAAAACAAATTTTACATAATTTATTTTGATTCTTTACTTCCCTTTCCTTACCCCATATTTGTATAAATTAAAATGGATTAATATTTTAGTTATTAATTTTTTAGTTTTCCTTTCTATAGGCATTTTTATTTTTTTATAATGCCTTATATTTTCCACGTAGCTTTTTTATTTAGTTTTTAAGTTATATATTTTTCAAAAAAATTTCTCTATCGTCTTACTTCATTAGCTAGAGGCATTTGCCCAAATTCACGGGTTTACCAATGCAAAATATGCATTGGCTTATGGGGTATTAGCAGTCGTTTCCAGCTCTTCTTGTTTATTATCAATCTCTATTTAACCCCCCGCCCCCCCCCCCCCCCCCCCCCCCCCCCCCCCAAAACCGTAAAACCCTTCTCTATTTGAACCTCATACTATCTGCTTATACTATTCTATTATAATAAAAAAATGGGAAGTGTGGCCATATTGTTATGCTAGCGATTCCTTGAACTTTGGCACTAACACTAAGAGACAAAAGCTAGGGGAGCAAATGGGATTAGATAACCCAGTAGTCATAGCCATAAACGATGGGGACCATATTAGTACTCTCGAAATGATCATCAGCACATTGCATGTAATTATTTTCTAACTAAGGCTTCCTCTACGTTGTCGTATTGCTGCGCATTCGAGGTGTGAAAAACCACCCAAAAGTTGTGCGTGTGATTTGATACTTTGTACATACTTAGTTGTTATGTTTGCTCTTTCATTCTATGCTGAAGACGGAGAAGAACAAGGAGTTTTGGTAGACTGGTAACTCGAGATGCAATCTCATGGGCTACACTTATTTCAAGATATGCCAATTATGGGCTTTGTGAGGATGTTTCCAATATCTGCAACTGGATGGTATTTCTGCTGATGCTAGTACATTTGTTTACAGCCTGAAATCATGTAGCATCATAGGAGCTTTAGATACAAGCCGAGAACTTCATGTAGAGATATAAAAAAGGGGGCTAGATAATGAGTTTTATGTTGGCAATACACTTGTGGACATGTATAACAAATGTGGTCGGGCTTCGAGCATGTGGCATTCTTTAGGCATGGCTGCAGCATATTGAGCTCATCTTTGGTGGCATGGATCCTAGACATTACATTGGACAACATACTTACGTGCCAATCACACGAAAAGGCTACTGGCAGTTTGATATGGGAGACTTTCTCATAGGTGGAAAGACAACAGGTTTCTGTGCCAATGGCTATGCTGCTATTGCTGATTCTGGAACATCTTTGATGGCTGGGCCAATGGGAATCATAATAGCTATAAATAAGGCCATTGAAGCATCTGGTGTCATGAATCAGCAATGCAAGGCCATGGTGTCTCAATATGGTGATATGATTATTGAAATGGTTAAGCAGCAGATCAGTCCAGAAAAGATATGTGCACAGATTGGCATGTGCTCCCAAAGAGCAAAGGATTTCAGCCCAGATATTGCAAGCGTACTGGATAGGGGTCATGAGGGTCTGCACGACACTAGATGTACTATGTGTGAAATGGCAGTAGTATGGGCACAGAACCAACTGATCACTGATGAGTCTGGAGAGCTTATCAAAGCGTATCTTAGCAAGATGTGCGAATGCCTTCTGAATCCGAATGGAGAGAGTGTTGTGGAGTGTGATCAAGTTTCTTCCATGCCCACAGTGACCTTTACGATAGGAGGAAGGACGATAAATAAGGTGAAGAGGAGCCGAAAGCAGGAGGTCGCTTCTATCTACTTCAGCCTTTACTCTTTTTTTGAAAAAGGAAAGCGGACCCTGTGATAGAGGAGATCTTCACCGTAATCGTCATCAACTTCCATTTTTAAAGCGGCCATGATCATCTCATCTTCAAGCTAGGAGGAATCGAGAAACGTGTGATCAGAGAAAAAAAAAGTGGAAGAAAAAGCAGAAAACTGAGAGGGATCAGAATCACGAGGGGAAGAATAGCCTGAATTTTACCACCAAGAACCACAGAAAAAGGGATCGCCATCGCTCTGATCGGATTCAAGAAGGAAAGGTTATGAATCATCGCTAAAAAGCAGGGAGTGATTACAGTTCTGGAGCAGATGTATACGAAGGAGGATGTCGTCGAAGAGGAATTTGGAGAATCGTAGCTAAAAGTTGAGGATGAAGGGAAAATAGCGTATTTAGCAAACAGCCCTATGCAAAATCCACCTCTTCCAAGTGTCCAAGAGCCATTCCACTGACCGCAACTTGAACAGGCTGATGGCCAATTTCAAAAAGACCAGAGGTCCCTGTGAGCTCAGTATTTTAAGCTGAACATTGCAGAAAGTAGAGGCTATTGACTTGGAAGTAGATAAACCAGCTATGGAGGCGATCAGAGTGAGGGGACGCAACAAGAAATTCCGTTGAATTGATCGCCCTGTTTCACTTACGATAGCCTTTGTGGAACGAAAGAGACGATGTGACGAAATTTCAGATAGAATGCTTGATATGGGCTTTAAGCTGCAAATCTGAAAGGTTATGAAGAATCTCCCTAACAACCATGTCTTAAACCTTAAACTTTCCTCAGCGTCCATGCCTTGAATTGCTTTAGCTGCTTGTACTGTGGCTCAAGAGGCAACAACTGAACTGGATAAACAGAGTGCTGGATATTCTAGCTGGCTTGTCATCAGACTTTTATAGAAAAACTCATGTGTCAGAAGAATCAACATGCTGTGAATTAAATTTTTGTGATTAATGCAGTGAGAAAACTTCCAAGCAGAGGTCTGAACCTTTGGTTTCAGAGTCAATGAAATTTCTGATACAATTAAAGCAAAGCATCAGGAACAGATAGAGGTATTTTGACCAGAAAGCATTGTACAGTTGATAATATCTGTGAAACTTCTCAGTCTGAAAAATGCATTAGTGTGTTTGTGCCAAATTGCTATTCTTTGGATAAACAGAACATTTCTTCTAATTGCGAGAGTGTAAACTTGAACATACTGAATGCTCCATTATAGAAAATTGGTATGGGGTTTCCAATTACAACACATCTAGATCTTCTCAAGCTTCAAAACTGATTATCTATTCAACAGTGTGGATCATTAACTTCATGTATTATGGGATCTTTTCTTCTCTATAAGACATCAACAAAGATAATGCTTTGAATAAAAATGTGGAATGCGTATACTGGAAATGCTCATCCTCTTCGCATATTTGCTGATCTTCTATCCTGAAATTAGTCAAGGTCTTCTGTAGACACGACTTTACTTTGCTTTGACAAATCCTTCGACAACGTAGCCCTTAGTTTCTACCACCCAACTTGATCTTGGCTCTTTCAACTTCTCCCCCCTCCTAACATGCAACTCCTAATCTCTCATTGGATTCTCCATCCTCTAGCAGTTAGTTCAGAGTACTAATCATTCTATTGACTATCCTCCTTTTTTGAAAGAATCATTTTTAAATTTCTCCCTCCATTGGTCGTGGCTACTATTTATGCACAGAGAGAGAGAGAGAGAGAGAGAGAGAGAGAGAGAGAGAGGAGAAATAATTCTATAGGGAGAGGACATGTTGTCTATGGTGTCTCCAATAGCTCTCTTGTAAGAGCAATGCCCTATTATCTTATCACTTAATGAATAAAGAATGTGTGTGTGTGTGTGTGTGTGTGTGTGTGTGTGTGTGTGTAGGATTAGTGAGTAAGATAAGTGATCAACAATATTGGCTTTTACCCTGATAACCTTCCACTTAAAGACCAATGTGCCTTTAAGGGAGACAAAAAAATAAGAGAACATGTGAGTTATCCTCACCCAATGCCTATCCATTCCCTCCAAGTTGCAAACCTTTTAAAGTGTAGACTCTTGGTGAGAAATTTTGTAGGGTTATCACTAGTATGAAATGTAATAACCCAAGTCACACATCCTTAAGCACCTGACAAACGAAATGATATCAAGACTTGCATGGTGGGGTGACTTGATTAAGCTGTTGTGCCAAACACACACTATACACACAAGAGGAAGCTCACTCTCAAGAACACAAGAAGATAGATGGAGGCAAAAACGTTTTCACTATGCTAGTTGTAGGTAGAAGCAACAAACTAAATATAATAAGTGATAAGTTAGTGGCCATGTGAGGATTGTAATAATCATCGACATGCTAAGTGTAGACGTAAAGACCCATCTAACTAGGCGGTCCATCATAAATGTCTGCACATGTTGACCTTGTCATCTCAACACTTCCCCTCAAACTCAACAATATCTCTGCAACTCCAAATAAGCTTCGAATTTTTCGAAGCTTCTTTGCACCCAATGCCTTTGTGAAAACATCATCTATGTGATCCTATATGTTGACATATACTAAGTCAACCTATCCTACAAGTATCTTGTCTCTCACAAAGTGGTAATGCATCTCGATGTGTTTTATCCTAGCATGGAACACCAAGTTCCTAGCTAGCTATATGTTGCTTATGTTGTCATAGTGAATGAAACCTAGGCCATCTCCCTGCATATTCAAATGAGCTAATAACTTTTGTATCTATACCACCTTATATGCTGCCATAGAAAAACCTCTATACTCAACCTCTATACTTAATAAAGCAACTATAGATTTCTTTTTGCTGCTCCATGTAAGTGCTGCTCCAAGTAATTGCTACACTACTAAGGGAAAACATGAATCTGTAGGTAGATCTTATGTTAGACATGCTACCATCCCAATTTGTAATTTGTGTATCCAAACACATGCATATGCTTACCTACCTCATAAAAAAGTCCATAATGCAAAGTAGACTTCACATACCTTAATATGCATCTAACTACATCCAAACGAGGCTTTCTAGGCATCTGCATAAATTGATTGACAAGGCCAAACAAAATATCTCAAGTCTAGCCATGTGATAGCCATGTAAATCAAGCTTCCTACTATCCTTCTAAACATAGTATGGTCTTCTATCTCATCCCCAGCATCAGCACTCAGCTTCACATTTTGCTACAATGGCACTAAAAGAGGTTTACACACTATCATACCATACTTGGACAACATATCCAAGCCATACTACCTTTGGGATACCCATATACCATCATCACATCTGATCACATTAATACCAAGAAAGTACCTCCGCTCACCCAAATCCTTCATCTCAAACTTCTTCTTCAAAAGAACCTTGACTTCAGCAATCCCACTTTCATTGTCACCCATAATAATTAATTCATTCACATAGATGACTATGATGACCAAGCCCGCATCTCTCTTTCTCACATAAAGTGATATGATGTGGATTTATTATGCAATATCATATGTTTTGTTGTAGCCTCCCTTATAACATCACTAAGAAAATGCTTACCTCTGTCATTGACCGACTCAATTGTGCATTCAAATTTTGTCATGATTTTGGAGTAGAGAAGCTGCACCACACTAACCCACAAAATCTATGCCCCACTTTTGGAATGGTTCTAGGGGCAACATGGAGTGGTCTTGCATCCTATCCCTTGGCTATGATTACCCCTCTTACATACAAAACTCTTACATACAAATTACACACTCTTTGGCATATTGATGAAAATCATTTAGCATTGTAGGCCACCACAAAATTTTTCCAAGAATCTTTCTTTTTATCATCTCACTAGAAAAGTGACCCTATACAAACTTGCATGAGCTTTATGTAAAACTACAAGAGGTTGTTCATTCTCTTGGATGTATCTTTGCAAAACCTGATCAATTTCTCTTCTATAGAGTACTCCCATAATAACCTTAAAATTTCGCATTTTTAGAGTCAATCTTCTCCTTTGGTCTCTAGGAAGATCTATTGCGATAACACAATCAAGAAAAATTTTGATCATTTAGTCATAATAAGAGTCAAATTGATGTGCCTATACTCCAAACAAATCACCATCGTAAAGTTGGGTGGTCATCAACTCCCTATGCAAGATCTGCACAATCAAGTCTACTTAGAAAATCTTCAATTACATGTTTCTTGCCAGGAGTATGCACAATCTTATAATCAAATTTGTAGAGGAGAAGCATCCATCTGGCTAATCTTCTTGTTAGTTGTGGCTTATTAATCAAATACAACAAAGCTTGATGGTCTACATGAAACACCAGTAGGTTTCACAGCAAATAATGATAGAACTTTTGCAGTGCAAAGATCATTCCAAAAGCTTTCCTTGTTATAATAGTGTAATTCTTCTCAATTATAGTTAACCTCCTACTAGCATAGTAGACATGCCTAAACCATCTTGCAATCTTTTCTTGCACCAAGAAAACTCCAATAACAATGTTTAAAATATCAATAAACACACGAAATGGATTATCCTACTCTAGGGGCTTGCAAAATTGGTGTCATAACCAACATTTTCTTCAATATATTAAGTGCCTTTTCTTGGTCATCTCTAGATACAAACTGAATCCCTTTTCTTGTAAGCAAAGTAAGAGGAGTGAAAATATGTGCTAAGTATTTATGATACCGTGTATGGCATTTTGTTTGGCCTACGAATCTCATGACCTCCTACATTGTTACAACCTTCTGAATTGAATTGATTTTTATGGGGTCACCTACTATCCCTTCTTTAGAAATTATGTGTCCCAATAAGGCTCCCCTCTTTGCAACAAATATTGACTTCAAAGGAATTAATGACATCTCAAAAATTCTACATCCTTCAAAACATAATCAGAGATGCTGCAAATGATTTGCCCTCTTTCCAAAAACATGAAAATCATTAATGGACACCCTCATAAATGTGGTAAGGTACAGATCAAATGTTGTTGAGAGTGGAAAAAGATTGAATTTTCGACTTATTTTTGTTTTTTTAAAGGTCTGAATGGTTGATTTTTGATGGATTTTGAGTGATACATAGTTGTTAATGGAAGTGTTTGAGAGTGTTTTGGATGATATTGATTATGTTTTGGAAGCTCATGATGATTTTTAGTAGAAATATGAAGCTTTGTGATGTTCTGTTGAGGTTTTGATACCTTCTCTATAGCTTCTGTTTTATTCTGATTTTCTTCTGTATGAAGCGTGGATTGATGATTGATGAAGGTTGAGATCTTTTGAAAGCTTATTGAATAGTTTTTTATAGTTTGGAATGGTTTTAGTATGAGTTATGAGGATTTGATGTTCTTTGATGACCTTTTGTAACCCTCTGTAAATCCTCTGTAAATCTTCTGTCTTTGCTCTGTTCCTGTTCCTGTTCTGTTCTGTTCTGTTCTGTTCTGTAGATCTCTGTAAGTGTTCTGTAGAATGTATGTGTGACTTTGGAAAAGTTTTCTAACTTTTGGAAAGGATGAATCTAAGTTCAAAAGAGCTAAAAAAATGGAAGAAGTAGCTGCTGAAGACTGAAGAGAAGACTAGAGTGACAGAGACAGGAGCAAGATATGAAGGGTTACTATAGTGGCTCTGGTGCCTCTTCGACACAGACATACCTCTTGGGAGGTGCATCCACGACCTAAGAAGAATTATTGAAAGTCATTATTGAGTATTGTAGTGAGGAGATGATGTATTATTGATAGAGAGAGAGAGAGAGAGAGTCAGAGATAGCTAATTCTATGAAAACAATGTATCTTTCTATGAGAGATTGAGAGAGAAAACTATGAAGACATTCCTTGCACACTTAGGAGTGCAAGCAGTGTCTTCAGGCGAGATACTTGGCACCCATCATATAATGATATGGATGCTTCCTCTCTAAGTGGATCAGAAGTCTCGACATCCATGGGCATCAATGCATCGATCATTGCCTCCATCTCAGGCTCCAAGATTATAAGTAAGTCTCGAAGGGTGCCTGTCTCCTCTGGTATTGACGGTATAGATTGGGTAATACCTTCCAAGTGGTGGATTGGCTCAGGCACTCCATCCATCGCACGCCCACGAACTCTTCTAACTGGCCACAAAGAGTGTACTCCTCCTTGGGATGAGACATCACCTCCTTGGATAGAAAATTTGCCAACCACACCCTATCTTTTTGTATATGGTATTCAATTAGCTTGCGAATACAATGCATGATTGATATAAACTTTTCTTACCATTTGCTCAAAATCTAAGATCACCTGATCAATGATCTCAGATTGAAACTCGTCGAAGTGTCGTACGTGTTTTATAGACAATCGATGTTTTCGTCTAATTGCTAGCTTACATTGAGAGCAAGGACATAGGACACGCTGATTAAGATACGCCTCGCGATCTTGAACATCACGACCTTCATCATTTTCCATTTTGTCTACGTTACTACAAATATTTTTTTTAAAATAGTAGTAGTAGTAGTAGTAGTAGTAGTAGTACCACTACCACTACCACTACCACCACCACCACAAATAAGAAAAGAAGAAAATAAAGAACAACAACGACAACAACAACAACTACCACCACCACCACCACCACCACCACCACCACCACCACCACCACCACCACCACCACCACCACCACCACCACCACTACTACTACTACTACTACTACTACTTTAAAAAAAAAACTAAACAACAATAAACAAGAAAAGGAAAAAACTGCTACTACCACAACAACAACAACAAACAAGAAAACTACTATCACTACTACTAGTACTACTACTACAATCACAACTAAACAACAATAAACAAGAAAACTACTATCACTACTACTACTACTACTACTACTATTTTTTTAAAAAAACTAAACAACAATAAACAAGAAAAGGAAAAAACTGCTACTACCACAACAACAACAACAAACAAGAAAACTACTATCACTACTACTAGTACTACTACTACAATCACAACTACGATGACTACGACGACTACGGCCATGACTATGACTACGACTACCACAACAACTCTCTCTCTCTACCACTACCACTACCACTACCACTACCACTACAATAAACAAGAATAGAAGAAAAATCAACAACAACAATAACAACAACAACAACAAACAAGAAAAGAAGAAAAAACTACTACTACTACTACCACTACTACAACAACAACAAACAAAAAAACTAAACAACAATAAATAAGAAAATGAAAAAAAAAAACTACTACTACTACAAACAAGAAAACCACCACCACCACCACTACTACTACTACCACGACTACGGCGACTACAACTACAACTACCACAACAACAAACCACTACCACTACAATAAACAAGAAAAGAAGAAAAAACAACAACAACAACAACAACAACAACTACTACTACTACTACTACTACCACTACAATAACAACAAACAAGAAAAGAAGAAAAAACTACTACTATAACAACAACAACAAACACGAAAACTAAACAACAATAAACAAGAAAAGAAAAAAACTACTACTACTACAACAACAACAAATAAGAAAACTACTATTACTACTACTAGTACTACTACTACAATCACGACTACGATGACTATGACTACCACAACAACAACAAACTAGAAGAGAAGAAATTAAACAACAACTACTACTATCACTACCGCTACCACTACTACTACTATGACTACCACAACAACAACAAACAAGAAAATAAGAAATTAAACAAAAACTACCACTACTGCTACTGCTACCACTAAATTAAACAACAACTACCGCTACCGCTACCGCTACCGCTACTGCAACAACAAAAAATAATTTTAAAAAAAAGAAGAAACAAAACAACAAAAATAACAACAACCTCTCCCTCCTTCTTTCTCTCTCACTCCCTCTCACTCTCCCTCTCTTTCTCTGTTTTCCTATTATGTTTAATGTTTTCTCTCTCTCTCTCTCTCTTCCTTCTTTCCTTTTCTCTCTTCCTCTTCCTCTCTCAATACACATGATTTTTAACAAAAACAAGTAAAAGAAAAAGAGAAAAAACAAAAAAAAGCAAGAAGGAACAATGCACTCACCGTAAAGGCTTGAGGATGGATTCGGCGGCTCCTCTTCGCCCTTCGTACACTTCCTCCTCTTCTTCACGAACGGTGGCAGTGGCAGTGAGAAGCTTTCCTTCTCCCTCTTTCTCTCTTTCTCCCTCTCTCCCTCTCAAATGCAAGACGGAGTTTGCTCTTCCTTTCGTTCTCTCTTTCGTTTGTTTGCACAAAATAATGTGCTCGGGTTTCGGCCCGGGTTTTTTCATCTGAGCACTATCGCTATTTGCATTGCTATTAGCGTTGCATTTGCGACGCTAATAGCGATGCAAATAGCAACACCACTATTTTGCGCCAGAAAGCGCAGTCGTTGTGCCTTTGTATCCTTGTAGTGACTGTGCATATGGGATTCATGACAACTCTTCCTAAAGCATATATCATTTGTCATTTCTCAAAACCCCCCTCAAATGATGAGTTCCTACACTTGCTAGCTTTTGTCCCCCCCCCCCCCCCCCCCACATGGTGACATGGCCTAGGAGACTAACTCATAGATAGCCTAGTCAAGTTAAAGCTTGAAACTTTACACTTTGGCAATGGTTTTTACAAAGCAAATCCACTAAGGGAAAAATAGAGATCCATTATGGAAAAAAACATATGAAAGATACAATGAAAAAAATTCTTTAGAACAATCTGTCATAGTTGCTGATGGTAGCGGAAGCATCATCATCATCATCTTCTTCTTCTTCATTCATGAACTGGTTCTGGTGGTGATAATTTCGCATCTACTATGCTCTTTCCTTGTGGAAACATTCACTGGCTATATGGCTAGTCTTGCCACAGTAATGACATATAATCCAATCCTTGTTGTTGTTGATGTTGAGTCCTCGACCACGGCCTCTTGCTCCATAAGTGCCCTTGGTGTACAAGAGACTGTTGTTGGTGTTGTGTTCCTTTTCATCCTTTCTTTTAACTTTGCCTTCTCCATCAAGTAGTGAGTGCTCAATATCTTTAAGTGAGAGACTTGGAACATTACTTAGGGTGGACACAAGATTCTCATATGGATCCTTATTTACACTTGCAACAAGCAGTACGGTTTGCTTCATCTTCATCAATATTCTTCTTAAGAGTTGCAAGAAGCTAGGTTTTTAGGCTCTTGAACTTGTTAATGTGTATGGTCATAGAAGCACTATCTTTTATATCCAATTTATAAAATTGCATGAGTTATTTTACCTTTGAATTCTTTGCTTGGGTACCAGGCACAATGCTGAGCTCTACGATCAACAATGTCAAGTTGTAATGTGATAGGATGGTGCACCTTGAGCAGAGGGAAATATCTCCAGAAGAAATCCTGTGGAGATATCGACTGTGGAGAGAGATCTAGATGCTGCAATTAGATAGGGTACTACTATCCATGGCAGCCATGAAAGCTCCAGTGAAGGTCAAGGTGAAGTTGGAGTAGGAAATGAAGACTTGAGTTGATACCAAGCTGGGCAGAAGTGAAAGAGAGATGGAGAAGCATAGTGAGAAGTTGACCATGCTCAACTATGCTCTGATACCATGTTAAAATGTTGGATCTAGAGCATGGCAAGAGCTATGGAGGTTGGAAGATGAAGACTAAATCTATGTTGACATTGACAATGAGTAGACAACTGTTATACAAGTGAATTAGGTTCCAAGTTGGAAGCTTGGACTCATAAATACAATCTTGTATATTGGACTAACAATGACACTGACACTAATAACTGAAAGATGAAAGCATCATGATATTGTATTCATCATTGTGAAAGTGATAGTCAAGTACAATTCTTTATAGAAGTTGGGTTGTTCCACTCTCCTCATTGTGCATATGGGATTCAGGATAGCTATTATTGGAGCATATATCATTTGTTATTTCTCAAAATTCACAGGAGGCGGTAGGCCTCCCCCAAATATACCAAACCAAAACTTGGGAATTCATGCCTTAACTTGTCATTCCCCAAAAGAAGAAAAATCCCCACAAACACATATACATTCAAGGGGTAAATAGCTCGAAAAGGAAGAATAGCACTTGGACTTGGCTACAAGAGGCTTTTGCACAACAAGAGACTCCCTCCAAGAACTTCTTTAGTCCTGTCTGGTGCAACACTAAAATAGAAAACCATCAAATGCACCCACATTAAACAGACACATGGACCTCTTGGCCTAAAGAAATAAAGTATGAAGTTTCTTGTCCCAATTGCACTTGCCCTCACATACAGGTTTGGATAAAATCCCTATAAGATGCTTATTGTGTACTCTCTACTTGTCTATTTTATTGGGGATAATATGGGATAGTTTTATTATGTTTACTTTTCAAAGCTTTTATGACCTAATTCAAAAAGTGTATTCCATGATCGGCACATCAGTTTTTTAGGTGGATCGAAACGGCAAACAATTTGTTCAAAAATAAAACTAGCTATTTCCTTGGTATTGTTGATGCCACGAGGCATATTCCTGGTGCGCAGATCGGATGCAGGTAGCTCACGTAGTGAATTCCCAAAGGTCCCCAAGAACAAAGCACTCTACTTTTTAGCACAAAAACCAATGTAAAAACAAGCACGACATGAGACAAGAGACAAATTGGGTTGAATCTCCCCCATGCCTTGTGTGAGCGCTTCACAAAGCATGTATTTAATGTATATTTCCAATCTTTATGCTCAAAAATAGCCCAATTACAAAAATATGACAAGCTTTTAGCTTTTGAGTTTGCTTTCTACCAAAAATAGGAAAATAAAGCTAATGGACGGTGCCCAAAGAGTCTGGCACGCCCAATCTCAATGTCCAAATAAAAATAACATATCCAGGCGCATAAGCGCATACAAAATAATAATAAATAATCGATGTCTCTATAGACATAATCAAAATATAGGCGTGGCGCCTATCAAAATATAGTGCAAAGGTCGAAAACCCGCTAGACTCCAATGCTTTCCTCCGCCACTGCTGCTATCTCTACACATCAACTGAAGCATTCACAATCGTTAGTAAAATAACACAATTAAACCGACAAAAGTGAATACCTAGCAGTCTTCAGCTACATAAATAAATCAACTGGTTAGAAATAAATCCTAACCTTAATTTATTACGAGTGCGCACTCTAAACTCATAAACGCTTATTAATTTAATATGCATTTTGCGGAATCACCAGCTATGGAATCACCCATGTACACACTAAATTAATGAAACGCCCGAAAAGGACAGGCGTCCCCATCAACTTCTCGCACAAAGAATCCTCTTTGCGTATGAGCCCCGGTCATCTAAGTTTACGGAATCCACCGTAAAACCTCACGGAATCCACCGTGGAATATGCCTCCTGGCATCATACCCCCGGGGTGGGATAGCAATTGACCTCAATTGCTATTAGCTTAATGTGGAGCTAACAGAGTGGGGAAAGCATTTAGGTCTCTAGCGTGCATCCATTGTGCTTCCTCTACAGGATGGTTCTTAAATTTCACGAGATATCTAGAGTACCTTCGGCCAGTTCTAGTGGTCATGTAGTCAGTGTCTATAATGGCTTCTGGTTCAAGGATTTCAGTCTCTTCTTCTAGTAAAGGTGGGTTTTCATAGACAGGGTGGATAGGTAATTGTCCTCTAAATGGTCTCAATAAACTAATATGAAAGGTATTATGAATTTTCCAATGAGATGGCAGTTCTAACTTGAATGCATTGTCATTAATCTTATGAATGATTCTAAATGGTCCGTAGAATCTAGGGGCTAATTTGACAACTGGATGTCTATCTACACTTTGCAGTCTACGCTTTTCTATTCTAAGCCAAACATAATCATCAACTTTGAAATTCATGGCTTGTCTTTTCTTGTTGGCTTGTTTGGTATATGATTGTTGGGCTTTAGCAATCATATCCTTGACCTCATAAAAAATAGTGTTATGCATAACAGCAATATCATCGGCACTTTGTATTCTATTAGACAAAGATGCAACAGGTGTAGATAATCTATGTCCATAAATAACTTCAAAAGGTGCTTTCTTTGTAGATGTGTGCGGTGTATTATTGTAAGCAAACTGTAATAAATGCAAATGAGTATCCCATGTCTGAGGTTTAGAGATAGTGTATGCACGTAATAGATCTAGAATAGTGCTATTTGTGGCTTCTGTTTGTCCATTTGTTTCTGGATGAAATGCAGATGAAAAATCAATTTTTGTGCCTAGATTTGCAAACAGTGTAATCTAGAAATTATTACAAAATCTAGAATCTCTATCTGAAATAATCACTTTCGGCAATTCATGGTTAGTAAAAACAGTTTTCAAAAATAACTGTGCTGCTTGTGATGCTGTTAAAGTTTTCTTACATGCAATGAAATATGCTTGCTTACTAAATCTATCTACAATTGTCCAAATCATGTCATGGTTAAATTTAGTATTTGGTAAGCCAGTAATGAAATCCATAGATATATGTTCCCAAGGTTTAGATGGAATAGATAAAGGCATTAATAACCCATACTGTTTACCATGATGTCTCTTTATTCTTTGACAAATCAGACATTCAGAAACAAAATTAGACACATCTGCATCCATATGCGGCCAATAAAAATCTTCAGTTAACATGCGTAATGTAGAAATGATACCTCTATGACCTTGATATGGGGGACAATGAATTTCATTCAAAACAAAAGATCGGAATGGAATAGTAACACACAGTCTCTTTTCAAAGAACATAAATCCATCATTATATGACAATGAATCAACAGGAATGAAATTATTTTGAACTAATTTTTGCCAATCAGAATGAAAAGTAATATCCTAATGATATGTGTCTTTCATAGCAATCAAAGAATCAAAAGATATGATAGAAATGTTATGAATTGCAGGTCTTCTACTTAATGCATCGGCAACTACATTTTCTTTTCCAGGTTGGTATTGAATGATAGGATGGAAACTTTGAATGAATGAAGCCCATTTGATATGACAGTCAGAAATTTGGGGTTGGCTAAGTAGATGTCTAATGCTTTGCTGGTCGGTCTTTATCATGAATTCTGAACCCATTAAATAATGCTTCCATTGTTTCAATGCTTGTACAACTGCTAAGAGTTCCTTGTCATAAGTGGAATATTTAAGCTCAGAGGGTTTCAGCTTAGAACTAGAATATGCTATTGGATGGTTGTCTTGCATTAGCACGGCTCCTATTCCTGATCCGCTAGCATCGGTCACAACTAAAAAGAATGGTCTATTAAAGTCAGGCAATTGTAGGACAGGGGCATTGGTCAATGCACATTTGAGTAAATCAAAAGATTTCTGCTGGTTTTCAGCCCATTGATAAACAATACCTTTCTTAAGAAGTTTGGTCAGTGGTAAAGCAAGTAATGAGAAATTACGTACAAACTTCCTATAGAAACTAGCAAGACCAAGGAATGAGCGTAATTCATGTACATTTTTAGGAATAGGCCAATGCAATATTGCATCAATTTTCTTAGGATCAACTTTTATTCCTTCTTCTGATACAATATGACCTAGATATTCTATTTCTGTCTTAAAGAATTCACTCTTGTCAGGATTTGCAAACAATTGATTTTCTTTCAGTAATTGAAAAACTAATGATAAATGCTCATAATGCTATTTTTCACTTTGACTGAATACTAAAATATCATCAAAGAAAACAATCACGCAATACTGATATTTTAGAAAAATACGGTTCATCATTCTACTGAAAGTGGCAGGTGCATTAGTTAATCTGAATGGCATAACTAAGAATTCGTAATGGCCAAACTGTATCCTGAATGCAGTCTTAAATATGTCGGATCTATCTAACCTCACTTGATGATATCCAGATTTAAGGTCAATTTTACTAAATATAGAAGATCCTTGCAGTTTGTCCATAAGGTCGTCAACTCTAGGTATATGATACCTATTCTTTACAGTGATCTTGTTTAATGCTCGGTAGTCAATACACATCTGATAAGTATTATTCTTTTTCTTGACTAGGAGCACAGGTGCATTGAATGGAGAACTGCTAGGTCGAATTAAACCTCTATTTAGTAATTCTTCTACTTGACTCTGGATTTCTTTTTGCTCTATTTGATTGTGCCTATATGGGGCTTTGCAAGGTGGTTGTGTGCCAGGTATTAGGTCAATCTTATGGTGTTCTGGACGTGATGGAGGTAAACCTGGTGGTAGGTCTTCTGCAAAACAGTCCTTAAAATATGCAAGAAATTCCTTATGCCTAGGGTGCATATGATTTTCCTTTGCGTGCAATTCATTCACCCAAATGAGATATGATTTAGTATTCTTGCGTAGTGCACGTTTTGCTTGAGTATGCGAAAGCAGTGGAAACATATGAGATGCATGCATACCAAATAATGTAATAGATTTTCCTTGAAAATTAATATTCATTGTGTGTGTGGAATAATCTATATTGGGATTATGTTGGTGTCTCCATGGCATTCCTAGAATAATGTCGCTAGACTGTAATGGGACAACTAAGAAATTTCTTCTTTCAATATATGGACCAATTTGAATTTCTAAATTTTGAACTTCTTGTGTGCCATTGTACCTAGTACCTAAAAATGCAGCTTTTATGCGATAATGCGTAGGTACAGTATGCAATTTCAATTCCTTTACCAATTTTGCTGAAATAAAATCATGCATACTACCGTCATCATGCAATAAAGTTCTTTCTTTTCCATGCACCATACATTTCATAGTCAACAATGAATGTAGAGTAGGCATACCTGGTAAAGTGTCGGAAGTAGTAGTAGGATCATCTTCTTCTTCAGTGAAGTCCGGCATATCCTCATGCTCGTCTTCGTCCATGGCTCCAAGGTAGTTGATATGTGCTGATGGCTTCTTTGAATGACAATTTGCTGCGAAATGGCCTGGCTGGTGACACTTGTAGCATACAATGGGCTTGGCTTTGGTCACATTATTTGCAATGGCTGGGAGTCTGGGTATATTTGGATTTGCTTGTTGGATAGACTTAGGATTTGGATTGACAGTAGATGGTAATGCGGGTGGTTTAAGCCAATTCTTGCGGAAAGATGGTGATGAAAAACGACCTGGATTAAACCTTCTGAAATTTGAATTGAATTGTTTAGATCCATAATTACCGTTTGCTTGGAATGGCTGTGGTCGTCGATCTCTTCCACGTAACTTATCTTCAGTGTCGTGAGCTAAGGAGATGGCATCTTCAAGGGTAGCAGGCTTGAACATATTCACCTCAGCGTAGTAATGTCCAAGAAGTCCAGACATGTACTTCCGCTTATGTGTCGTCTCTGGTACGTCTTCAAGCATGCGTAGCTGTAAAAGTGCATTCCAAAAACGCTCTGTATACTGTGGAATAGGCTCACGGTCGCGTTGTTGAAGTAAATCCCATTGCTTGATTGCCTTCTCATGAAATTGCGGTGGAAGGAAATTTTGCATGAACTTCTTCTTGAAATCTTCCCATGTAGCAGGACATTCTATACTCTTGCGGACTACAGTCCACCAAAGTGATGCTCTATCTATCAGGTGATTAGTAACACACTTGATTTTATCTTTCTCAGGATAAGTTTCCTCATGGAAATAATCATCAAACTGGCTAATGAATGATAAAACAGTCTTTCCTTCTCTTATGCCATTGAAAGTGCGAAACTTGAAACTTCGTTTACTTATCTTGGATTCCTTGCGGATGGTTTGTGCTTCAAGAGTGGCGTCGATGGTACGGCGAATCAAATCTTCAGCTTGCGGTTCTTCTTTGTCAGTGGACGCTCCTTGTAGCTTTGTCAATTGCGCTTGCAAGGCTTGCCTAGCTCTTCGCTCTTCGTCCAATTGTAACATAATAAGATCCAGCTTTTGTTCCATGGTAGGCTCGGGTAGATCGTCTTCAGCCATAGTATCATCCATATGTGGGGTAGTCATCCTGTAAAACTCAACAAACCTTTCTCACTCAAAATCAGTTAGCGGGATGAGCGTAGCTCAAATTTGGGGTTACAAGGCTATGTATTTTTGGGTATTTTCTTCTTCAATTTTCAGAAATTCTGAAATATTTCTGTCTCCGTTTGCTGAAAGTACTTCAACGAACTTGTAGATAGGTAAAACAGCTTGCTGCGAACAACTTTCCAGTTCTGAGTTTTTGCAAACGAACAAGTCTTCTAGGAGTTTCGAGCGTTAGTCAGTTCTGATTTAGTCTGACTTGCAGAGTTGCAGACTTAACAGACTTGCAGGGTTGTTGACTTGCTGAACTTAGCCGATTTGCAGAACTTGCAGGACTTGATTAGTGTCGACTTGCGAAACTTGACTTCTGGAGTGCGTGACCGAGAGTTTGCAGACTTGTCTGCCCAGTAGAACTTGCAGAGTATGGAAGGACTTAAGCTTAATTAGTTAAGCTTAAGCTTAATAAGCTTAAGTAAGAAGCTACAGTCCGCCGTTTTTTCGTGAAGAGGGGGGGGGCCGTTTTTTTTTTCCGCGTGATTTTCGGGCGTCTCCCTTGCTGATCGATTTGTCGTTTTGAAGCTTATCAAGCTTCTCTTAAGTTCTTAAGCTTTGTAATTAAGCTTTTTAATGAAGAAGATTAGAGCTTTCTCACTGTTTTATCACGACTTGATGAAGAGAATTGATGAGTGGTCCTCCACCGACAGAGAGTGGTCCTTCGCGATCTGACAGTAGAAATAGGGGTTCTTGATCGCCAAAAGTCTGCCTGTATCGACGGTTCGCGACGAGATTGACTGTAGAGGCCGTTTGTTCCTGGAGCTCCGCCTTCGCCCGAGATTGGTAGCGATTGGAAGCCCTTGATCTCTGCTCCGCTCTGATACCACTGGTGCGCAGATCGGACGCAGGTAGCTCACGTAGTGAATTCCCAAAGGTCCCCAAGAACAAAGCACTCTACTTTTTAGCACAAAAACCAATGTAAAAACAAGCACGACATGAGACAAGAGACAAATTGGGTTGAATCTCCCCCATGCCTTGTGTGAGCGCTTCACAAAGCATGTATTTAATGTATATTTCCAATCTTTATGCTCAAAAATAGCCCAATTACAAAAATATGACAAGCTTTTAGCTTTTGAGTTTGCTTTCTACCAAAAATAGGAAAATAAAGCTAATGGACGGTGCCCAAAGAGTCTGGCACGCCCAATCTCAATGTCCAAATAAAAATAACATATCCAGGCGCATAAGCGCATACAAAATAATAATAAATAATCGATGTCTCTATAGACATAATCAAAATATAGGCGTGGCGCCTATCAAAATATAGTCCAAAGGTCGAAAACCCGCTAGACTCCAATGCTTTCCTCCGCCACTGCTGCTATCTCTACACATCAACTGAAGCATTCACAATCGTTAGTAAAATAACACAATTAAACCGACAAAAGTGAATACCTAGCAGTCTTCAGCTACATAAATAAATCAACTGGTTAGAAATAAATCCTAACCTTAATTTATTACGAGTGCGCACTCTAAACTCATAAACGCTTATTAATTTAATATGCATTTTGCGGAATCACCAGCTATGGAATCACCCATGTACACACTAAATTAATGAAACGCCCGAAAAGGACAGGCGTCCCCATCAACTTCTCGCACAAAGAATCCTCTTTGCGTATGAGCCCCGGTCATCTAAGTTTACGGAATCCACTGTAAAACCTCACGGAATCCACCGTGGAATATGCCTCCTGGCATCAATTCCACAGTGGATTTCGTGAGGTTTTACGGTGGATTCCGTAAGATTTTATTACCGGGGCTCATACACAAAGTGGATTCTTTGTGCGAGAAGTCGATGGGGATGCCTATCCTTTTCGGGCTTTTTGTTAATTTTGTGTGTACATGGGTGATTCCATAGCGGGTGATTCCGCAAAATACATATTTAAATTAATAAACGTTTATGAGTTTAGAGTGCGCACTCGTGATAAATTAAGGTTAGGATTGATTTCTAACCAATTTATTTATGTAGCTGAAGACTGCTAGGTATTTACTTTTATCGGTTTAATTGTATTATTTTTCTAACAATTGTGAATGCTTCAGTTGATGTGTAGAGCTAGCAGCAGTGGCAGTGGGAAGCATTGGAGGATAGCGTGTATTCAAGTTATCATCAATATTTTTGATGGGCGTGTATCTTAGGCATGGCGCCTATATTTTGTCGCCCTTATTTATCAAGGCGCTTGATATTTATTTATTATTTTTGTATACACATGGGTGCCTACATGGATTTGTGTGCAAAAAGTAGAGTTCGTTTGTTCTTGGGGACCTTCTGATGCTCACTACGCGCACTTACGACATTTGATTTGTGCACCAGTGGTATCAGAGCGAAGCTGAGATCGAGAGCTTCCAATCGCTTACCATCTTGCGCAAAGGCGGAGCTTCTGGAATGATCAAGCTCTACAGTCAGTTTCATCGTGAACGGTCGATACCAGCATGTTCCTGGCGGTCAAGAATCCCCTTCTGCACTCTCTGATCGCGAAGGACCAGCCTGTGGAGGCGGAGGACCACGTGGATATATCCTACATCAAATCGTCTGTATATAGTAAGCTCCATAGCCAAAAAGCTTAAAAGCTTTATCTCAAAGGTTAAAAAGCTTAATAGTAAGCTTAGTAATAAGCTTATTTAAAAGCTTATCTCTTCAAATTAACGCGACTGTGACGGAAGTATATTTTCGCTGCCATCAAATTCGTCGCCAACATCCTGACGTCCTGGAAAATCCAATTTAGTCCTTAAGCTCCTAAGTCTACCAAGTCTTCCAAGTCTTCTAATTTCTGCAAGTTACAAAGGTCATAAAAGACTTACTCCAACAACTCCCATAAAGGCAGTTCACACGCAGAAGCTTACGAACTAGTCTACTGCTCTCTGGTAGACCGTGTTCATACTTGTAGGCTTGCTAAACCACTTTCAGCAAGAACAGAAGGTCATATGCAGGTCATACGAAGATTATACACCGTTTCTACGAAGACGGTTGTGACAACAAATACCGCAATCGCAAAGGAGAAAGACCATAAAAGCCAAACAAAATTTACAAGCCTTGTTTACCCGCCTTTAAGCTATGCTCATCCCGCTAATAAGATTTCGAGAGTGTGAGGTCTTTTGGATTTTATAGGATGACTGAACAACACATGGACGATCTGCTGAAGGTGATTTACCCGAACCAACGATGGAGCAAAAGTTGGATTTTATTATGATGCAGCTCGATGAAGAACGAAGAGCCCGACAAGCTTTGCAAGTTCAATTGGCCAATTTGCAACAATCTACCACCAACAAGAAGGACTGCAACCCGAAGATCTTATACGACGTACCATCGATGAGACACTTGAAGCCCAATCCATCCGCAAAGAAACAAAGATAAGTAAAAGAAACTTCAAATTTTGTACTTTCAATGGATCACACAATGGAAAGACTGTACTTGCATTTATCAGTCAATTTGATGATTACTTCCATGAAGAAACATATGCTGAGAAAGACAAAATTAAATATGTCACTAACCATTTAGTTGACCGAGCATCCTTACGGTGGACTGTGGTCCACAAGAGCGCTGATTGTCCCACTACATGGGAAACTTTCCAAAAGAAGTTTTTGCAGAATTTCCTTCCTCCTCAATTCCATGAAAAAGCCATTAAGCAATGGAATCTTCTATAGCAAAGAGATCGCGAACCTATTTCCCAATACACTGAACGTTTCTGGAATGCCCTACTGCAACTTCGAATGCTCGAAGATGTACTTGAAGCAACTCACAAACGCAAGTTTATGTGTGGCGTACTTGGACATTTCTATGCTGAAGTCAATATGTTCAAGCCAAAAACTCTTGAAGATGCAATTTCCTTGGCTCATGACACTGAAGACAAGATTCAAGGATGAGACAAGCGACCACAACAATTTCAAACTAATGGTAACTATGGTTTCAAACAATTCAATTCAAATTTTTGAAGATTCAATCAAAGTCATTTTCTTTCATCTTCATTCCGTAAGTCTTGGATACGACCACCTGCTTTGCCATCAAATACCAATCCAAACCCTAAGCCATCCTCACAGTCAAATCCTAATATTCCTAAACTTACTGCCATTACCAATAATGTATCTAAAGCCAAACCCATAGTTTGTTACAAATGCCATCAACGTGGACATTTAGTAGCCAATTGCCAAACCAAAAAGCCACCTGTCCATATCAATTATCTTGGAGCAATGGAAGAAGAAGAACATGAGGAAATGCCTGACTTTACAGAACATGATGACGACATTGGTACTACTTCGGATACTTTGCCAGGTATGCCAAATCCCCATTCTTTGTTAACAATGAAATGTTTTGTGCATGGTAAAGAAAAGACTATTTTACATGATGACGGGAGCACACATGACTTTATTTCTGCAAATTTAGTCAAAGAATTGAATTCACAAACTGTTTCTACAAATTATCGTATCAAAGCTGCATTCCTAGGCACAAGATATAATGGAACACAAGAGGTGCATAATTTAGAAATTAAAATTCGTGAATATACTGAACGAAGAAATTTCCTAATTGTACCTTTGCAGTCTAGTGACATTATCTTAGGAATGCCTTGGCGTCATCAATATAATCCTGACATAGATTATTCTACGCATTCAATTAAAATTTATTTTCAAGGAAAACAAATCACATTGCATGGTATGCACGCCTCCAATATTTTTCCATTGTTTACTCATACTCAGGCTAAACGTGCATTACGTAAAAGTAGCAAATCTTATTTAATATGGGTGAATGAACTTCAATCTAAAGAAACACAAATGCATCCTAGGTATACATAATTTCTTGCCCAATTTCAAGATTGTTTTGCTGATGATTTACCACCTAGACTACCACCTTCACGACCTGAAGATCATAAAATAGATTTAATTCCTGGAACACAACCACCATGTAAAGCACCATATAGACATAACCAAATTGAACAGAAAGAAATTCAAAATCAAATAGAAAAATTACTTAATAGAGGATTAATTAGACTTAGTAGTTCTTCATTTGGTGCACCTGTTTTATTAGTGAAAAAGAAGAATAATACTTATCGCATGTGCATTGATTATCATACCCTAAATAAAATTACTATTAAGAATAGATATCCAATTCCTAGGGTAGATGATCTTATGGATAAGCTACAAGGATCTGCCATATTTAGTAAGATAGATCTTAAATTTGGTTATCATCAAGTAAGATTGGATAAATCTGATATATTCAAAACTGCATTTAGAATACAATTTGGACACTATGAATTTCTAGTTGTGCCTTTTGGTTTAACTAATGCACCAGCTACATTTAGTCGCATGATGAATCGCATATTCTTGAAATATCAGCATTGTGTCATAGTATTCTTTGATGATATATTAGTATTCAGTAAAAATGAGAATGAGCATTATGAACATTTGTCTTTAGTTTTTAAGTTATTAAAAGACAATCAGTTATATGCTAGTCCAAAAAAGAGTGAATTCTTCCAAACAGAAATTGAATATTTAGGACACATTGTTTCATCAGAAGGTATTAAGGTTGACCCTAAAAAGATAGAAGCAATTTTAAATTGGCCCATACCCAAAAATGTGCATGAGTTACGTTCTTTTCTAGGTCTTGCTAGTTTTTACAGAAAGTTTGTAAGGAATTTTTCATTGCTTGCATTACCTTTGACTAAACTTTTAAAGAAGGGTATTGTTTATAACTGGACTAACAATCAACAAAAATCATTTGATTTATTGAAACATGCTTTAACCCATGCTCCTGTATTACAACTACCTGACTTCAATAGACCATTCTTCTTAGTAGTTACTGACGCTAGTGGATTTGGAATAGGAGCCATCCTTATCCAAGATAATCATCCCATAGCCTACTCCAGCTGTAAAATCAAACCATCTGAACTTAAATATTCTACATATAATAAAGAATTACTAGCTGTAGTACAAGCTTTACAACAATGGAAACATTATTTAATGGGATCTGAATTTATGATCAAAACTGACCAACAAAGCATTAGACATCTCCTTAGTCAACCACAAATATCTGACCGACACATTAAATGGGCCACTTTTATTCAAAGTTTTCATCCCCTTATACAATATCAACCAGGAAAAGAGAATGTTGTAGCTGACGCTTTAAGTAGAAGATCGACAATTTCTAATATTTCTGTGATATCATTTGATTCTCTTATTCCTATGAAAGATACTTATCATCAGGATCTTACTTTTCAAGCTGATTGGAATAAATTAGTTGCAAATAATTGGATTCCTATTGATTCACTATCTTACAATAATGGATGCATGTTTTATGAAAAAAGATTGTGTGTGATAGTTCCATTTCGATCATTTGTTTTGAATGAGATTCATTGTCCTCCATATCAAGGTCATAGAGGAATTATATCTACTTTGCGTACATTGACTAAAGATTTTTATTGGCCACATATGGACATTGATGTATCTAACTTTGTATTTGAATGTTTAGTTTGTCAACGAGTTAAAAGACGCCATGGTAAACAATATGGTTTACTAATGCCATTATCTATTCCATCACGACCATGGGAACAGATTTCAATGGATTTTATCACTGGTTTACCTAACACTAAAGCTAATCATGATATGATTTGGACTATTGTAGACATGTTTAGCAAACAAGCATATTTTATTCCATGCAAGAAAACTTTAACTGCATCTCAAGCTGCTCAATTGTTTTTGAAAACTGTTTTCACTAATCATGGTTTACCAAAAGTTATTATTTCTGATCGTGATTCTAGATTCTGTAATAATTTTTGGATTACTTTGTTTGCTAACTTAGGAACAAAGATTGATTTTTCATCTGCATTTCATCCTGAAACAAACGATCAAACAGAAGCTACCAACAGTACTATTTTAGATCTTTTACGTGCTTACACCATTTCAAAACCACACACATGGGATACACATCTACATTTACTTCAGTTTGCATATAATAATACACCACATACAGCTACAAAGAAAGCACCATTTGAAGTTATTTATGGATATAGATTGCCTACACCTATTGCATTATTATCAAACAAAATTCAAACTGCTGATGATATTGCTAACATGCATGCCACTATCTTTGATGAAGTTAAAGACATGATTGCCAAAGCCCAGCAATCATATACAAAACAAGACTTCACATACCTGAGTATGCGTCTAGCCGCATCCAAATGCGGTTTTCTTGGAGCCTGCATAAACTGACTTACCAATCCAACAGCATAGCTCAAATCTGGCCTGGTAATAGTCATATAAATCAAGCTTCCTACTATGCGTTTGTACATAGTAGGGTCTTCTAGAAGCTCACCTGCATCTGTGCTCAGCTTCACATTCTGCTCCAAAGGAACTGAAATAGGCTTACAGTCTGTCATCCCATATTTGGACAGCATGTCCAATCCATACTGCCTCTACAAGAGCTGTATCCCACTTGGTGATCTAATCACCTCAATGCCCAAGAAATAATGCAGCTCTCCCAAATCCTTCATCTCAAACTTCTGCTTCAATAGCATTTTCACATGAAGGATATCTTCATCACTGTCACCTGTCATAATCAAATCATCAACATAAATGACAAGTAGCATAATACCTTTCTCTGTTTTTCTCACATAAAGTGAGAAATCTGCCTTGGAAATCTGAAAGCCAATAGTGACAAGATACTGTCCTATCTTGTCAGACCATGCTCTAGGTGCTTGCTTCAAGCCATACAAGGCTTTCTTCAACCTGCAAACAAACTCAGGATGAACAGCATGCACATAACCTGGTGGCTGCTCCATATAGACCTCTTCTTGCAATTCACCATGCAAGAAGGCATTCTTTACATCCATCTGATGTAAAGACCATTCCTTTGATGCAGCCATAGCAATGATTGCTCTTACGGTTGCCATCCTTACAACCGGACTGAATGTTTCTTCATAGTCAATGCCATATGTTTGTGCATACCCCTTGACTACTAATCTTACCTTGTATATGTTCACTGAACCATCTGCATTGTGCTTCACCTTATAAACCCACTTATAGCCAATTGCATTCTTACCTTTAGGCAAAGGTACCAATTCCCATGTAGCATTTGCTTCCAAGGCATCCATTTCTTCATCCATGGCTTTCTCCCATTTTTCTTTTCCCATGGCTTGCTCAAAAGAAGTGGGTTCTGGTTCCTGTATCACTTTGACCATATAGGCATAGTGAATCGCTGTAAATCCATCATATTTCAGCCTATCCACAGGAAAACATCCCTGGTCTTCCTTACTCCAGGTGTAACAATAGAAGGAATACCCAACTCATCATCAATGCTCTGTTCTGAGCCACTGGATTCACCATCCACATAAGAGTGACCTGCATTCACATCAAACATGGGCTGATCAACCTTCTCTTTTCCTTTTCGTGATACCTGCATACCACTATCTGCATTGCTTTGAGAAGATTCTCCTAATCTCAATCTGCCTGTCCATGGCGAAGAATGTGAACCACTGCTAGAGGACGCTCCAGGTCCACTAATATTTTGTGACTGCTGCTGTGAATTCTGTGCAGCATTACCGTTTTGTGCATCTACATCATCAATCACATTTATTGGTTTATACCAGCTACTCATCTCATAAAAAACAACATCTCTGCTCACTGTAAACTTACGAGTAGAAGGGTTATAGCATCTATACCCTTTTTGCTGCAGAGAGTAACCAATAAAGATGCACTTCTCAGCTTTTGGATCCAACTTGGATCTCAACTCATCTGGCACATGTACATAGGCAATGCAACCAAAAATTTTCAAATGAGAAATATCTGGTTTCCTACCAGTATACGTCTCCTCTGGAGTCATACCATGTATTGCTGCAGTGGGAGTCCTGTTCATTATGTAGATTGCTGTAGCAACTGCTTCAGCCCAATAAAAATCTGGCAAGTCTTTTTCATTGAGCATGGCACGAGATACCTCTCCAATATGCCTGTTTTTCCTTTCTGCAATTCCATTTTGTTGTGGAGTATGACTGCATGAATATTGCTGCTTTATGCCATGCTCCTGCAGGAACCTTGCAAACTCATTTGAGAGGTACTCTCCCCCTCCATCTGACCTTAGGCATTTTATCTGCAGGCCTGTTTCTTTTTCAACCATAGCTTTAAGAGTTTTGAAGTGCCCAAAAACTTCACTTTTCTTTTTCATAAAATACACCCAAACTTTTTTGATATAGTAATCAATAAAAGTGACAAAATAATGACAGCCTCCAAGAGATGCAGCTTTAGTAGTCCACACATCAGAGTGGATTAATTCCAATGGCTTCTTACTCTCTTGAACATGTCTAGGAAATGGTTTCCTTGCCTGTTTTCCAAACTGACAGGCTTCACATACCTTATGCATTTCTGCAACCTTGAATTTGGGCGATCCTGCAACAATATTTTGGGCCTGCATTGATTTAAGTCGTTGTACATTAACATGACCAATGCATTTATGCCAGATATCAATATCTGCAACTACACCGGTCCCATGTGCAAACATTGCTGCACTCAATTCAGGAATGTCTGCATCCAATGTAAACATTCTGCCCTTCTTCTTTCCTTTTGTTATCAAGCGACCTTTACTTTTCATATCCTCAACAAAGCATCCATGAGGATTAAATCTGACCTGCAAGCCCTACTCAACCATTTGACCAACAGAAACCAGATTCTCGGTGATATTCGGGACATGAAATACATCGGATAGGTATTTCTTTTTCCCATCCTGCATAGACAAAGGAATTTTTCCAATCTGCACAATAGGATGTGCAGTATCATCACCAGTCTCCACAAATCCTGGTTTTTCCATTTTCCTTGCATCCTCCATCCATTCTGCATGACCTGTCATGTGGTTTGATGCACCTGAGTCAACATACCACACATCGTGGCTTTCTTCTGCACTTGTCACAAAATTGTTCATGTGTTGCACCATAAACAAATGCTCATTTCTGTCATCACCCTGTCTACTAGAAGATGCATAATTCCCTTGTTGCAGTTTTCCATTCATGATATCATTCTGCTTTTTATAGCAGTCTTTAGCCATATGACCCATTTTACCACAGTAGTAGCATTCAACATTACTGTTTGCATTTTGGCCTCTTTGCCATCCACCACGACCTCTTTGGCTCCCCCTGCCTCTAGAGTTACCATGTCCTCCTCCATAGGACTGGTTTTCTTGAGTTTGCTATATATTCTGATTTCTACCACGGCCTCCAAATCGGCCTCCTCTACCTCTGCCTCTACCTCTTCCAGCATTTGAGTAGAAGACAGTTTCTTTTGAAGTTTCTCCTGAAGAAGATGCACCACCATTTCTCTGCTCCTCAGAAATTAGAAGAGCAATCAACTCCTCAAAATCAAGAAATCTTTCACGAACTAAAATGGATGTCCGAAACTGTGCATAGACCATTCAAGGTCACAGAAACTAAATCATCATCTTCCACTGGCAACCCAATGGAAGCAAGTGCATCTGCAATCTTCTTCACTTTCATGTGGTAGTCATTGATGCTCATACTTTCTCTTTGCACATTATGCAACTCTTGCTTGAGCTACATTTTCCTGGCTTGCGTATTTGTGCTATACATTTTTGACAAAGTATCCCATGCCTCCTTTGGCGTACTTGCATCCTGAATATGCACAATCATAGAGTCTGAAATACTGATAGACAGCCAGTACATAACTTTCCTGGCTCTCTCATGCCATGCTTTAAATGCCTGCATTTGCTGTTGATTGGGAACATCAGGAAGAACTGGTTCTTCTTCATTTCCTGTAACAAATTCCCAATATCCTTTTCCCATAAGGAAATTCGTCATTCTAAACTTCCATGCCTGGAAGTTGTTCTTGTCAAGCTTTTCAGTTACAATCTGTGAAAGAGAATCAGACGCCATTACAGAACACTGCAAAAAATTCTGTCACTGCAAAAAACACAGCTTCACCCTCACAAGGGCAAATCTGCAAAACTGGCGAAAGTGGTATTTGACCACACAGTCACTTCGTAGTAACGATTTTGCATAAACAGGAACCAAGGATGATTCTAAAACTCCCAATGTCTCTGCGCACAAGCATACGATCCAATTTCTATAGTAACTTTTCACCGACCTGTAGAATAGTGGCTGCACAGCATAAAACCGGGCCTTTTCCTGAGTGTGTGCAGAAAACTTATGCCTCCAAAATAGGCCCCGAAATGGCCTCAAATCAAAAAAACAGGGTCCCCTAGGGCTAAAGCCCTGTCCCGCAGCATATACTGCCCTCTTGCTTCACCGCGAAGGGCGTCTCAACCTGAGACAATGCACTCTTGCAATTTCTGGCTGTGCTACCTGCAGAGATCTGCTCCCAAAAATAGAAAATGAAAGCAACACTGCTCCTCTTACCAGAACACCGCGAGCTTGGCTTGCTTTCTTGAGCTCCTTACCACGAACAAGGCTCTGATACCATGTCAAGATTGTGGGAGAGAAGGAAGGAGTCTCACTTGTAGCTTTCTTGCTTGCACAATGGGGGAATACACACAAGGGTGGAGGTTGAAAATAGTTTTCCTCTTCTTAGTTGTGTAAGCCAAAAGATCTCTAGTACAAAGAAATAGAAGAACCCTATATATGGGTCTCAAACCAAAGACAACTAACTAAGGTGGCATACTAACTGAGCCACGAACTAGAGTAGATAAGGATAGTTGTCATCTAGCTATTATTCATGGGTGGTGTACCAACCGCATCTACAACTGGCAAGTCGGTGACATAAATGCACAACGGTCACCCTGGCATATCATGAGTGGAGCTCGATATCTTAACACATGCGTCAATGCAAGGACTCCATTGAGTGATCCAGTGGTACGCAGGTCTAGCAGGATGAGATACCCTATTAACAAATTTGGTTTTTAAGGTTATGCAGCTCACCATTATGCTTATATGGTGAAAGTGATTGAGGATGTTGAGCCCACATTTTTTTAGGAGGCTGTTGGTCATGCTCATTGGGATGCAACAATGGATGAGGAGATGGCTGCATTAGAGGCCAATAAGACTTGGGATCTAGTATCATTGCCAAAGGGCAAGAAAGCTATTGGATGTAAGTGGGTTTATAAGATTTAGCACAATACAAATGGTTCTATTAGTAGGTACAAAGCTAGGCTGGTTGCAAAAAGCTATGCCCAGACATATGGCATAGATTATGAAGAAACATTCAGTCCAGTTGCTAGGATGGCAACTGTCAGATGTGTGATTGCTTTGGCAGCAGGAAACCAAAGGTTGGAGGTTGCATCAAATGGATATGAAGAATGCCTTCTTTGCATGGTGATTTGCAGGAAGAAGTGTATATGGATCAGCCAGCAGGTTATGAAGATTTAGAGCATCCCACGTATGTGTGCAAGTTGAAGAAGGTGCTCTATGGGCTCAAGCAAGCACCTAGAGCATGGTCTGACAAGATCAAAGAGTATCTTGTCAATATTGGCTTTTATGTTTCTGATGCTGATCACTCGCTTTATGTGAGAAAGGGAGATGCAGGTTTGGTCATCATAGTCATCTATGTGGATGACTTGATTATTACAGGTGATAGTGATAGTGGGATTGCTGAAGTCAAGGACTTTTTGAAGAAGAAGTTTGAGATGAAGGACTTCCTTGGCATTGAGGTGATCAGATGTGATGATGGTATATGGCTATCCCAAAGACAGTATGGCTTGGATATGTTGTCCAAGTATGGTATGACAGCATGCAAACCACTTTTAGTCCCATTGGAGCAGAATCTAAAGTTGAGTGCTGATGTTGGGGATGAGATAGAAGACCCTACTATGTTCAGGAGGATAGTGGGGAGTTTGATCTACATGACCATTACAAGGCCAGACTTGAGCTACGCTGTTGGTCTTGTGAGTCAGTTTATGCAAGTACCTAGAAAGCCACATTTGGATGCAGTCAGACGCATATAACACAATATTAGCAAATTTGGAAATCTCCCAATTCCCATTTTTTGAATACTAAAAAGGTGGCACCCGGATAACATGCTTATAAGTTTCTCAAAACCATATGATGTGACCTATCATTGGAAAGCACTTGAAAAATGGAATCTATTGAGCTATAGAGTGCTCAATTTGGAGTTATAATGTTCAAGTTATGACAAATACAAAGATTTGACCATATGTCCTAAACTTGCGGAAAATTCCCATATTCCCCAATATGGTATTATATTGAGATATGTGAAGTCCACATTACATTATGGACTTTTCTATGAGGTAGGTACAGATGTACAGGTGTTTGGATACATAGATGCAGATTGGGCTGGTAGTATGTCTGATAGAAGATCTACCAGTGGATACATGTTCTCTCTTGGTAGTGCAGCAGTTATTTGGAGCAACAAAAAGCAATCTACAGTTGCTTTGTCAAGTACAGAGGCTGAATATAGAGGTGCTGCTATTACAGCATGTGAGGTAGTATGGCTACAAAAGTTATTAGCTGATTTAGATGTGCAAGTGCAAGGTCTAGTTGTCATTTATTGTGACAACATGAGCAGTATACAGTTGGCTAGGAACCCTGTGTTCCATGCCAGGACAAAACATATTGAGGTACACTATCGCTTTGTGAGAGAGAAGGTACTAGCAGGTGAGATTGACTTGGTGTATGTCAGCACACAGGATTAGATAGCTGACATCTTCATGAAGGCATTGGGTATAGAGAAGCTTCAAAAGTTTCGAAGCTTACTTGGAGTTGCAGAGATGCAGTTGAGCTTGAGGGGGAGTGTTGAGATGACAATCTCAACACATGCGGACATTGATGATGGACCGCTTGGTTAGATGGGTCCACACGTCTACACTTAGCACGTCGGTGGTCATTATGACTCTCACATGGCCATTGACTCATTACTTATTATATTCAAGTTGTTACACCTATTTACAGCTGGCATAGTTATAGCGCCAGTCGACTAGTGTAGTCGATTATGTATTGTTTGACTTAGTAGGTCACTTTCCTTTATGTTGTATCTTATCTATACTTTGTGCACATTGTAAAGTGTGTGGAAGAAGAAGAAGAAACTAGCAAGAAAACGTTTTGGCCTCCATCTCTCTTCTTGTCTCTTGAGTGAGCTTCTCCTTGTGCATTCTATGTGTGTTCGGCTCAGCATCTTGAGCAAATCCCCCCACCACGCAATTCTTGACATAACCTACATGAAATTCATGATTAGTTAGCATATGTCGGTCACCTCAATGTGCTAGGTAGGGTTAAGCTATGTTAAAATTCTACCTAGTATCGCACTTAGGATGCCGATCTAATATTTCCAATCTCAAAGGTCCTACCCACATTCTCGAAATGTTAGGACTATCTAATCACCCATGCAAGAACGATCTAGGGTTCTCACCCTAAGGATCAGTTGACCAAATGCTAGACTTCCACAAGGAATCTAGGAAGCCTAGCGCCAAAACGTTTATTGGCCTAGTAGGGTTAGGTTTTGGATTGGGTCAATAGGATTCCCAAACCCTACAACTTGATCAAAGGTATTCTTGACCAAGGAATACCGTGTGATGAGAAAAATAATCCCACAAGTTGGTATTGACACCTATATCGTTTGGCAAGTTCTAAGTACAAGTCTAACTTTTCTAGAGGATAAGTAGTCATCCTGCTACATCACTCTTTCTTGGACTTATCTGCCAAGCTAGGGGAGTTACGAATTTGCCAAGAAAGCAGTTGATCAACCAAGTTAGGGCGATGAGGTTGCCCAGGATTTGTTGACCTTAATATAAGGAAACCTAAGGTATTGACAATTTGGGTCAACAGGGTATAAACCCTAACCTAAGGAAAGAAGGGTAATCAAGCAACTTAGCTTACAAAACCCTTAGGATCTTGCCAAGTCGTGATTGATCCAGGATCGAATGCTGGAAGCATTCGAGGAGAAGGAATCACACCTTAGCAATTGGCCGTACAAACGACCACTGGAATGTTCTTGATTGTACACTTAGGTGCACTATTTGTACTTCTTTGTTCAAAGAACTAATTCAGGAAAAACATCTGATGCTTTAGGTTAAAAGTCTGGAGGGAGAGGCAGTATCCGTTACCTCCGACTATCTGCCTGACCCTATCCAAGAGGGTTGTTAGCCGTGCTGGGTACGTGGACCAAACCCTCCACGCGAGAGGTCTCTTCGTGGGTGCTACTTGGAGTAGGAGGATGCCTGGGTGCCAGGGGAGGCTCTAGCCGTAAATCCCTTGCCTCCGGATCCTACACAAGAGGCCGACGTGACTCGAGATGGGATCTCGAGGCCCGCATACTAGTCAACGGGCGGAACTTGGAATAGCGATCCCTGAGGATTGCTGGAATAGCCTTCGGGCAGGTTTATTTGATGTATTCCAAAGATTGATAAATAAAGATCAAATGTTGAAAAGGAACTTGCTTGACATTGTTTTTCTATGTCAGTGCTTAAGTTACGTGAAGGAACCAGTGATTAATTTGGTTAATTAAGGAAGCTATTTTTGCTTGTCGAACTAAATGTGGTAGGTAATTAGATAACTAAAGCAACCCGAGAAAAGTGCGATGGAAGTGACTCTGGGTCCGTCCTACGGAAGGGTGGTCCCAGTTGGCTGGGAACTTTTCTCAAATGATTTGACAGCAAGGTAACAATGACCTAGAATCTACAGAGCTGGAGTCCCGATTTATGTTGTTTTAGGGGAACAGAATGGGACTATGCCTTACGGGCAGAGAGGTCGAGCTTTGCATCCCTCTCATTTCCCATTCTCCTTGAACCAAGTGCAGCATAAATCCACTTCGACCCTGATGTTTCCACGCAAAGTGGTTCGTTTGGGACTCGATGCTAGCTACCTCCTAGGAACTTGACCATTAGGGAAACCCTGATTCAGGTCGGTCCTAAGTGGGAACGGCCGGAATGCTTCCGCTTCGTGGTAGACTCAGGAAGACCTAGATCGCAAACCCCATGTCATTCTTTGGGAGTGCCGAGTGATGCTTTCTAGATTCTCTTTCGGACTGCCAAGACATGTCCTACAAGTGGATAGGGGGACACGTTATAGTTGGTATCAGAGCCAATCAACGGAATCTAATATTTACAAGAAAACTTAATGAGGGAAAGTAGACTCTTCCTTGGACTTATCTGCCAAGCTAGGGGAGTTACGAATTTGCCAAGAAAGCAGTTGACCAACCAAGGTAGGGCGACGAGGTTGCCCAAGATTTGTTGACCTTAATATAAGGAAACCTAAGGTATTGACAATTTGGGTCAACAGGATATAAACCCTAACCCAAGGAAAGAAGGGTAATCAAGCAACTTAGCTTACGAAACCCTTGGGATCTTGCCAAGTCACGATTGATCCAGGATCAAATGCTGGAAGCATTAGAGGAGAAGGAATCACACCTTAGCAGTTAGCTGTACAAATGACCACTGGAATGTTCTTGATTGTACACTGAGGTGCACTATTTGTACTTCTTTGTTCAAATAACTATTTTAGGAAAAACATCTAATGCTTCAGGTTAAAATCCTGGAGAGGCAGTATCAGTTACCTTCAACTGTCTGGCTGACCCTATCCAAGGGGGTTGTTAGCCGCACTAGGTACGTGGACTGAACCCTCCACGAGAGGTCTCTCCGTGGGTGCTTCTTGGAGCAGGGGATGCCTGGGTGCCAGGGGAGGCTCTGGCCATAAATCCCTTGCCTCCGGATCCTGCACAAGAGGCCGACATGACTTGAGATGGGATCTCGAGGCGTGCATACTAGTCAACGGGCGGAACTTGGAATAGCGATCCCTGAGGATTGCTGGAATAGCCTTCGGGCAAGTTTATTTGATGTATTCCAAAGATTGATAAATAAAGATCAAATGTTGAAAAGGAACTTACTTGACATTGTTTTTCTATGTCAGTGCTTACGTTATGTGAAGGAACCAGTGATTAATTTGGTTAATTAAGGAAGCTATTTTTCTTGTCAAACTAAATGTGGTAGGTAATTAGATAACTAAAGCAACCCGAGGAAAGTGCGGTGGACGTGACTCTAGGTTCATCCTACGGAAGGGTGGTCCCGGTTGGCCGGAAACTTTTCTCAAATGATTTGACAACAAGGTAACAATGACCTAGAACCTACAGAGCTGGAGTCCTGATTTATGCTGTTTTAGAGGAACGGAATGGGACTATGCCTTACAGGCAGAGAAATCGAGCTTCGCATCCCTCTTGTTTCCCATTCTCCTTGAACCAAGTGCAGCATAAATCCACTTCGACCTGATGTTTCCACGCAAAGTGGTTTGTTTGGGGCTCAACGCTAGCTACTGTTGAGATTCAGTAATCACACTCACTAACAACCTCTTTGTATGGAGCTTCAGGGCCAAGGACATGTAGGCTTACCTATCCCATATGCACAGTGGTGCCTACTGCAATTTCCTACTTTCCTATAAAGCATTGTACTTGCTTCCTTTTCTTAATGCAATGATAGTACTCTTTTCTTATCAATAAGTGTCAGTGTCATTGTCCACATACACAAGATTGTGTTTATGAGTCCAAGTATTAATCTTGGAACCTAATTCACTTGTGTAACAAACAGTATCTTTGTCTCCTACATCATGAGTTTACTCTTCTCCTTTCATCCACCATAACTCACTGCCATGTCCTAGATCCGGTTCATTTTGACATGGTATCAGAGTGTAATAGGGCATGGCCTAGCTCATTTCACTCCTCTCTCATCTCCTTTTCACTCAGGTCAGCTCAAGTCCGCTCAGTCCCAGCTAATGAGCTCATTTCTAAACTCTATCTCCACTTGACCTGTGGCAGCCATAGCCAAACCTGCACCCTGCCTCCTTGGAGCTTCTTGATCTCCCTCCACAGTCAATATTTCAACACGCTTTCTTCTGGAGATATGTTCCTTGGCTCAGGATGCTGCCTCCTGTCACTTCAAACACTAACCTATAGCTCCAGCATTGCGTGATTCGTCAATCGCAGTCCAAAAACAGCGCCTTCTGTTCGTACAGCCCGACATCCATCTGCGCAGCACAATTCATCCTAGGTCTTCAAGGATTTTGAAGCCTATCACTTAGGCTATCTCAGGCTTGAATCTTGAGGCATATGGTTCAGGCTATGAGCTGGAATCTCAGAAAAACCAGTTGTGCAGAAACCCTAAAAGAAGACCACCATAGCTTTTTGAGCTCAAGCTCATCTCTCACTTCACTTTCTCTCTCCTGCCACTTAAATCAAGGAGGGGAGATCTCACTAAGCTACTAAAGTTCTCAACAAGACAAGCATCAAATCAAGGAGGGGAGATCTGTGAAGCACTTGAAGACCCATTGGCACTTGAAGAACCATTGAAGATTTGAAGACTCAAGGAAGAAGATACAAACATAGTGTCCATTGACACTCATCTAGTGCTCTTAGCACTTGTGTCTTGTGACACAACCAACTCTTCTGCTGTTGCAAATTGAGAATTTTGGAGCTGATTTGCTGCTGATCTTGCAACCTCAACATGGGAAAAGACACTCCAAATGCTCGATTCAAAGGAGTCGGGTTTCACACCTGGCAAACCCGCATCAAGCTCATACTGATGAAGAAGGGTCTCTAGGCCATCACAAATGGCAAAGAAAAGAAACCTCGAGATGCGGATCTTGCAGTTACTTGGCAAAAGAATGATGACAAGGCACAAGCCATCATTAAGCTAGAATTGGATGACAGCTACATCCATCATGTGGATGCCTATGATACGTCCCATGACACTTGGGACAAATTGGATACCTTATTTGGTGCACAGTCAAAGTTGTCTAAGTATGGTCTATTAATTGAATTTTTTCAACTTGATATGAAGCCTCATACATCCTTAGCATCCCATCTGAACTACATGGAAAGCCTGCTTACTCAACTTGCAGGGATAAAGCTAAAAATGGATGAAGATGTTTGTATTGGTGTCTTGTTAAAAAGTCTACCTCCTGCCTATGATAATGTATCAACCACTCTAACCAATATGCCTGATCCTCAACTTGTTGATATTAAAGCCTCTCTGCTAGAGGAAGAAAAGACACTTAAAAGCAAAGAAGAGCCTAGCACTTCAAAGGATAAACAAATGTTATATGTAAACAACAGATATAAAGGTAAAAAGGAACCGCTCTTCTGTGACTTCTGCAAAAGGACCGGACACACTGAGAAGTTTTGTCATGCTAGGAAGAGGTCCCAAAAAGCCTATCTTGTTGTGAAAGAAGAAGAAGACCATGGACCAAAAGATGAAGATGAAGATGAAGATGAAGATGAAGACCACCAGGAACAGAAGGACAAGCCTCATCACTCCTTCTACTCTCATTACTCTGATAGACTGTTTTAAAAGCCTTGTATTTCCTAGCTCTAATGCTTCTTGCCATAAGCTTTGTAAAATCCTTATGTAACTTGGCACTACAGTCCCTGTACACTTTGTGAGGCCCCTGTTACAGCCTCTGGATGTCCATCATGTTTTGGTGCCCACACTTAGCCCTTTCTGCGACAGCCTCTGGTGTCTACCATGTTTGTGGTGTGCCCACACTTTGCAGGTGGTTCTCATTACAGCCTCTACACACTTTGTGCCTTTCTAGTTGTGATTGAGGAGGGGTGTTGAGATTCAGCAATCACACTCACTAACAGCCTCTTTGTATGGAGCTTTAGGGCCAAGGACATGCAGGCTTACCTATCCCATATGCACAGTGGTGCCTACTGCAGTTTCCTACTTTCCTATAAAGCATTGTACTTGCTTCCTTTTCTTAATGCAATGATAGTACTCTTTTCTTATTAGTAAGTGCCAGTGTCATTGTCCACATACACAAGATTGTGTTTACGAGTCCAAGTATCAATCTTGGAACCTAATTCACTTGTGTAACAAACAGTGTCTTTGTCTCCTACATCATGAGTTTACTCTTCTCCTTTCATCCACCATAACTCACTGCCATGTCCTAGATCCGGCTCATTCTGAAAGGGAAGACCTAGATCGCAAACCCCGTGTCATTCTTTGGGAGTGTCGGGCAGCACTTTCTAGACTCTCTTCTCGATGGGCTGCTAAGACATGTCCTACAAGTGGACAAGGGGACACATTACAGTTGGTATCAGAGCCAACCAACGGAATCTAATATTTACAAGGAAACTTAATGAGGGAAAGTAGATCATAGTTGCCATTAAGAACATTTCCTTACTTATTGATGCAGGCGATATATCATAGTTGCCATTAAGAACGTTTCCTTACTTACTTATTGATGCAGGCGATAGGTGAAGAGCTTAAGGCTAGCTCGAACAAGAACTCTAACTAGGTGAAAGATGAATGATCGATGGCTGTGAAGGGGTTTAGCTTTTATAGCCCACGAAGGCCGTTAGGTCGGCCTGACCCACCTACCATATAAGCCTCCACTACTCGGCCAGGGAATATTCCAGGGACCCTCAGACCCCCGCCAGGGGGCCGCTGGCCCCCCCTAGGACACTCGGCAATGCGTCTCGAGTTGCTACCAGCTTAACCACTCCATCTAACCCAAAGATTAGACCCACAATGATCACCTTTTTGCGATCCGGTCACATAGACCTCATCTGATATACAAGTCAGGACTCAACCAATGTCCAGGCTCACATTTGGCTTCTCCTCATAATGGGGGCCTTACAACTTTGAGCACCATGGATCATTGGTGGCAGCTAATGAGGGTGGGGCATTGATCATATCTAACACCCCCCCTCAATGTCCACCCATAGGTGAACTATCTCCTCGGCCCAATGCTGAGTCTTTGAAGATGAACTTGAAGCAGATCCTTCGTAAGTGCTTTGGTGAAGATATCTGCTCCATTCTCCTCTGTTGGATAGTACACCTCTTCCACTATCCCATCCTCCATCAAATCACGCACATAGTGATACTGGATCTCTATATGTTTGGTGCGTGCATGAAACATTGGATTTTTGGCAATGGCGATGCAACTCTGATTGTCACATCTCAGCACAGTTGGTTCTTCATCCTGCACTCCCATATGCCATAGAATCCTTCTCAACCATACTGCTTCACATGCAGCAAAACAAGCTGCCTTGTACTCTACTTTGGTAGAAGACAATGCAACTGTTGGCTGCTTCTTACTAATCCAAGAGAAAATTCTTGAACCCAAAGAGAAACAATAACTAGAAACTGAATTCCTAGAATCACTATCTCAATCTGAGTCACAATTCCCCACAAGAGAAGTTTCGAAACTGTATGTGATACCATAGTCAAGAGTTTCCTTCAAGTATCTGAGCACCTGCATCCTAGCCTTTCAATGACTCTCATGAGGTTTGTTTGAGAACCTGCTCAAAATACCAACAGCAAAACTGATATCTATTCTGGTGTTACACAAGTAGATCAGACTGCCGACCAACCTCCTTTACCTCCCAATGTCTGCTAGTGGTGATGTATCCTCGATGGATAACTTTGCATTCACCTCCATAGGTGTAGCTATCTCCTTGCCCTCGGTCATGGCAAATGCCTTTAAGATCTCCCATGCATACTTCTTCTGAGAGATGAAGATCTTTCCTGGCTCTTGCCAGACTTCAATCCCCAAACAATAGTGCAGCAAGCCCAAGTCTGTCATTTCAAACTCAGAACTCAAAGCCTTTCGAGTTTGGTTGATCATATCTTCATAGTCACCTGTAATAAGAAGGTCGTCCACATATAGGACAATCACTACAGACTTTTTACCATCCCTGTAAACATACAAGTTAGCATCTGAGGCACATCTTTTGAAGTTTAGGTTTAAAAAAAACTTATCTATCCGCTGGTACCATGCTCTGGGGGCTTGTTTCAGCCCATACAATGCCTTCTTCAACTTACACACTTTGTTCTCAGAATGGGGGGCCTCAAACCCTGGTGGCTGAGCCACGTATACCTCCTCCTTGAGGTCACCATTTAAGAACGTTGACTTAACATCCATTTGGTACACTGGCCACTTCTTGTGGGCAACCACTGCAAGTACCGTGCGAATAGTGGTCATTCTGGTAGTTGGGGAAAATGACTCTTGAAAACCAAACCCTTCAACTTGTGAAAATCCTTAGGCAACCTGTCTAGCTTTGTACTTTTCTAAGGTACCATCAGCCTTGTACTTTACCTTCCAGATCCACTTGGTGCCAATAACCTTCCGCTTTGCTGGTCGATCCACTAGCTCCCAAGTGTCATTCTTCATTATGTTGTCATACTCCTCTTGCATAGCAGCCTTCCATGATGGATCTGCAAGTGCTTCTTCTAAGTTAGTTGGCTCCTTTACTTCTCTCATAATCTCAACCATCAAGGTCATATTGACTATGTGAGCAGAAGCCATCCTTTGCTCCTCTATTCTGTGAGACCTCCTTGGTCCGTCTGCCTTCTCCTCAACAGATGCAGGCATAGGATTATTGTGGTCATAGAGTTGCTTCACCCAGTGCGGCAATGGATTTTCTGGTGGGTTGATGTCAGGTTGGTGAACTTTTTCCTCATCATCTGAAGATGATGCTTCCTCCTCCTTAAGGATAGGGACAGCTCTCGGGACAGGTTCATAGTGGACTACTTCTTCGCTTGATGATAAAGTGGAAGAACTTGCCTTCTCCTCCTCCATTGTATGTGGCTCCTCCTTGAACACCACATCACGACTCGCGATGATCTTCTTTGCCTCTTGGTCATATAATTTGTAAGCCTTCTACTCATCACTATAACCCAAGAAGATACATTTTCTACTTTTTGATTTTAACTTGTTTCTCTTCTCATCTGGAACATGTTCATAACATTCACATCCAAAAATTTTGAAATGTGAGACAGATGGTTTCTTACAAGTGTAAGCCTCATGAGGTGTTTTTCCCTTGAGAGCCTTTTTGTAGCTCTGATTTAGAATGTAGACTGCAGTATTAACAGCTTCAGCCCAAAAATGGTTAGGCAATCCCTTGCCCTTTAGCATGCATCTTGCCATCTCCACAATGGTGCGATTCCTGTGTTCCACAACACCATTCTGCTAAGGTGTGTGAGGCGTCGTCAATTTACCCTTGATCCCTTTGCTCTTGCAAAAGTCTTCAAACTCCTTTGGGTTGAACTCACCACCACCATCTGTTCTAAATTTCTTCAAACTTTTCCATGTTTCATTCTCGACAAGTTTTAGCCATTCTTTATACTTACCAAAATCTTGAGTCTTATCACGAAGGAAGTACACCCACATCTTGCTACTGTAGTCATCGACAATCAACATAAAATAAGAAGATCCCCCCAAGGCCTGTGTAGGCATCTTACCACACAAGTCAGCATGCACCAACTCTAGAGGAGCCTATGCTCTATTCTTGCTTTCTTGTGGAAATGCCTTTCTCTGTTGCTTGCCCATCATACAAGATTCACACAGTTCCTTCAATTCAGTTATTGTAGGTAGGTGAGCAACCATACCTTGCGTTTGCATCTCCTTCAACACTGCAAATCCGATGTGTCCAAACCTTTCATGCCAAAGCTTACTTGTGCCCACTCCAGCGGTGGCTGTAAGAGCACTTAGCTCATACAGGTTGCTCCTTCTTTCTCCTTTGCCAACAATTGTGCCAGCACTATCAAGAATTTCTCCACCTGTCTTCTTGAACCTCACTTCATGACCAAGATCAATTATGGCAGCAATAACAGATTTCTCCTGATTTCAGGAACATACAACACATTTGAAAGCTTTTTGACTTCACCATTTGCAACAACAAAAGAAATAGTACCTGTGCCCACAGCAGGGCATTTAGCATCATTTCCAACCGTCACAGTGATGGATTCTTGTAGAGGCTGCATAGAACTGTATAGACCTTTCTTGTTGGTCAAGTGACGAGAGGCCCCACTATCCAACACCCATGACTCAGTGGTAGATTCTTCTTGCGCCGAGGCGCACACTTCCTCAATGGTTGCCATGAATAATTCCAACTCTGCTTCAGCCATATTGGATGTCTCTTTCCCTTTACTTTTAAGGGTACCATTCTTTTCATCTGCCTTCTTGACACGACAATCTGCAATTGCATGTCCTTTCTTCTTGCAGTAGAAGCACTCTCCTTGAAACTTCTTCTTGCCGCCCTTCTTCTTTTTGTCACCATCATTTTTGGTGGAGGAACCACCTTTGCCTTTAGCATTGGCAGAGAATGCAACATCTCCATTGTTGCTTCCTTCTCGGGCTTTCAGCCTCAACTCCTCCTCCATCAATAATGCACAAAACTCCTCAAAAGTCAAAGCTTGAGGTCTCACCTCAGTATTAAGGGCAGTTACTAGTCCATCAAACTTTTGTGGACAAATCCGAAGACACCTCCGAGCTAGCTCTTTGCTAGTCTTTTGTATCCTATCGCCAGCCATCTGGTCGTGCAGATTCTTAATCCGAGTGATGAATGCTTCAATCGTCTCTCCTTCAGCAAACTTCTCCACTGCTAGTTGATTCTCCAAATTTTGAATCCTTGTTTGGTTTGGTGTTTCATACTGGCTCCTTAGTACATTCCAAGCCTCTGACACTTTGGTTGTATGCTGAATCAAAGTCAGAACACTGTCAGAACAGCTTGTAACTAAGGCACACAATGCATCTGCATTCCTTCGTTTCCAAGCTCGTAGAAGATCTGCATTCGGAGGAATCATCACACTAGAATTTGATGGGTCGGGGGTAGGCTGTGGTTCTGCGTCAGTCCCCAGCACAGTCTCCAGAAGCTCATAAGAATCAAGGATAGTTGTAATTTTGAACTTCCACAAGGTGTAGTTTGTACCATCTAGCTTGCCTTCGCTGAAGGTTGGTGGACGAATCCTCAGTGTTTGAATAGCCGATACAGCAGTACCACCTCCTGCACCGCTTCTTGATGCGCTAGAACCGCTTCCGGAAGTCGACATAGTTTCTCTTTACTGTTGAAGCCTTTGCCTCTTGCACACTCTTTGATCCCTAGAGCCCCCTAGGCTCTGATACCATGTAAAAAAAATTACACGGTGCAGCGAACAGAATCTAAGAAAGAGATAGAGAGTACACAACAAATAAGAGGAGAATCAGTAAATTCTTTAGCTCTAAACAAGTGATACAAAGATAGCTCCCCGTGCGCTTCCACAGTGTGAAGCTTAGATGGCGATCTAGACAGAAGATAGGTGAAGAGCTTAAGGCTAACTGGAACAACAACTCTTACTGGGTGAAAGATGAATGATCGATGGCTATGAAGGGGTTTAGCTCTTATAGCCCACGAAGGCCGTTAGGTCAACCTGACCGACCTACCATATAAGCCTCCACTAGTGGGCCAGGGAATATTCCCTTTACCATCAGGCTGGGGGCGCAACCCCCGAACCCCCGCCACCCCACAACTCGATGCAATGCGCCTGGAGTTGCTACCAGCTTAACCACTCCATCTAACCCAAAGATTAGACCCACAACGGTCACCTTTTTGCCATCCGGTCACATAGACCTCATCTGATATACAAGTCAGGACTCAGCCAATGTCCCGGCTCACATTTGGCTTCTCCTCATAATGGGGGCCTTACAACTTTGAGCACCATGGATCATTGGTGGCAGCTAATGAGGGTGGGGCATTGATCATATCTAACACACAGTGCAGAAACTATTTTGTATGGCCCAAATAAAGCACATAGTGCTATATATGGCAGGGCCAAAAAAAATTTCCCTGTTACCGTTGCTATTAGCGTCACAAATTTACTACACGTGTCGTTATATGCGTCGTTATTAGCGTCGCAAAGCATCGTTATCAGTGTCATTATTTGCGTCGGTATCGGATGCTGATATCGACGCTCTACCGATGCTAATACCAAGGTTCTATGGTGTTGCCAATAACGACGCTTTTTGTGACGACGAGGGAAATTTTCTTTATTTACATTTTTGTCACTTTTAATGTCAGTATAAGGCCTATATCTTGTAGTGACACATCAACCACGAAGTTGCTTGTATGGTTTTTGTGCCAAAATAGGAGGATGCAAGAGTGCCAACTTTGAAATGCACACAAGTAATTAGAATTTGTTTTGTGCAAAGTGCCAACACAAACTCTGCACACAATTTGTTTTGTATATAAAGGGTAGATTGTACATTTTTTGAAACCATATTTATTTATTTTCATTAAAATAAGAGAGAGGAAAAAAAGAAACAATGAACATTCTTGTGAGCAAGTGAGGATGAAGAAGGCTTATTACTAAAGTTATTTTTTCTCTACATTATTCTCAAGGCACTTGCCTAAGAAAAGAAAGAGGGATAGTTGTGGAGTGAAAAAGAAGCCCTTGTACAAATGAGATACCTAGGCATGCACATGGATTGAGATAAAGGATTAGAGGAGGGAGAGAGCTACATCTTTGTCCCTAAAGGATTAGGAGTTGAATCCACTCTATATGTATGCATACATACATATATTTACTTATTAGTATAATTTAATTAATTTAAAAGAAATGAAAAAGAAAATGTTATGCTTGCTTTTTGGAAAGAGGAAGGGAGAGGTAAATCCTAAGGTTGACAATCGTGGTTTCCTTCTCTACTCCTCCCTCATGATCACCATCTCCATTGCCTTCTTACCCTCTGCCCCCCAGCTTTGAGTGTCGCTCTCTACCCCATCTGCATGGCCATTTTGGTACCCTACAACCCTAGAAAGCCACACACTTACTAGCTTAAACACTGCACAGTAGTTTTGGTTCATTGTATGTGCTAATAAAAAACTACATATGCCTAACTTACTATCTTAATTGGGACATCCTTCCTTCTGGGTGGATCGCCTACTACCCTAGTGGTCTCATCGTGTGGATTTGGTTGTTGTAGCTTAGCAGATTTGGCATTGCCCCACTACTATTGGTGCACAAATTGGATGATGTATGTGTACCTAGGGAGCACTGGAAGGTCTCCAACAACAAAGAACTCTACTTTAAGCTCAAAATTCAAGAGAATAGACTTGCACGACATGAGGCAAAAAGACCAATTGGGTACAATCTCCCCCCATGCCTTGTGTAAGCGCTCCACAAAGCATGTATTTAATAATTTATTCATCTCCAAGCTCAAAAATAGCCCAATTTTTGCAATTAGCATGATTTAGCTTTTTTGTTTTCTTTTGTCCAAATAAAGAATAAAGCAGTTAGGCAGCCCAAGAGTCGAGCATTGCCCAAATATAATGTCCAATAATGAATATTTAAACTATGTGTCCATGTGCATACAAAACAATAAATATATGTCAAGCACTTCAATAAATAAGCACGCTAAAATAAATATTAGCGTCATGCCTAAGATGCGCACCCATAAAAATGATAATTTCTTCTAAATAACTTGAATACACGCTATCACCCAGTGCTTCCCATTGCCACTGCCGCCTGCTTTACACATCAACTGAAGCATTCACAATTGTTAGAAAATAATAAAATTAAACAAAAAAAAGTGAATACTTATCAGTCTTCAGCTACAAAATAAATAAATAGGTTGGAACTATGTTCTAACCTTAATTTAATACGAGTACGCACTTTAAACTCATAAACATCCATTAATTTAAATATGTATTTTACGGAATCACCCGCTATGGAATCACCCAGTTGCACATTAAATTAATGTGACGCCCGAAAAGGACAAGAGTCCCTGTCAACTTTTTGCACAAGGAATCCAGCTTGTATATGAGCCCCGGAAAATAAATATAGTTTTACGGAATCCACCACAAAAACCTCGCAAAATCCACCATGAAATATGCCTCCTGGGCATCATACCCCCGGGATGGGATAGCAATTGTCCTCAATTGCTATTATCTCAATGTGGAGCGAGTAGTGAAGGGTAAGCACTTAGGTCACGAGTGTGCATCCATTGGGCCTCTTCAACAGGATGATTTTTAAATTTTACCAAATATCTAGAATAACTACGTCCAATTCTAGTAGTCATATAATCAGTGTCTAAAATAGTTTCGCATTCAAGGATTTCAGTTTCTTCTTCTAACAAAGGAGGGTTTCAAGCCTTTGAAAGGTTGTAACAAACTGATATGAAAAGTATTGTGGATTTTCCAATGTTGGGGTAGTTCTAATTTAAATGCATTATCATTGATTTTGTGAATTATTTTGAAAGGTCCATAAAATTTAGGAGCTAACTTCACAACAGGGTGTTTCTCAACACTTTGTAGTCTTCGCTTTTCAATGTGTAACTAAACAGAATCATCAACTGTGAAATTCATAGCTTTTATTTTCTTATTAGCTTATTTTGCATATGATTGCTGGGCTTTCACAATCATGTCTTTGACTTTAGCAAAAATAGTAGCATACATATTAGCAATATCATCAGCATCTTTAACTTTGTTTGACAATGAGGTAACATGTGTAGGCAATCTATATCCATAAATGATTTCAAAATGTGCTTTCCGTGTAGCTGTATGTGGGGTGTTATTGTATGCAAACTGAAGTAAATGCAAGTGTGTATCCCATGTTTCTGGTTTTGAAATTGTGTATGCACGCAAAAGATCCAAAATTGTATTGTTTGTAGCTTCTATTTGTCCATTTTTTTTAGGATGAAATGCAGATGAAAAATCAATCTTTGTTCCCAAATTAGCAAACAAAGTAGTCCAAAAATTATTGTAGAATCTAGAATCATGATCAGAAATAATAACTTTTGGTAAACCATGGTTAGTGAAAACAGTTTTAAAAAACAAGTGAGCAGCTTGAGATACAGTTAACGTTTTCTTGCATGGAATGAAATATGCTTGTTTGCTAAACCGATCTACAATAGTCCAAATCATATCATGATTAGCTTGAGTCTTAGGCAAACCACTAATAAAATCCATTCAAATATGGTCCCATGGTCGTTTTGGAATTGGTAAAGACATTAACAAACCATATTGCTTACTATGGTGTCGCTTAACTCTTTGACAAATTAGACATTCAAATACAAAGTTAGAAACATCAAATTCCATCTCTAGCGAGTAAAAATCTTCAACCAATGTACGTAAAGTGGAAATAATACCTCTATGGCCTTGATATGGGGGACAATGAATTTCGTGCAACACAAATGATCTAAATGGAATAGTTACACATAACCTTTTCTCATAAAACATAAATCCATCAACATAAGACAATGAGTCAATTGAAATCCAATTATTTGCAATTAATTTATTCCAATCAGCTTGAAAACTAGGGTCTTGATCATATGTATCTTTCATAGGGATAAGGAAATCAAAAGATATCATAGAAATATTATGAATAGTTGGTCTTCTACTCAAGGCATCGGCAACAACATTTTATTTTCCGGGTTGATATTGGATAAGTGAATGAAAACTTTGAATAAAAGCAGCCCATTGAATTGTTAGAAATCAAGCTCACCGTCAATGTGTCTTTATCTATGATCGACATCTATGACAGCTAGAGTGTGCAGCTATCTACATGTGACTACATTAAATAAGTCGGGTTAGTAGTCAGTTAGTGACCTGACTAGAGTTAGTCTTCTAGTCTACACTTACACTAGGTCACTTTATTTTTGTTGTGTGTGTTACTCAGTAAAAAAGAATAATGGAAGAAAGCTATGGAACCTGAAGGTTCATGACAATGGAGTTTCCCTATCTCTCTCTCTCAACTTTGAACATGGTATCAGAGCTGGACTTGGTGGATTTCTTGGAGCAAGAGGGAGTGAAGATGATCTACAGTTGAAGACTTATGTTATTTTTCAAACAGGCTGAATGCCATTGTCAAATGGAAGGTATGCATTGTGTGATTGTTTGCTCTATGGTCCAAGCTACTGTCTGGGGCTTGTTTAGAACCTTGAGAAGGGAGCATTAAGCACCATTGTGTGCTCCATTATCATCATCATCAACATCGTGTGCTGCTGCAAACCCCTATCCATTTTGCGTAGATTGCACTTATTTCAGGCCTGAACTTCTCTGCCTCATTTGCTGGTTGTAATCGCTCACTTGGCTATACATTGCTTGCAAGAGATCCCTGGAAGGTACTTGAAGATAATAGGAATCCATTGCTTGTGCTGGAGCTCACTTATGAGCTGAAAACAGAGATCACAGGTCTGTCATAAACAGTGGTCTGCTGTACACAGCCACTACAAAGCATATACACTTGTCTGGCATGAGTTGGAAGCACTCATACATACCCAGAAGCATCACTGGAGCCAAGATGTATGTCAAGAAGCCATATGTATCGGATGTAATGCATTTGAGCTGAAGTTGCTCACTGAAATCACTCAGATCTGAAGTATGTTAGTGGCTGAAAACTGTCATACACAGTCAATGACAAGCATTGTGTATTACTGAAGCAATACAGGTCACCTTGGGGGTTCTATCATCTATATGAACTGATCTATACATGCTGAATGTATGGAGGATTGAAGCAAGCAATGAGCATCATTGAAAACTGAATTTTGAAGCTAAAGTAAATGCAGTCACACTGTCTTGGCTAATTACAAACAGTTCATGAAGTTTATGCCATTGGTCAATGAAGACAGGTTGTCTATGCCTACTCAGATGCTCATGTATTGAAGTTGCCACTACAAAGTAAATGTATGACATGATTGGAAGACATTTTGGAGCTGCTTGGAGCTTGTTATGCTGAATTTTGGTTGACTGCAACCTGCAACTAAATTTGTTGACACTTGTATGTGCTAGTTATGCATTGTTCTATGCCTCTATACTCATGTCTTGATTGCCAAATGTACTAGCAGTTATCTGGGAGGTTTTGAAACATGTATGACATGATTACCACTCAGTTTTGGACTTGAAATTGCTGCTGGTTACTCACAATTTACAGTTTTCAAACTGCATGTATGTACCTTGGCAGTGGGGTTATAGAAGCTTAAGCTGAAGCAAACACATAGCTTATGTATTGACAGTTATACCTACAGTTGAGACCACTTGTTTGTGGGTTGTTTTGGGGTGTCAATGGGCTGAAATACTTATTGGTCAGTCATACTTATTGGTCTCCAAGGATTCAGGCACTTGATAGACAATCTATTGCATCATGGCTAATGCATATGGGACTGAAAATATCACTCAGATAGTTGGAGAGAAGTTGGACAACAAGAACTTTGCATTACGGAAATTCAGGATGAAAAAATTTCTGGTTGGCAGAGGTTATTGGGATCTATGTACAGGAGATGAGGCTGCTCCTGAGTTGCCTGCACAGAATCCAACTAATGAACAGAAAAGAGCTTACAGGCTATGGAATGAAAGAGCATGCAAGGTGCTGCATTGGTTTTCTCTATGTATATCTGATGCTATGGTAATTCAAATCACTAGATGTGAGACTCTGAAGGATGCTTGGGACATACTGGTGAAAATTTATGGAACCATGACACATGCAAGGAAGATCCAATTGAAACAGCAGTCCAACAACATGTCTAGGAATGGCAAGAGTATCCAAGTGTATACCATGGAGATTAAGACCATAGCTGATCAACTTGCTACCATTGGCTCAAGTGTATCAGAAGATGATATGATTGTTGTTGCCTTGAATGGATTAGGCAAAGAGTACAAAGCTTTTGACACTTTCCATTTCTGTCAGAGAAGAGCCCCCTAGCTGGGAAGAGCTAGTTGCTTTGTTGCTGCATGAGGAAGTCAAACTTGGTTTGAATACAGGTTCCAGTGCATCTCAGAGTAGAGACACTGTGTTATACTCTAGCCAGCGTGGCAGAGGATTTAGAGGTTGTGGTTCATTTCGAAGTCATGGTGACACTCGTAATGCTTATGGACAGTAGATCAGGGTTCCGAAGCAATAAGGTTGCGTTCACATGGAAAAATGATCCAATTTATAGGAATTACTTCAAAATTTAATAACTTAAAAACCGTCTATCGGAACAGGGGTTGGTAAAAAGGAAAAATAGGCAGTTCGAAGGGACAAATAGGGCTGGAAGATTGGATTGGGATTCTCAGTGAATGTAGGGTGCATTCACATGGAAAAATCGTAAAATAAAGAATAAAGGCAAACGGTCAAGAAACAATCCCGGGGACAGGGTGAAAGAGAACAGAAGATTGGGGAAGGGACCCCATCAGGATAAAATAAATTCATGGCATAGATGCATGATCATAGCAGGGTACATGCATGGGGATATACAACATAGACGTGCAGGGACAGGTTTCCACACTACTGCAATCACTTGGAACAGCAAGAAATAGCCTACAGTTGCCTTGTTGAGCATAGAGGCTGAGTACGTGGGTGCAGCAATGGCAATGAATGTAAAATTTCCATGCATATACTGCATGCAAACTAGGAAGAAAGGGAAAGATGGAAAGAAAGAATGGCTTGCCAAGGCAGGATAACAAGGTGCTCCAACATGTGATAAAGAAGTCATAAGAAATGAAATGCTAGTTCTAGTGGATCCAAACTAGTGCCCTATTTTAAAAATGCCACTAACAAGGGTTCACTTGTACATTACATTGTTTGGTTAGAATAATTGAGAAGCTAGTATATGAATATATATGCTTTGCATACAAGATGCAGCCTGTATCAGAAGCTGATGCTACATGCAAGAAGGCAGAACAAGTCCTCTTTGAAGTTGGATTGCACGCGGGCCAAGTAAAAATAAAAAAGGACGAGAAAAATTTGGGAAAGAGTGAAAATATCCCTTGTAAACCATGCTTTGGTAGACCCAAGGCTAAGAAGTTTATATCTCCACCTCGAGATGAGGAAGGCAATATACTTGTAAAACAACTAGAGAAGTATGAAGCATGGAAAAAGTTGCACCTTGCTATTCTAGATTGGAGCAATGGGGGATGAACGAGGATTGCAAAGGCAGAAGTGTGGATACACCTAGATAGATTAGCAGCTCTCTTACAAAAGTTGAGGTTTAGGGATGGTGGTGCCAATATATTTAAAGAGAAAATTGCTAAATTTCATAAGTCCATGGTGGAGGCATGGACTACAAACAGTATAACACACTACATGGTCAATATTGTCACCATTACAAAAAAATATCATCATTTCAAATTAGTTTGTGTTTCTAATCTCTCTTCTTGTGCAACATATACTTGAAGCACATGGTCCATACTTTGCAGATCAAGGAAGTTTGGCAGTATGGTCAACTCAAGGCATGGAACGATCTCAATGGCAAGCTCATTGTGCTTTTCAAATGGCAATTGATCATGGAGGTGGAATCAATGATTCCAATTCTATGAGGCGATTATTACAATGGTGGTATAGGAGATTAGAGATATGATACGAAGAAAAAGAAAAGAATTCCAAAACCTCTCAAGTAGAATTTATAAGTAGCGCAATATATGAAGTGAGAAAAGCAAGATATGAACATAGCACAGCTAGACAACGCCACACAGAATGGTTGGCAACCCAAGAGAGAGATGCCAAGAAGTGGAGACCTAGGTAAAGATAATACTTTTGATGCATTGGATCTCACGGGTTTAGAGGCAGGGGGAGATCACCTCGAGGTAAAGGTGGTGGATCTGGTTCATGGCAGTCATTTGATCAGTCCAACAGGGACAAGGATTGCCATTATTGTGGCCAGTATGGGCATATTGCAAAGGATTGTTACAAGAAGCAGGGAGATATGAAGGCAAAGAGCAGACAACATGGGCACTATGCATCTTCTAGTGGTGCTCATGATGAGCCAGTTGATAGACTCTTTGCCATGCAGCATGTATCCAAAAATGCATCGAGACATGATAGAGATGACAGATGGTACATTGACTCTGGAGCGTCAAACCACATGACACCGCATGGAGAGTGGTTTGATGAGATGGTTGCAAGTACACATGGTCATGCATGTACTGGGGATGACACCCAACATGACATAAAACATAAAGGGATTGTTCCTCTTATGATGCCTGATGGCAAGAAGAAAGGCCTGCATGATGTATTACATGTACCGACCATAACAAAGAATCTGTTGTCTGTGGGTCAAATGGTAGAACAGAATTTGCAAGTGAGGTTTAACAAAGATGGGTGTTTCATTGAGGAGTATGGAAATGGCTGCAAGTTAATTGCCAAGGGCAGAAGGGATGGCAGGATGTTTACATTGGATGCGACCATTCCAGGACTTAAGGCAGCCATGTTTGCTCATGATGAGAGTGCCATTCGGGATGTAGAGATTTGGCACAAGCGGATTGGACATGTCAATGTACAAAAGCTGAAATCTATGCAGCAGAAGGAAGTAGTACTTGGATTACCTAAATTCAAGTATAATGATTTTGGTCATGTATGCCCTGCATGTCAGGTTGGGAAGTAGGCACGGTTTCCTTTCATGAGACATGTAAAAAATAGCACTAGGCCTTTACAGTTGGTGCACTCTGATGTCTGGGGTCCTTTACATAATGCTTCTTTTAGCGGTGCACGGTATTATGTCTCATTCATTGATGATTTCAGCAGGTACACTTGGCTTTATATTTGTTGAGATATCGAGCTCCACTCGTGATATGCTAGGGTGACCGTTGTGTATTTATGTCACCGACTTGTCAGTTGCAGACGCGGTTGGTACACCGCCCATGAATAATAGCTACATGATAGCTATCCTTATCTACTCTAGTTCGTGGCTCAGTTAGTATGCCACCTTAGTTAGTTGAGTTTGGTTTGAGACCCATATATAGGGTTCTTCTATTTCTTTGTACTTGAGTTCTTTTGGCTTACACAACTAAGAAGAGGAAAACTGTTTTCAGCCTCCACCCTTGTGTGTATTCCCCCATTGTGCAAGCAAGAAAGCTTCAAGTGAGACTCCTGCCTTCTCTCCCACAATCTTGACATGGTATCAGAGCCTTGTTCGTGGTAAGGAGCTCAAGAAAGCAAGCCAAGCTCGTGGTGTTCTGGTAAGAGGAGCAGTGTTACTTTCATTTTCTGTTTTGGGAGCAGATCTCTGCAGATAGCACAGCCGGGAAGTGCAGGAGTGCATTGTCTCAGGTTGAGACGCCCTTGTTTTTTTGATTTGAGGCCATTTCGGGGCCTGTTTTGGAGGCGGAAGTTTTCTGCACGCACTCAGGAAAAGGCCCAGTTTTATGCTGTGCAGCCACTGTTCTACAGGTCGGTGAAAAGTTACTGTAGAAATTGCATCGTATGCTTGTGCGCAAAGACATTGGGAGTTACAGAATCATCCCTGTTGCCTGTTGATGCAAAATCGTCACTAGGAAGTGACTGTGTGGTCAAATACCACTTTCGCGAGTTTTGCAGATTTGCCTTTGTGAGGCTGAAGCTGTGTTCTTTGCAGTGACAGAATTTTTTGCAGTGTTCTGTAATGGCCTCTGATTCTCTCTCACAGATTGTCACTGAAAAGCTTGACAAGAACAACTTCCAAGCATGGAAGTTTAGAATGACGAATTTCCTTATGGGAAAAGGATATTGGGAATTTGTTGCAGGAAATGAAGAAGAACCAGTTCTTCCTGATGTTCGCAATCAACAGCAAATGCACGCATTTAAAGCATGGCATGAGAGAGCCAGGAAAGTTATGTACTGGCTGTCTATCAGCATTTCAGACTCCACGATTGTGCATATTCAAGATGCAAGTACGCCAAAGGAGGCATGGGATACTTTGTCAAAAATGTATAGCACAAATATGCAAGCTAGGAAAATGCAGCTCAAGCAAGAGTTGCATAATGTGCAAAGAGAAAATATGAGCATCAATGACTACCACATGAAGGTGAAGAAGATTGCAGATGCACTTTCTTCCATTGGGTTGCCAGTGGAAGATTATGATTTAGTTTCTGTGACCTTGAATGGTCTAGGAAAGGATTATGCACAGTTCCGAACATCCATTTCCGTCCGTGAAAGATTTCCTGATTTTGAGGAGTTGATTGCTCTTCTAATTTCTGAGGAGCAGAGAAATGGTGGTGCATCTTCTTCAGGAGGAACTTCAAAAGAAGTTGTCTTCTACTCAAATACTGGAAGAGGTAGAGGCAGAGGTAGAGGAGGCCGATATGGAGGCTGTGGTAGAAATCAGAATATGCAGCAAACTCAAGAAAACCAGTCCTATGGAGGAGGACATGGTAACTCTAGAGGCAGGGGGAGCCAAAGAGGTCGTGGTGGATGGCAAAGAGGCCAAAATGCAAACAGTAATGTTGAATGCTACTACTGTGGTAAAATGGGTCATATGGCTAAAGACTGCTATAAAAAGCAGAATGACATCATGAATGGAAAACTACAACAAGGGAATTATGCATCTTCTAGTAGACAGGGTGATGACAGAAATGAGCACTTGTTTATGGTCCAGCACATGAACAATTCTGTGACAAGTGCAGAAGAAAGCAATGATGTATGGTATGTTGACTCAGGTGCATCAAACCACATGACAGGTCATGCAGAATGGATGGAGGATGTAAGAAAAATGGAAAAACCAGGATTTGTGGAGACTGGTGATGATATTGCACATCCTATTGTGCAGATTGGAAAAATTCCTTTGTCTATGTAGAATGGGAAAAAGAAATACATGTCCGATGTATTTCATGTCCTGAATATCACCAAGAATCTGGTTTCTGTTGGTCAAATGGTTGAGCAGGGCTTGCAAGTCAGATTTAATCCTCATGGATGCTTTGTTGAGGATATGAAAAATAAAGGTCGCTTGATAGCAAAAGGAAAGAAGAAGGGCAGAATATTTACATTGGATGCAGACATGTCTGAATTGAGTGCAGCAATGTTTGCACATGGGACCGGTGTAGTTGCAGATGTTGATATCTGGCATAAACGCATTGGTCATGTTAATGTACAGCGACTTAAATCAATGCAGACCCAAAATATTGTTGCAGGTTTGCCTAAATTCAAGGTTGCAGAAATGCATAAGGTATGTGAAGCCTGTCAGTTTGGAAAACAGGCAAGGAAACCATTTCCTAGACATGTTCAAGAGAGTGAGAAGCCATTGGAATTAATCCACTCTGATGTGTGGACTACTAAAGCTGCATCTCTTGGAGGCTGTCATTATTTTGTCACTTTTATTGATGACTATAGTAGAAAAATTTGGATGTATTTTATGAAAAAGAAAAGTGAAGTTTTTGGGCATTTCAAAACCCTTAAAGCTATGGTTGAAAAAGAAACAGGCCTGCAAATAAAATGCCTAAGGTCAGATGGAGGGGGAGAGTACCTCTCAAATGAGTTTGCAAGGTTCCTACAGGAGCATGGCATAAAGCAGCAATATTCATGCAGTCATACCCCACAACAAAATGGAATTGCAGAAAGGAAAAACAGGCATATTGGAGAGGTATCTCGTGCCATGCTCAATGAAAAAGACTTGCCAGATTTTTATTGGGCTGAAGCAGTTGCTACAGCAGTCTACATAATGAACAGGACTCCCACTGCAGCAATACATGGAATGACTCCAGAGGAGAGGTATACTGGTAGGAAACCAGATATTTCTCATTTGAAAATTTTTGGTTGCATTGCCTATATACATGTGCCAGATGAGTTGAGATCCAAGTTGGATCCAAAAGCTGAGAAGTGCATCTTTATTGGTTACTCTCTGCAGCAAAAAGGGTATAGATGCTATAACCCTTCTACTCGTAAGTTTACAGTGAGCAGAGATGTTGTTTTTGATGAGATGAGTAGCTGGTATAAACCAGTAAATGTGATTGATGATGTAGATGCACAAAATGGTAATGCTGCACAAAATTCACAGCAGCAGTCACAAAATATTAGTGGACCTGGAGCGTCCTCTAGCAGTGGTTCACATTCTTCGCCATGGACAGGCAGATTGAGATCAGGAGAATCTTCTCAAAGTAATGCAGATAGTGGTATGCAGGTATCACGAAAAGGAAAAGAGAAGGTTGATCAGCCCATGTTTGATGTGAATGCAGGTCACTCTTATGTGGATGGTGAATCCAGTGGCTCAGAACAGAGCATTGATGATGACTTGGGTATTCCTTCTATTGTTACACCTGGAGTAAGGAAGACCAGGGATGTTTTGAGAGCACCTGGGAGTGAACCTACTTTGCGCAGGTCTACAAGAGCTAGGTATCATGTGGATAGGCTGAAATATGATGGATTTACAGCCATTCGCTATGCATATATGGTCAAAGTGATACAGGAACCAAAATCCACTTCTTTTGAGCAAGCCATGGGAAAAGAAAAATGGGAGAAAGCCATGGATGAAGAAATGGATGCCTTGGAAGCAAATGCTACATGGGAATTGGTACCTTTGCCTAAAGGTAAAAATGCAATTGGCTGTAAGTGGGTTTATAAGGTGAAGCACAATGCAGATGGTTCTGTGAACAGATACGAGGCAAGATTAGTAGTCAAGGGGTATGCACAAACATATGGCATTGACTATAAAGAAACATTCAGTCCGGTTGCAAGGATGGCAACTGTAAGAGCAGTCATTGCTATGGCTGCATCAAAGGGATGGTCAAAGAATGCCTTCTTGCATGGTGATTTGTAAGAAGAGGTCTATATGGAGCAGCCACCAGGTTATGTGTATGTTGTTCATCCTGAGTTTGTTTGCAGGTTGAAGAAAGCCTTGTATGGCTTGAAGCAAGCACCTAGAGCATGGTCTGACAAGATAGGACAGTATCTTGTCACTATTGGCTTTCAGATTTCCAAGGCAGATTTCTCACTTTATGTGAGAAAAACAGAGAAAGGTATTATGCTACTTGTCATTTATGTTGATGATTTGATTATGACAGGTGACAGTGATGAAGATATCCTTCATGTGAAAATGCTATTGAAGCAGAAGTTTGAGATGAAGGATTTGGGAGAGCTGCGTTATTTCTTGGGCATTGAGGTGATTAGATCACCAAGTGGGATACAGCTCTTGCAGAGGCAGTATGGATTGGACATGCTGTCCAAATATGGGATGACAGGCTATAAGCCTATTTTAGTTCCTTTGGAGCAGAATGTGAAGCTGAGCACAGATGCAGGTGGGCTTCTAGAAGACCCTACTATGTACAGACGCAGAGTAGGAAGTTTGATTTATATGACTATTACCAGGCCAGATTTGAGCTATGCTGTTGGATTGGTAAGTCAGTTTATGCAGGCTCCAAGGAAACCACATTTGGATGCGGCTAGACGCATACTCAGGTATGTGAAGTCCACATTGTAGTATGGACTATTCTATGAGACTGGGGTTCAGATACAATTGCATGGATACACTGATGCTGATTGGGATGGTAGTATTTCTGATAGACGATCTACCAGTGGATATGTGTTCTCTTTTGGGAGTGATGCAGTCACTTGGAGCAGCAAGAAACAGCCTACAGTTGCCTTGTCGAGCACAGAGGCTGAGTACAGGGGTGCAGCAATGGCTGCATGTGAGGTAGCTTGGTTGCATAAGCTACTTTATGATATGCATCAGTCTACAGATGGGCCAGTTGTCATTTATTGTGACAACATGAGTAGTATACACTTGGCAAATAACCCAGTCTATCATGCTAGAACAAAGCACATTGAGGTGCATTATCACTATATGCGAGAGAGGGTTTTACTAGGTCTTATTGATCTAGTTTATGTCAGCACAGAGGATCAGGTAGCTGACATATTCACGAAGGCATTAGGCGCAGAGAAGCTGCGCAAGTTCAGATACCTGCTTGGTGTGCAGGAATTGGGATTGAGCTTAAGGGGGAGTGTTGAGATATCGAGCTCCACTCGTGATACGCCAGGGTGACCGTTGTGTATTTATGTCACCGACTTGTCAGTTGTTGCAGACGCGGTTGGTACACCGCCCATGAATAATAGCTACATGATAGCTATCCTTATCTACTCTAGTTCGTGGCTCAGTTAGTATGCCACCTTAGTTAGTTGAGTTTGGTTTGAGACCCATATATAGGGTTCTTCTATTTCTTTGTACTTGAGTTCTTTTGGCTTACACAACTAAGAAGAGGAAAACTGTTTTCAACCTCCACCCTTGTGTGTGTTCCCCCATTGTGCAAGCAAGAAAGCTTCAAGTGAGACTCCTTCCTTCTCTCCCACAATCTTGACAATATTTTGAAGCATAAGGATGATGTGTTTGATGCATTCAAAGACTTCAAGAAGCATGCTGAAAATGAATTGGGCTGTTACATATCATGCTTGAGATCAGATGGAGGAGGTGAATATGTCTCAAACTACTTTGATAGGTATCTTGCTAAATATGGAATCAGAAGATAGCTCACATGTAGTTATACACCGCAGCAAAACGGTGTTGCAGAGAGGAAAAACAGGGTTTTTATGAAGTCAGCTAGAGCTATGCTGAATTAAAAATGTCTGCCAAATGGTTATTGGGCTGAAGCAGTGATGACTGATGTCTATGTGCTGAATCGAACCCCTACAGCAGGGATTCATGATGTCACTCCGTATGAGCAGATGTATGGTCATAAACCTGATATTTCACACTTGAAGGTATTTGGCAGCATTGCATATGTGCATATATCGGATGAGAAGAGGAAGAAATTGGATCCTAAGGCAGTGAAAAGTGTGTTTATAGGATATGCACAGGAACGGAAAGCTTATAAGTGTTATGTACCTTCTTCGCATGAGACACTCATAAGCAGAGATGTGGTATTTGATGAGTTAGCATCCTGGTATGGGAATCCTGTTGCAGTGCCTACTGATGGCTCACCCAGTATGAGTCATGCTGAAAATACTCCTGCAGAGAGTACTTCCATGAGTGGTCAAACAGGTGATGTATCATCTACAGTGAGTCCTTGGACAGGACGATTGCGAAGTCGCACTACTGCATCCACTGACATGGATATGCCAGTGAGGGGGAGAACAGATAAGGGAAAAGAAAAGGTTTTTGAAGATGTAACAGGTCCACTCACTGTAGGTTATGATTCATCTAGCAGTGAGAGCTTAGACAATGAATTGGGGATTCCGTTTGTTATGACGCCAGGTGCTAGGCAGAGCCGTTATGTGCCGCCTCATGAGAGGCAAGCTCACAGTGAACCACAGATCAGGAGATCAGAGAGGGTCAGACGACCTGTTGATAGGTATACTTACACTGGATATTCAGCCCGTCATTATGCTTATATGATGAAAGTAACAGGTTTTAGAGAACCAAGTAAGTTTGATGAGGTAGTTACAGATGAGAATTGGAGTGCTTCTATGGATGAGGAATATTTAGCTTTGGCTGAAAATGGTACATGGGATTTGGTACAGTTTCCTGAGGGAAAAACACCTATTAGATGCAAGTGGGTGTATAAGGTGAAATGTAAATCAGATGGATCATTGGAAAGATACAAGGCCAGGCTGGTTGCAAAAGGGTATGCACAGCAGTATGGTCTTGATTATGAGGAGACTTTCAGCCCTATAGCAAAGATGGCTACAGTTAGAACTATGATTGCTTTGGCAGCAGCTAGAGGCTGGAAACTATGGTAGATGGACGTAAAGAATGCCTTTCTCAATGGAGAATTACATGAAGAGGTTTACATGGAACAGCCTAAAGGCTATGTGCATCCAAAATTTCTAGCACATGTATGTCGATTGAAAAAGGCATTATATGGGCTGAAACAGGCACCCAGAGCATGGAATGCTCGCAGCAGCAGTTATTTGCAGCAACATGGTTTTCGATTGGGAGATGCTGATCATAGTTTGTTTGTGAAGAAGACATATAGTGGCTATGTTTTCCTAGTTGTCTATGTTGATGACTTAATCATTACAGGAGATGATGAAAATGGGATTGCTGAAATAAAGAAATGTTTACAGGCTGAGTTTAAGATCAAGGACCTTGGAGAGTTGAAATATTTTTTGGGGATTGAGGTTGTCTCTACACCTCAAGGCATATGGCTGCTATAGAAGCAGTATGCTCATGACATGTTACAGAAATATGGTATGGCTGATTGCAAGCCTATGGATACACCTTTAGAGCAGAATGTCAAGCTACAAATTGATGTTGGGATAGAGATTGAGAATGTTACTATGTACAGACAGATGGTAGGCAACTTGATCTATCTCACGATCACTAGACCTGACTTGAGTTATGCTGTGGGGCTGATCAGTCAGTTCATGCAAAAGCCTTGCAAACCACACTTGGATGCAGTCAGGAGAATTCTGAGATATGTAAAGAGTACCACAGATCATGGGCTATTTTATGCATATGGGAAACCCCTTGACTTGATGGGGTACACTGATGCTGACTGGGCTGGTTGCACGTATGACAGGAGGTCAACTAGCGGCTATGCATTTGGATTGGGTAGTAGCATGATCAGTTGGCAGAGTAAGAAACAGCCTACAGTTGTATTGTCCAGTATGGAAGCAAAGTATCGTGGTGCGGCCTTAGCGGCCTGTGAAGCTAAGTGGTTACAGAAGTTGCTAAATGACTTGGGAGTACACTTGGACAGCAAAGTCAAGCTGTACTGTGACAATTTGAGCAATGTCATGTTAGCAAGCAATCATGTTTATCATGCAAGATCGAAACACATTGAGGTTCACTACCATTTCATCACGGAAATGGTTTTAGCAGATCAGATTGACTTGGAGCATGTGAAGACTGAAGACCAGGTAGCATACATCTTTACCAAATCACTTGGTAAAGATAAGTTCATTCACTTTAGACAGCTACTTGGAGTGATACAGATGATTTGAGTTTTGTTTTGAGCTTGAGGGGGAGTGTTAGAAATCAAGCTCACCGTCAGTGTGTCTTTATCTATGACCGACATCTATGACAGCTAGAGTGTCCAGCTGTCTACATGTGACTACATTAAATAAGTCGGGTTAGTAGTCAGTTAGTGACCTGACTAGAGTTAGTCTGTCTAGTCTACACTTACACTAGGTCACTTTATTTTTGTTGTGTGTGTTACTCAGTAAAAAAGAATAATGGAAGAAAGCTATGGAACCTGAAGGTTCATGACAATGGAGTTTCCCTGTCTCTCTCTCTCTCAACTTTGAACATGAATATGACGGTTAGAGATTTGTGGCTGACTAAGGAGATGTTTGATACTTTGTTGGTCAATTTTGATCATGAATTCAGATCCCATTAAATAGTGTTTCCATTGTCGTAAAGCTTGTACTATAGCTAGCAATTCCTTATCATAGGTAGAATAGTTAAGTTCAGAGGGTTTAAGTGAATCGATACAAAAGAGACTCTTGCAAGTGCAGGGTGCTATGCACTTGTTTACGCACTTGGAATATTACATGAATTCAAGCTAACAATGAGTGCATAAGGTGTAAAGGTTAAGTGCAAGTAGTTGTGCAACATTTTGTGTATAAATGGGACAGTGCACTAGCGCACATGGGTGAGGGTTAGTGCATAGTAGTGTACTAGAGTAAAAAATTCATGTGCAATGATAAATTTACTAGTGCAATGCACTAGGCCTAGTGCAATAGGGTGAAACTAGTACACTATGGTGTGTAAGGGTGCTACGGGTTAAGTCAAGGGATGCATTTAGCACAAATGTGAGGTTCTAGTACACACAAGTGCACGTGTTAGTAATAGTGTGTGCATTTAGCACAAATGCGAGGTTCTAGTACACACAAGTGCACACAAGTGCACGTGTTAGTAATAGTGTGTGCGTATGTGTATGCACATGTATGGTCAAGTGTGCACTAGTGTACTCAGTATATGCAAGTACACAGAGGTGTGCAACTAGACATGCCAAGTGCATGTACAAGGCCTCACTGTGTTCCCTTACGCCCCCTCAAACCTCCCTTATGAACATGGTGGGTGTTGGGTTGTGAAAGAAGAGACAAAAGCATGTCACATGTGCACTAAGGTTGGCTAGAATGTAGAGTCCCCATGTTAAGTCCCCTAGAGTATGTTTATAATGTGAGACTAGTTAAAGTAATGCCCTAGTGCAAGGTGTAGTGCACAATGGTGAGTTGTACATTGCCACGTGAGTGTATGGATGTGCAGAGACTTTTATTCAATGCAAGAGGTGCTCGGGGATATGAATGTAGAGCAATATACAAGCTAGGTGCACAAGGATACACAAGTGCACACTGGTGAGTCCATGCACAAGGATACCCAAGTGCACACTGGTGAGTCCATGCAAGTACTAGTGCACTAGTGCACATGGGTATAAAAACTGCACACGGGAGCATACTAGTGCACATAGGTGCACACTAACATCAATGTATATTAGTGCACTATAATGTAGGGTGATTTACTAATTTTGTAGTGAGTGGTAGAATGGTATATGAGCACTACAAGGTACCTCACTCCTTGATACTTTGAGTAGTCAGGCTTGCAAATAGAATGGGTGCCTATCCAAAGAGAGAAAATGAATGAGGGACCAATCAAGAGCCAAATCTATCATGTGTGCCTAGTATCATGTTGATGCATGGAGCATTGTGGTGGAAGGTGTGTGAAGATCAAGTGCACACAGTGCAATGTAGATGCATGACATGTGCGCGTATCAATGCGAGTGTCCTTACATATGCCATTGTGTGTGTGTGTGTGTGTGTGTGTGTGTGTGTGTGTGTGTGTGTGTGTGTGTGTGTGTGTGTGTGTGTGTGCGTGTGTGCGTGTGTGCGTGTGTGCGTGTGTGCGTGCGTGCGTGCGTGCGTGCGTGCGTGCGTGCGTGCAAGTGCATATGTAGATACACAAGGGTGTGCACTAGGATGCATGGCAAGGCCTCACCTTCCTTCCTTACTCCCCCTTGCAAACATGGCATTGCTAGGGGTGAGTTGAGAGAAAATCAACCACAATGAGCACACTCGTGTATCCCCCTTATGCACGTACAAGTGGCAAATCTCTTAGTGTTGATGCATAAGGGATGATTAATTGAGAAAATCTACTTTCTAATCAAAGGACAAGACAGGATTATCATTAAAGATTATGGCAAGTATGGGTGCTTGTAACCCTTCAAGATTGGCACAAGCTTTCCTTTCATTGAGGTTGAATAACAAACTCCAAGAGTGTGAGTATTCATTGTGCACCATGCCAACCATTTAATTATTATAAAAAGAGAAGTATCATGCTTACTAGTCGTGGCACTTTGTTGGGTTTTGATAAATATGGTGTATGGAGGTGTAAGAGAAGGTGTGATGGATATTAAAATAATGATGGTGGGAGACACACTATGTATGGAAAAATAGGTAGGTGGGGAGTAAGGAGAAGATGGTGGACTTGATGGCATCCAAAGCCATTAAGAGCATGTTTTGGTGATGCACATGGTGGTAGTGCACCTGATGGAGGAACACAAGTGCTTTACACCACTCTTTTTCTTAAGCTTTCTGATGATGTGATTTGCATCAAATTTCCTTTTAAGGTGACCTTTTTCTCCTCTACTTCCATGTAGAAACTATTCAAATTTGTTGTATACTATTAACACACACACACTCTCTCTCTCTCTCTCTCTCTCTCTCTATATATATATATATATATATATATATATATATATATATATATATATATATATATATATATATTTGATCTATGAGCATATATGAAATCACAATATTATATAGTTACCCTTCATCACAAGAAGTGGATTTGCCACTTTTGAGTGGCCCTTCCTACAATTCATGTGGATTTTCAAAGACTAAGAGTCTGATCTTTCACATTGTTGTAGTGACAACATTAATGGTTTCATCTCATATGATATGATTTGCAATAGTCGAATATGATAATGATTGGGATTCTTGAGATGGCAAGCTCAACATGTGAAAATATTAATGATGGACTGCTTAGTTAGATGGGTCCATATGTCTACACTTAGCATGTCAGTTGTCATTATGACTTTTATATAGCCATTGACTTATTATGTTTAGTTTGTTACACCTATCTAAAATTGGCATAGTTATAGTGCCAATTGATTAGTATAGTCTGTTATGCACTACTTGACTTAGTGGGACACTTTCCTTTATATTGTATCTTATTTATACTTTGTTTACAATTTAAAAGTAGGTGAAAGAAGAAGAAGAAACTAACAAAAAGGAATTGTTTTGGCCTCCATCTCTCTTCTTCTTCCTTTGTTCTTGAGTGAGCTTCCTCTTGTGTATATGGTGTGTTTTTAGCGTAATACCTCTCAAGCAAGTCCCCCCAACATGCAAATCGTGGTATGGTATCAGAGCTGTGCCACTAATAGAGGCCAATTTTAGAGACTAAAGTAAAGGGAAAGAAGCAAGGATTCAAGCAAGCAAATAATGGGTAAGAAGCTCTCCCATTCTTTCACTCTTTCTCTTGGATAGTACCCATGGAGGCATCAAAAGTAGGATAGAGAAAAAATCTCATATTTTTGTGAGATTTGTGTGCAAGCAAAGCAATGTATATTCTATAAATAGGTCATTTAGGGCATTTCCACTGCTTTTTTGGCCATGTGAGGCCATTTTGGGCCTTGTTGTGGATCCGCAAGGTTGCAGACAATAGTTTTAGGATATAGTACGATTTCAATTGTATTGATTAAAACTGAGTATAAAAGTAATAATTTTCAAATCTATTTAAGTTCTAAGGTGCTTCTCAAGAAGAAAACACAAGTTTTCTCTACAAATAGGATACGGATTATATATACTATTGAGTAGTCATAAGTGAAAAAGGTTGCTTGATGTGTTGGTATGCACTTTTTGTGAAAGGTTGAAAAAGAATTACTTGCAAAATTTTGTAACAATTTTATGATAATGGATGAGAACAATAGAAATCCCATCATTAAGAAGCTAGATAATAATAACTACTACCCATCATGAAAGTTCCATGTGACAAACTGTCTTATTGGGAAAGGCCTCTTCAAGTATGTTTCAAGTAAAAAAAAAGGAGCCAAAGTTGAGTGGCCCTACGACTACATATGAATTAAAGGTATGAAAAGAATGGAATATGGAAGACAAAAAGGTAATATATTGGCTATCTCTAGTCATTGATAACACTATGTTGGTACATATCAAAAATGCAAAAAGTTTATATGTAGCATGGACTACATTTGAGAATATGTTTTCTGTGGATACAAAAGCATGGAGGATTCAACTCAAGCAAGAGCTAAATACTTTGAAGAAAGAGAAAATGTTTGTGAGTGGGTATATTTTAAAGGTGAGGAGCATTGCAGATACTTTAGTAGTGATTGATACAATACTTGATTATGATAATTTAGTATCATCTACTTTGGGTAGTCTTAATAATAAAAAGGCTTGGAAATCATTTTTTACTTCTGTCTATGTACAAAATCCATTTCCAAATTTTGATAAGTTGGTCTCTCTCATTATCATTGAAGAGATCATGATATATACAAGGTGAATAATCTAAATACAGTAATGAATAGGTCCAAGCATTCTATTCTAGTTCAGGATGGGGACATAGCAAGACCTCTTCAAGACATCATGATAGGGGATGTGTTGGTGATAACTAGCAAAACATGCTAAATCAACGCTTTGGTGATATGCAAATTTCAAGAGGTTATGGCAAATTTAGGGACATGGGGAGCTCTGGAGAAAGATGTGGATGGCAGAACTGAGGTTTTGGTAATTCTAGTATTGTTATTATTATTGTGGCAAAACAGATCATATTCTAGCCCACTGTTATGTTAAGAAGGATGGTATCCACATTGGTAAATTGCACTAATAAAACTATACATCATTTTCATGATAGAAGAAAAAAATGAGTATCTATTTGTTATGTAGCATATGCTGAATGATAATACAAGATAGAGAACACATGATGATGTATGGTATGTTGATTCATGTGCATTTAATCATATGATGAGGCATGCTAAATGGTTTGGAGAGACACAAGATTTACAAGATCAAAGTTATGTGCATATGGGTTATAATTCATGACACCCAATTTTACACATTGAAATTTTTTTCTTGTCCTTACATGATGGTGAAACAAAGAGTCTATCAAATGTATTATATGTGACATTCATCATAAATAATTTAGTGTTTGTTGATCAAATGATAGAGTAGGGATTGTAGGTTCAATTTAATACAAAAGGTTATTTTGAGGAAGATTTTAATGATAAGTGCAAGTTGGGCACAGAGGGAAGTAGAGTTGGCTACATGTCTACTTTAGATTCTAGAATTCCTACTAGGAATGTTGCTATGTATGCTAAAGACAAAAGGAGTGCTTGCAAACATTGAAATATAATACAAATGTATTGGACATTCAAATATGCAAAGGCTAAAATTAATACGATCCAAAGGGTTGGTTGTAGAGTTGCCTGCTTTTAGAGTTACAGAATTTCATAGAGTATGTGAAGCATGTCAGTTTGGTAAGCAGGCAGAACAACCCTTTTCACATGATAGAGATGTGAGTAGAAATATATTTAATGTTCTACATATAGACGTTTGGGATCCTACACAAAATATAGCTCTTGGTGTTAAAAAATATATTGTTATGTTTATTAATGATTGTTCAAGAAAGCTATGGATGTATTTCATAAAGGAAAAGAGTGATATATTTGAGTACTTCAAAACTTTCAAGGCTACTGTTGAAATAGAAACATGCTTGAAAGTTAAGTACTTAAGGTCAAATGAAGGGGGAGAATACCTCTCTAATGAGTTTAGTGACTTCTTGAGGTCTCATGAAATAAAGAGAGTGTACTTACATGCATATCCCGTAGCAAAATGGGTTTGTACAAAGGAAAAATAGGCATATTCAGAAGTTGCATGGACATTGATGTCCGAAAAGAATTTGCCAAAAAAAAGGTTTGAAATAGCTCATACTATTTTCTATATTATGAATAGAGCTCCCATAGCTTGCAGTTCATGGAATGACCCCAGAAAAATGCTTAGCAGCCAAGAAGCTCAATCTATCACACTTCAAAGTGTTTGGTTGTATTGCATATGTTTATGTGTTAGATGAGCTACAAAAGAAGCTCTTTGGAGTAGAAAGGGTATTATTGTTATAACCCTATCATGGTTGACTATAGAGTGAGAAGGGATGTTAACTTTTATGAGATGAGTAGTTGATATGCATCTAATGGTGATGCATTGGATGATAATGATGATCATAATAGTTATGTGCATAAAGAAAAGGAAGAATCATGGAGTGTTTGTGGATTAGAAATATCATTTGGTACTAGATCTACAATTAACCCTTGGTTTGGGAGACTAAGGAGAAATCCCACATCTTCAGGTGCATCTACTAGTGTTGTAAGTAAAGACAAAGGAAAGAAAAAAGTGTTAGATGGTAATGACTCATTTTCTAGTCATTTGGGATTTGATGGAGATTTAGAGAGTTTGGATGATGAGATTGGTACTCCTTTAACAAGACACTAGACGTATGAGAGCATATGGTATATGGACACTAGATGTAAGAAGAGATATATAAGAAGGTGTAATAAGAGATGTATAAGAGCATATGGTATATGGATACTAGATGTAAAAAGCAGGTATAAGAGCATATGGTATATGGATACTAGATGTAAAAAGCAGTGTATTTAAAGTATCCCACATATGCGTGCACCTTAAAGAAGGTGCTCCATGGGTTGAAGCAAGTGTCTAGAGCATGGTTTAACAAGATTAGAGAGTATCTTGTCAACATTGGCTTTTATGTTTCTACTATTAATTAGTAACTTTATGAAAGAAAGGGAGATGCAGGTTTGTTCATCATAGTCATTTATGTGGATGACTTGATTATTACAGGTGACAATGATAGTGGGATTATTGAAGTCAAGGAACTTTTGAATAAGAATTTTGAGATGAAGGATTTAGGTGAGTTGAGGTACTTTCTTGGCATTGAGATGATCCGATGTAATGATGGCATATGGTGTCCCAAATGTAATATAGCTTAGATATATTGTCTAGGTATGGTATGATAGCATATAAGCCCCTTTCAATGTTGTTGGAGCAAAATGTGAAGTTGAGTGGTGATGTTGGGGATGAGATAGAAGACCCTACTATGTTCAGAAGTCATTTGGATGTAGTTAGACTTATATTCAGGTATGTGAAGTTGACTTTGCATTATGGACTTTTCTATGAGACTAGTAAGGATATATAGGTGTTTGGATATATATATATATATATATAGGACCATTACTATGTTTGATAGAAGATCTATTCAATGGATTCATGTTTTCCCTTGGTAGCGCAACAAATACATGTAGTAGTAAAAGGCAATCTCATTTAGGAAAAAAATGAACTCAAAAGTGGCCCTTTTAAGATATTTTGGGAATTTTTTATATTTTAGCTTCTTGTCAAAAAACAAACCTATTAGTCAAATTTTTCAATTTTAGGTGATGTTTTTTAAGGTAAAATTGAAAATTTTAAATATGAGTCAATACCTCCTACAAGTACCTTCTCTCCCACAAAGTGGTAATGCACCTCAATGTGTTCTATCCTAGCATGAAACACTGGGTTCCTAGCTAGCTGTATGCTGCTCATGTTGTCAGATTGAATGATAACTTCACCATCTCCCTACACATCCAAATCACTCAATAACTTTTGCAACCATACCACCTCACATGTTGCCATAGCAGCACCTCTATACTCGATAAAGCAACTATAGGTTGTTTTTGCTGCTCCATGTAACTGCTATACTACCAAGGAAAACATGAATTTGTTGGTAGATCATCTGTGTCAAATATTTTACTAGCCCAATCTACATCTATGTATCCAAACACTTGTATATCCTTACCTACCTCATAAAAAAGCACATAATGCAAAATGGACTTCACATACTTCACTATATGTCTAATTACAACCAAGTGAGGCTTTCTAGGCATCTACATAAATTGACTAACAATGCCAATAGCATAGCTCAAATCTAGCCTTGTGATAGTCATGTAAATTAAACTTTCTACTATTCTCCTGAACATAGTAGGGTCTTCTATCTCATGCTCAACATTAGCACTCAACTTCACATTTTTCTTCAATGACACTAAAAGAGGCTTACACACTGTCATACATACTTGGATAACATATCCAAGCCATATTGCCTTTGGGATAGCCATATACCATGATCAAATATAATCACCTCAATACCATGAAAGTACCTCATTTCATGCAAATCCTTCATCTCAAACTTCTTTTTCAAAAAGTCCTTAACTTCAGTAATTGCATTGTCACTATCACCTGTTAATCAAGTCATTCACATAGATGACTATGATGACCAAACTTGCATGTTTCACATAAAGTGAGTGATCAACATCAGAAATATAAAAGCCAATGTTGACAAGATACTCTCTGATCTTGTCAAACCATGCTCTAGGTGCTTGCTTCAGCCCATACATCACCTTCTTTAACTTGCACACATATGTGGGATGCTCTAAATCATCATAATCTATTGGTTGCTCTATATACACCTCTTCTTGCAATTCATCATGCAAGAAGGCATTCTTGATATCCATTTTCTATAAACTCCAACATTTGGCTACTATCCAAAGCGATCACATATCTAACAGTTGCCATCCTAGCAACTAGACTAAATGTCTCTTCATAACCTATGCCATATATCTGAGCATAGCCTTTTGTAACTAGCCTAGCCTTATACTTTCTAAACGAACCATCTGCATTATGGATGATTTTATAAACCCACTTACATCCAATATCTTTCTTGCCCTTAGGTAATGGTACCAAATCCCAAGTCTTATTGGCTTTTAATGCACCCATCTCCTCATCTATTGTTGCATCCCAATGAGCATGACTAACATCATCCTCAAAATGGCTCAACATCCTCAACCACATTTACCATATGCATAACCTTCAAAATCAAATCTTTTAATAGGGTATCAGACCCTGTTAGACTTGCATACCATTGGATCACTCAGTGGAGCCCTTACATTACCATGTGCTCTTTATGCACCTAGTGTCTTGAGTGACTAAAGGAATACCAAGCTCATCATCCAAACTCTCTAAACCACTCGAATCTCCATCAAATCCCAAATGATTAGTAGATGCATCATTATCATCCAATACTTTCTTCTTCCCTTTGTCTTTACTTATAACACTTGTAGATCCACCTGAAGATGTGGGGCTAGTCCTTAGTCTCCCAAACTAATGGCTAACTGTAGATGCAGTACCAAATGATATTTCTGGCCTACTAAGGCTCCGTGATTCTTACTTTTTTTTCTACACATGACTATCATGATTATCATTATCATCATCCAATACATCACCCCTAGATGCATATCAATTGCTCATCTCATTTAAAAAAAGCATCATTGGTCAAAAACTCATCTATGTGACAGGATTATAACAAATACCCTTTTTGCATTAAAGAGTATCCAATAAAAATACATTTTTCAACCTTTGGATCAAGCTTCTTTCACAGCTTATCTAGCACATGAAAGAGCCAAATACTTTCAAGTGTGACTCATCAGGCTTCTTGCATATAAAGCATTCTTTTGAGATGTCATCCCATGAACTATAGTTGTGGGAATTCTGTTCATAATATAGACCTGCAAAGTAAATTGTGTTCTTATCCCATGAGTCCTCAAGAAGCCACTAAACTCATTATAGAGGTATACTCCCCCTCCATCTGACACTTAAAACAAACTCATGAAGGTCTTTTTCAATAAGGAAGTTCATCACACGGAAATTCCATGATGGGTAGTTGTTCTTGTCTAGCTTGTCAATGATGGGGTTTCCACTATTCTCTGCCATTATCACAAAAAAGATACAAAATAACAAACAAGTCTTCTGTAATCTCTCACAACAAGTGCATAGCAATACACCAAGCACCCTTTTTCATTGATGCTCAATAGTACATGTAATCTATAACTTGTTTACAGATAAAACTTATGTTTACTTTCTAGCAAAGATCTCAAAACTTACAAATTTGAAATCTATAACATGTGGTCCACTTTAGACCAACACAACTAAAATTGTAATATGCCCTGAAACTGCAACCTTGCATGTTGTGAGGTGTCCACTAGCAAGGCGTATCTTTTTGTAGTCCATCAGTAGGTTTTCCAAATGATGCCACCTAGCACTCCCTTGGAACATCATGGGGTTTGTCACTTAGACCCCACTATGTCTACATCGCAATGGAAGCGTTCCAACCGAACCCACTAGGATCAACTTGAATTTTGTAGTCTCCTAACAACTAGCTAGCATTGGTAATTTTGAGTTTCCACTTCTATAGGATTACTCGATTTGAAGCAGACTTGCCATTTTCACTTTGTTCAAAGAGAATGGGAGACGGAAGGGGAGTGTGGTACGTCAACCCTCCTACCCATAAGGCAAATCCCATTCTAGTCCCCTAAAACAATGCAAGTCGGTTCTACCTAATGACTAGTTGGTCAATTTATCGTCTTTCTATTTCTATCACTAATTTAGAAAAACTCCTAGCTAACTAGGACCACCCTACCGTTGGACGGACCCATCAAGGGTTACGCCCACCCGCTTTTCTTTGATGATATCTTTAGTTTTTTAATTACCTACAATATATTTATTGGAACATATACAACCAGCTTCCTTAATTAGTCCGTTAAATCACAGGTTTATTCAGGTAATTTATCTCATGGACATGCATACAACTCAAATAACCCTTGAGTAAAATCCATCTTTCCGACCGTGTGAAAGATATACAGAATTCCATGAGGGTATTCTACCCACCAATATTCCACTCTTGTAACTAGTATGTAGGGTTCCAGGATCCAAACCTAGGTCACGAAGGGGCTTGTCAAATTCTAGGAGTAATGCATAATTTACGGGCTAGAGTCCCCCCATGGCACCCACATTTCCTACTGCCCGAGACTATCCCTACTATGGACAGACCTTTCATTATGGAGCTAGTGTCGAAGCGTTTGGGATTGAAAGTCTACCACGGGGGTAAGAGACACTAGGGTGAAGGGAGATTCAGGAAGAGGAGTAGATGGAAGAGAAGGGGTTCGAAGAAGTAGAAGACATAGAAGAATACTCACATAAAGAAATAGAAGATGTAGAAGAATACTCACACAGATGAAGCCTGTCAGTTTATTTCTACATTATAAGAAGATAAAACTCTTGTAGACAAAAACATGCATAAAATAATACCTTCCTCTATGGTGCTCTGATGGAACCTAGAACGGGCCGGCACTGGCTCATGCACTAGCCAGACCTCTATCTCACGCGCTCAACAACCCCACGGCCTCGCGGCCAGGAGCGTTGATAACACATACATTGCCTTCCTAGACATCTTGCGTTTGTATTACGTCGTTTGTAGTCCACTCTTTTCTCACCCACTACTCCTCAGAGGGAGTCCCTTACACATTGCCTAATGGCACGAAGCACAGACATAGGGGGTCCTCCAATGGCTGAATGCCACCACCCCTCTGCGACTCTCCTACACCTTGGGGATTGGCCCCTCGGTGCGTCGCTCAACATATAAACATTCCGTACAAAATCCACTCAAGGTACCATCTAAACGTATACAGGAATGTACCATTGTCCTTACTTCTCTTTTCCCTAGACCCCACGACTAGCCTATGGCTTCGGGTGTCCTGTCTCTCACTTAACGTGGGTCAAGGTCCTAATGAAAGCAATTGCTGTGCATCCAGGATTTCTGATACCTTTAAATATTTCCATGATTTATGCATAGTGTGGATGCTAAGTGCTCAAACAATTATGAAATCAATATTGTGCACATGTGAAAAACATCCTTTCAATGATTTTCAACTACCATTCTTATGCGGCGTTGCACGAACCTAGCACCGAGGAAACCCTCGTGCTACTAGGCCCTTATTTTATAATTATTCACCGACCTATATGGCATGCAAACAAAAACCAGCAATCTTTTCATCATTTTACTCCGCATTTAGACACATTTTAACCACTCTACCCTCCCATCGATCAAATGTTGCATTGTTGTATAGATTTATAAGGCATTTGGCCATCATTTTATGTGTAAAGAGCGGGAAAAACATACTAGAACAAGAAGGTCCGGATGAACCGAGGCAAATCCTCATGCTTCAGTCCCCACAAACATTCACAAACATTGTTCTTAATTTTCATTAATTTTCCCCACCCAAAATGCATTTTTTCCCTTTTTTTGTGGTTTTTCTCTATTTTCCTTGTATTTTCTCTTATTTTTTGCATTATTTAATTACTAAAAATTCAAAATAGGTTATGGGCTGTGGCGCTTAGTTCCTTCTTGCAACAAAAATGAAAATTTAGTTGGTGTTCCTATCCATTCTTCCATTTTTATGCCCAAAAACATCATTTTCCCTTGATTTTTCATATTTTACGTGTTTTAGTGTATTATTTTGAGCCACAAGATGCATGTTTTTCTGATTTTCTTATTATGATCAACAAGTACTCATGGAAAACAGCAACATAAACAATTTTTAGCCCACATGAACAACATTTTATCAATCAAAAGCCATGAAATCTCAAATTTCCTTTGAAAAAATTGAATTACCGCTTATTTGCGTGTTTCGGGTTTCATGTCCATGGCTGCAAATCTGAAAATCAGTAGCACTTCATGCTCATGATGATCACAAGTCACCATTTCCAGCCCATGGAGCAATCCGATCGATGCCGGACAAGCCTCCACCATTCTTTCTTCTTCTTTTCTCTTCCCACATGAACTCCCCCTTAGAGGAGAGAGAGGGAGGAGAGAGAAAGGCTCATTTTCTCTCTCCCTCTATAGGCTGCCATTCCTCGCGTGGACCAGAGTGATACGGAGCGTGGAAGGAGTGCAACACCCTGCTGTGCTTGGTTTAATGGCTTGCTTTGCAGCCAACATGTCGATTTGTGGGGGAGGGGGGGCCGTTTTTTTCGCGGCGGCTCTGATCAGCCGCCGCCCCCCTCCTAAATCACATTTTTTTCTTAAGGGGGGGGGGGGTGCCCCTTCACAAAGGCACCCCTTCACTTCTCATTTTTGGGCACCTCCCAATTTTTAACCGAAGGCCTTTTGGCCTTTTCCCCGTCTCTCGCGCATACGGTGTCTGAATCGCGATCTGAAAAATTTATGTGAGCTCGTCTCAGCATCCCGCACTGACTGATAGCTCCATTGACCACCACAGGCGCATGGAAAAATTACTAAAAATCCGCAAGTGTTGCCCGAGTGTCCTTAGAGCACTTTGACGCTTAAAATCGTCCTAGGTCGAACCGCCGCCTTTGACATTGGATATTTTTCCCTTGATATTCATAATTTTTAGCTATTTTTAAGCACTTTTCGGCACCAAAATTCCGCTCTCATTGGCGACCACGGGATAGGGCGACTCAGCCCGTCGAATCCACGAACATATTTGCACATAAACAACCAAAGAAGCATCAAGCTAATACAAAACAAATATATAATAAAACTCAGCACAATGCTCCCCCTACCCCTGGACAGAACCAAGGCATGACATCCACAAGGAGTAGGCCTAACATCATCTAATAGAAGGTCCGAAGTGAGTCGCTAACCAACTGCTCCAACACAGCCAAACTAAAAAACCTATCAAAGAGGTTGCCCTAAGTGGTAGTCTGAACTACTTACCAACTAAAGACAACACAA